>NW_025999842.1:16528792-16567874 GCF_001458135.2 Marmota marmota marmota | reverse complement strand
AAAAAAAAACTTCTTGATCAAGGGCTCTGAACCTGAGGAAACCTCAGACAACTGAAGAATTAAACTTCCACTGTTTAGTTATAAATAATCTATATTTTATAACTCTTTACTTATAAAATAATAACTTTATTATGTTCCAGAGGAAGAATCACCAGAGAACTGACACTTGTTCATTACTCTTTATTTCTGCGTGACTACCTCCATTACTTTTTGGTCATGACAATTGTATTCCATAATTTAAAAAATTCTCTTGGAATTTAATATTGATATAGATTTATTAAACATTTATCACTAAAACTAATTTAAGAAAAATAAATGTCATTGATTGCCTTATTTAGTATTATATAATTTTTCTTTTTGTGTATTTTATTTTGTATATTAGTGTCCTGTATTTGTTAATTTTATGTAAATATATTTTAAATATATTTTAACAGTTAATAAGCTCATTCATGAATTTGAATATCTTGACTTCATATTTTACCCCCATAAATGAATCCTTAATTTCTTCTACCAGATTAAAAAATCTGACCATGGTCTTTGAGAAATAATGTTTAGAATTATAGTATAGATTATTATCCATAGTTATTTATTTAGGAAAAGGCTACAATAAGACAAATATTGTGGTATATACATAACTCTTTATTCCTGAGAACCCAATGATGTTTTCAAAATCACTAGTCAACATTAGTTATAAGTTACTTGAAGTATTATTATTGTATTATTATATTCATTAACAGGAATAAAAATTTTAATCTAGGACTGGCATTGTGGCTCAGTGGCAGAGCACTTGCCTTGCAGATGTGAGACAATGGGTTTGATCCTCAGCACCACATAAAAAATAAATAAGCAAAATAAAAATATTGTGTTCACGTATAACTAAATTTTTTAAAATTAATCTAAATTAAAAATACCAGGGTACTCAGAGACAAATTTCAATAGCATTAGTGCTGTCTTGTTTTTTTGCATGTCATTACTTGTTAATTTTAATTTCTTCAGTTACTTTATTGTGCTAAAAAAAACAATATTTGTAATTTTATTCAGTTTTGAGCATATAGTTCAGTTGAATTAATCAATGTTACCAAAAAATCACGATTTTCAAAATTTCTTCTTGAACCATTATGCAATAATTCCCTGTCCATTTCTTTGCCAAGCTTTGTAACCTTTAATTTAAAATGAATTTTTGTGTACTAGCCTCTTTTAGGTATTTTGTGTAAATGGAATCACAAAATGTACTTTATGTCTGGTTGTTTCATATAATAGCATTTTTAAGTTTTATTCATGTTGTAGCATGTATCAGAACCTTTGTGTGTATATAACAATTGAAATTTTTTTTGTGTGGGGGGGTTGGTACCAGGATTGAACTCAGGGGAACTCAACCACTGAGCCACATTCCCAGCCCAATTTTGTATTTTATTTAGAGACAGGGTCTCACTGAGTTGCTTAGTGCCTTGCTTTTGCTGAGGCTGGCTTTCAACTCAGGATTCCTCTACCTCAGACTCCCTAGAAGCAAAAATTGAAATTTTTAAAAACAAAATCTTTGAACAATTTTGAAAGTCCCCTGTTGAAGTGAAAGTTAGTGTTAAATAATAAAAAAAAAATTAAACCAATTATCTTACGCTTTTTATCTTTACTTTTTTAAAATAACTATTCTTAGTTGGACATACTATCATCTTTATTTTATTTATTTTTATGTGGTGCTGAGCATTGAACCCAGGGCCTTGCATGTGATAGGTGAGCACTCTACTGCTGAGCCACAACCCATCCCTCTTACCCTTTTTAAATTGTGAACAAAACCAGGACATGGAATACCTTTTTTTAGATTTTCACTGCTTTTTTAATGTTGTTTTGCCTTTTCAGTATGTAATTGCTCTTGAAATGTACAATATAGTGATTCAGTGAGAAAAAAATAGAGCAAGAAAAGTTATAAATTCCTCCCTAAGTTTATGCTTTCTACAATAAGATAAATACTGTGGTGTATACATAACTCTTTATTCCTGACAACCCTATATAACCTTCTATTCAAAATGGATCATAAAATTTTAAAACATCCATCATTGTATATAGCTCAGTGTATCAACTAAACTGAGAGAACTTCTGCACAGAGAATCCACTTCCAGGATTGATAGTGAATTGGGTGAGAGTGACTGTTGTTTTACTCTGTTAAGTCTGATACAAAGAAGGTAGTTTATTTCAAAACACAGTTTCAGTCAAATGTTTAAGACTTGGAATATAATTCCTGGCAACATAATATGTGAAATATCAATTAGGTTCTCTATCAATCCTTGTAGTTAATATAGAGCTAAATCTAAAAACTTCTGATTTTTGTGACCAAATCATCTTTTCAATTTTTTCCCCTGAAGGTATTCTTATTAGTGATTTCAGAAACAATGAAACAACTTTCTTTCCATTGAATCCATTCAAGAGTCTAATATTCCTTGTCACTAGCATGCACATCTGATTTTTGAAAGAAAGGTTTCCTATCATCTAGGACTGTCATGGAAACATAGTTTCAGAAGCAAGTAAAAAGAAGAAATATTGACTAAAGTTGGATATTACTCAATTTAATTCAGTGAAATAGAGCAAACATACTATACATGTACTCTACTGTGATAAGAGGTTTAGAGACTGTAAAGAGAGATGAGACAGAGTCCTTGACCTCACTGAACTTTATTTAAGGACAAGTACAGAGATTAAGCTTCCTTTGACAAAAACTGTGGTCTTGAAAACCCCATATATACAAATGTTAAAAATATTTGAATGGTGATCATGAGAACACATTTCAGCAATCATGGAATATTCACAGAGCAGGCAACAACAGAGATGGACCTGGCATCTATACCTGGCTTTGAAAATAAAAAGTAGGGATGTTGTTAGTTGAGAAGAAACTTTATTTCAGTGCAATGTATAGGAAGTTTTTAAGTTTGGCACAGCTTTTTAGTTCCTAATTATGGAAGATGTTAAATAACTGAGAGTGAAAAGTAGAAAGGGAGAGAACCTCAGGATGTATCCTCTCTTTCCTGTTTTTGTGAACATGATAGACCTGTGCACATGAATTTACTGAAATTATTCTAGTTTAGGAATGACAAACTTTTGTCTCTGCCTGAAACTGAATCTCTTGGAATTCAAAATTTTAAATGAATGTGGGATAAATATGTATTTTAACTTTGATACATTTTTAATAATATTTGGTTAAAAACAACATTAAGTAATTTGCTATTAAAAATTAATATTAATAAGGAAAAAAGAAATTATCCCAAAGCAAAATATTAGTAAAATATGTCAATGTAAGATCAGGTATTTGGTCTTCTTTCATTAAATGAGGAATATCCACATAAAAGGAAGAAATACAATACAACTTATTAGCCTTGAAACTGGGAGGGAATACAGTCTCCAGGACAGGGGATGAAGCTCAGTGGTACTTCACTTGCCTAGCATGTGTGAGGTCAGGTACCATATCCAGCACTGAAAAGCCTTCCAGGTTCTGAAGAGAGCCCTTTACTCTTTAAGTGAAAGGCACTGAATATTATCATATGTAATCCTGATTTGAAAGACTGAAGGTTGAAGGAGAAGGTTCATGATTGGAAAGGTGGAGTCTGTATTTGTATTGAAGAGGGCTGACAGACACCAAAATTCCAGTGCCTTAAAAAACAAAACAAAACAAAACGAATATTGCCTTTCCATCTAATAGTCCATGCTGGGAATTGTGGTGACATCCAGAGCAGACTGATAATCATTTTTGTTAATTGTCAGCATGTGGACTTCAAGGCCACCAGAGGCGTTATCTGTTAAGGTCTGTAAACAAGTCAAGATGGCGCCTGGCATTTTGCCAGAGGGAGTGGTTTGTGAAGTAATGCCAGCGAGCCATTAAGTGTGGAGATTCCTTATTGGTTGACTGCTGTATCTAGTTTATGTTAATTAAGGTAAGCTGTGTGGAATGTATAAATACCCACTCCTGCTGTATCAATGTACACAAGTTGCTCGTCACCCCTGGTTATTTTGCTGCAGCCGGACTGCAGCAGTTATCAACAGCCCCAGTGAGTCCTGGAGATCAAGAAGGCTGTTTTATGGCATGTTTGTATGGGTCAAACTTAAGAGGTGAATGCATCATTTATTCTTTATAGTCCGTTCATTGAGACAACCAGGTATCCACCTCTAGATACAAGAGACTGGAACTTGCTCTCAATGTGTCTTCAAGAAGAGGCGGCTGACATATGTTTATTTGCCTGTATGTTGTATGTTTGGTGGACAGTGGGTTATCTCTGCCTCAGAGATTATTCTACTTTTGGTGATACTTGCTATTTAGTTATGGCATACTGAAGTAAATCTCTGGATATTTGCCAATGACTTCTGTCTCAATTATTTGTTTCTTATGGGTTAGTTAAAACAACTATTGTTACTGTATATTTTAACAATAGTCAAAAAAGCTATTGTTATTGTATAAAAATACAATACAGCTGTCTATTAAATACAATGATCTACTAAACTCTATTATAATTCTGAGAGTTTTTTTAGTTATTTTCATATGCTTTTCAGAGAGGGGATTATATCTGCAATAATAATATTTATCTCTATATAATACTTATCAAATTTTAATTTCTTTGCTTATTATGATGATATTTACCAAAATAACACTAAATAGTATATTCCTCATTCAGGGCCTCTATAAGCAAAAACAGATAATTGATGACACTTGTAGGCTTAAAACTTATTTTAAGTAGATATTTGACAATAGGACAATATTGTTGGCTCTAAATAATTTGTTGATCTTCTTTGCTTAGGGAGTTATTTTTATGGTACATATTAGATAGAAAGTAATTCTGGTATTGTGGAATAAACTAACATGTGATGAGACTAATTTATGTGAAAATAGTTTTATTTTAATAAAATTAGTTCTAAAATAAATTCAGTAGTAGAAAAATATGAAATCATTATGGATGCTACTGCTCAGGATGAAATGACTGTCTACATTTCTTTGTATTCACCCCATACCTATACACATAAGCATATTAAAAACTTGATCATATAATCATTTTTTGTATGCTTATTTAATAATAAATGAAAAGTATATTATTCTATAGTTATCAGTCCACTGTAAGAAGTTATGTAATTTATTTATTCAGTCTAAAAAAGTTATGACTTCACATATGATCTTATGGGAATATCTGATTTACCCACACTTGTGTTACTTTTCTATTATACATTCTTAAAAATGTTAACTGAGAGTCTTAATAATATTCTGGCATAAAGCTCTTTAAAAGCTAAAATTCCATTTCATTTAGACTATTACCAAGCATTTTATTATGGGTCAAATAAATAGTGCTTTAAAACAGAATACATTTATATGCTGTCATATAAGCTGATTAGTAAGTAAGCATGATTTCTTTCCTTTAATTTGAATTTCATATACTTATAAGTAAAGTGCAAAACTAGATAATGTATTTTAAGTTCATTTACTCTGAAGGAAGTAATGATATAACAAAGAGAGATTTATCAGAATAATAGCAGGTGTCTAAAAAAATTACATTTGACTCCCACATATATAACTTCTACAAAACTTTCTGAAAATCTCCACTTTTATATTAATGTTTGCTATTGAATGTGATATAATAATAGAAGTCTCCCTTTGTTTTGAGAGTTTTGTATTATACGGAAGCAAATTCTAATTTAAACTTGAAGTTTTGAATCAAATTAGGTGGTACAGAATGGTTAAAGGTGCCAATCTAAAGAACTTTCAATCACCATTAATAGAAATTTCATGTGTATGTTGGGGGTCAGTGTGAGTATGTGTGTTAAATATTTCAGAAAGATTGATGTATTTTGAATCCAAATTTAAAACTGTCCTTTTTCAAGGCTAAAGGAAATTCTTCTTCACACTAATTTTATTCTCAGGGTGGACTGAATCAAACAGAATTTTAAAATTAAGTTCTATGTATAGTTTATGACAATAAAAGTCTTTAAAGATAACCATGAACTAAACAGGAGTTAAATGAATTACATCAGACATAGAAAGACAAATGCCATCTGGGCACCATGGTGTATGCCTGTAATCCAAGCAACTCAGGAGGCTGAGGCAGGTGGATCACAAGTTCAAAGCCAGCCTCATCAATTTGGCAAAGTCCTAAGCAATTCAGGGAGACCCTGTCTCAAAACATTAAAGAAAAGTAAAGAAAACAAGGCTGGGGATGTGGCTCAGTGGTAACGTGTCCTGGGGTTAAATCCCACCCCCTCCATAAAAAGAAAAGAGAGACAATTGCTGCATGCTCTTTCTTTTGTGGATGTTTTCAGGAGCAAATGAGTTAATAATGCCTCCTTCTACAACTATGTGATACATGGTTATATGTTCACGTTGGCTATTGATATTGTTGCTCTTACTGTTATTAAAGAAGGTCAAAATGAGAGGGGTTATGGATATAACATAGGCAGAGAAGAGTATCCTAAGAAGAGGAGGGAAAGGCACTTCAGGTGGGGAAATGAGTGAAATAGTGAAGAACAGCGAGGTGGAATAAAAAAAAACAGCCTGTTCAGATAACAGTGACCTTTAATACTGAGCACAGTGTGTCATGCTGAGAAATTTGGACTTTATCTCAGAAATTTTTAAGCCTTTAACAAAAGAAGTAATGATTAGATTTAGATATCAGAATAAAAGAAATGGAAGTTATGTGGGCAGATGGGATTAGAGACTTAAGAGACTCATTCCAGGTGGGAGACTGAATATATAAAGCATAAACATTAAAGACATACCAGGGTATTTGTACAGAAATTATTTGTGACACATATGGGATTTGAAGCTGATGTCCAGATTTCTAGTTTGTGAAGTCAAATAGATGATGATACTAGTAGTCAAGATAGGAAATATAATGTTTATTCTTATATTTAATTGTTATTTAGTTCTTAATGTGTGTCAGTCTCTGTTCCAAGTATTTTTAATGCATTAGCTCATTAATCTTCATGACAATCCTAAAAGAACAATATTTTTTCCATTTGATAAATAAGAAAAATGTAGGGAATTGAAAATAAATGTTTTGTTCAAGGTCACATAGCTAATGACCATTACAGTTGAATGCCAAATGTGCTTGAATAGTTTCAGAGCCTCTTTGCCTTTGAGTTTCATGTTATCCAATATAGCTACTCAGGAGAGAAACAAATTTGAAGGGGGAATTGGCAGGTATTAACATGGTTAAAGGCCTAGCTTTGGAAGAGAATTCAAAATGAGGGTTTTGTCATTCGTGTGGCAGCGCTCTATGCATTTAGTGTCAACATAGTACCACTTCAGTTCATCCTTGTAATAACTAATCGACTGACTGTGTGTGTGTGTGTGTGTGTGTGTGTGTTTGTAAAACCAAAAGACTAGTTTTACATTATCAAAAATAATGTAGGTTTAGTCTGGAATGATTTATTGCTCATGAATATATTGCTTGCTCCTAGCAGTTAGTTACCACTTGCATTTTAAATGTTCATATCATCTATTATGCTGAACTTTGTTTTATCTTCTTATGATTATAGACTCATTTTTTATATTTTCCAGACATGTAGCTGATTAGATATTTATTTGTTTGTGTGAACCAGAATAATGAAAACTAAATGCAATCTTAAACTTGTATCTGGAGAAACAAATAAGGGCTTCTCAAAATTCCATACTGGCTTATTATTATATATTTGTGTTTTTGATGACTTTATCAATGTTAAGAAACTCTTAAACAGCTAATAAACAACTCTACCACTATAGTGTTATTTGATCCATATTATCAAGATACCCATTTGTTATATAACTCCAACCACATTTGTAAATCATTTTACTTCATAAATGAGATATATTGAAATAAACTTAAGGGCTAGGTGAATTTATAGATCTGAAGGGATTTCAGATTTAACTGGTTATTTAGATTCTGAAGGCTTTAATTCAGCAATCACTTTTCTTACTGGATGATACACAAATCTAAGATGCCAGCAACATTTATAGAAACATTGAAATGAATGATTTTCTCAGATAAGGGAACATTGCAATGTAACTATATATATATATATATATATATGTGTGTGTGTGTGTGTGTGTGTGTGTGTGTGTGTGTGTGTGTGTTTCAAATTATAATAATAATTAAAACATTTATTATTAAACCATACTTTGAAAGAAAGACAAAGAAAATATGAATACAGGTATAAATTGCTTATATGCTGACCCAAACCACAAATGCATTCATTTATTAGTGCTCTAGTTGAATCTGCAGACGGGTAATCTTGTAGATCCTCAGCCAGCTCTTATGCTCTGCAGTGGTTATTTCAAACTTTATTCATTTTCACAAATCTCCTATTAAATCAGGGTCCAGATCATCACCAGATCAATTAGGTCATGATTTCATCTCATGAGTTTTAGAGAAAATGGATCATAGACAGGAACTGCCTCACCTTTATTTTCTTGCTCTCACTTTAATTCAAGAAAAATACTTTTCATGTAGGTTCATGATCTGTTGGCATGTCCTGCCTTTTCTTGCAGAATCATACATCATCAATAGTAGTTTTCTTTCCTGTCTTCATTGGCTCCCTTCTTGGTGACCAGTTACATTTAATCATCTCTTAGGCTCCCCAACAGTATTAGTTTCCCAAGGCGGCTATAACAAAGTGTCACAAGTCAGGTGGCTTAAAAGGCAGAAATATTTTGTCACACAGTTCTGGACTGCCCCTTCTAGGCTCCTGATGTTTTACTGACAATGTTTGGTACTCCTTGGCTTGCAGTACATAATTCTTATACTTGTTGCTGTCATCATACTGTGTTCTCCCTCAGTTCCTATTTTCACAGTGCCTTCTTCTGAAAAGAATACCAGGAATATCATCCTAGCATCCCACGCTACTTCAACTTATCAATTTTGGGGGGTGTGAATTCATAATTTGATTTATAAAACCATCTTTTTTAAAGTTAAACTTTAAAGCATTCTTTAACAACTTCCTATTTTATCTACACTTTTAAAAATCTTTTCATTGCTCTACACATATGAATATTTTGCCAAAATATCCTGTATTTACTGCCCCACCAGTCCTTGTACATTTTATCATGCACTTGTTATCATGCTGTTGAAGAACTCTGTCTTTCCCTGTGTGTGTGTGTGTGTGTGTGTTGTGTGCATGTGCAATTTCCCTTGATTATGCAAAACCTAGTGTTGGCACAACTGGATAGTTTTATTCTTAGTAGAAATTAGAAAGTTAATACTATGATTCTATATGTAACAATAAATCTACAATGTATTAAGTACCTGTTATTACAGCTATTCTGATAAATATAGAATATAATTTTATTCTCTTTATTTGAAAAATAAAAGATAAAGTTATTAAAGTTTTTAAGCTTATTTGCATGAGACTTCTCACTGGGAATTGTATTCTTACTTGATTTTTCTCTGAGTTTAGTTTTTGAAAACCCATAAGCTTCAGATCCAGACTGAAAAATATGTGTTGATTTCACTAAAATGTCATCGGCCAAAACTTCACGGAATAAAAAAAAGCCCTCTGGTCTTTGCTGGTGTAACCAGCTCCCCAGTAGTATCTTTGCTTTATTCTAAACCTAACCAGTAGAGCAGATTGCTTCTAGGAGGTATAACCCACCTGGGAAATAAAAATTCTGAAATAATTAGTAAGAAATAAAGATAAAACCAGAGATTAGATTTAAAAGGGGAACACCTGAGGGGTCTTCCAGCCCTGATAGGAACCGGAATTGAACAACTGAAAAAGGCCCCAATCTTTTATTTAAGAGGAAGTGCATCAAAGTTTTCAGTGTGGCAGTGATAAGGTTTTAGTGTGGCAGGGGTCTTGCTGTAAATAGTTTTTATGGTGCTTGATAGGTTTCGCACATCTGTGGGTTTCATCCTAAGGCTGTGGAGCTCAGGCATGGTCAGGCACAGTGTCAGAATGATCTAGGCTTTCTCAAACTGGGAAATTTCACCCAGGAGTTCCCAGAAAAGCAGCTTCCCTGCCTTATGTTGGCTCAAACAAACCCATAATTTATACAGGGCTTCCAATAGGTCTTTTCTTGGACTCAATGTGCTCTATTTTAAGTCTAATGTGATACACACACACACACACAAACATGTGTGTATACATATATATTGCATATATATATCCATATGTGCAAAAAATAATATTCAGTTTATTCATGCCATGATTATATTCATTTATACTGTAGTACTATTTTCTTAAATGCCTTTGCCTCTAGCCTTAGACTGTTCTAACATATAACAACCATATAGCAACCATAACACAATAAAGCATGCCAAGTCTAAAAATAAAAGAACTATAGATATATTTGATTTTTAAAAAATTCTCATAGCAAATTGGTACATATAGAAAGTATGTTTTTAATTTGTTGTTTTTAGATATACATGACAGTAGGGTGTATTTTGACATATTATACATACTTTAAGTGCAACCCATTCCAATTTTTATCCCATTCTGTGGTTGTACATGATGTGGAGTTACACTGGCCGAGCATAGGAAAGTTATGTCTGGTTCATTCTACTGTCTTGATAGAAAGTATTGATAACATTCAATCTTGCCAAATTTTACATCTTCTGTTGATACTGTTGGAGGATTATTTGACAAATTACAAATCCAGACTAACTGGTTTTCTATTTGGCCTTGAATATTGTTTCACAATCCTGGCAATGAATGTTTTCTGAAATATAAAATTCATAACCTCTTATCATTTCTGAAAGCCACACATCAACCCTTTCTCAACTCTAAGGAATTTAACAATGAGATATGAAGCAACCAGCAGTAACTTTCTGGTTCTTTCCCTCCAAACTACACTTCTTCCGGCATCAGGACCTTTATCTTCTTTCTCCTTTCCTTCTATCACAATAGAGCAAACTTTCCTTACTTCCATTAAAGAGCAAACCTTCCCTTGATCTTTGGTTCCCTGTTCTTCTCAGTTTGACAATGTCTTCTTTGTAGATTTTTTTTTCATTTTTCTTTATCATTAATTCCCTTCTCTAGAAAAACTATTCACAAAAAAATATAAATGAGGTCTGTGTCTGTGCTTTATTCTAAACCTAATGTGTAACCTTATCTCCCTCCAATTCCTACCCGAATCTGTTGGTTCTCTTTATAACCAGATTTATTGAAAAATTACTAATTCACAATCACACTTTTCACCTTGAATTAACTCATTTCCCCCCAACTTTATTTAATGACAATTGACATAAAATTTTATTTATGAAGTACAAGGTGATGTTTTGTTGTATGTGTACATTTTGCAATGATACCACAATCACCTAATTATTTATTCATCCCATAGTTTGTGTGAATATGTAAAGAATATTTAAGATCTACTCTTGGCAAATTTCAATTACGCAATAGAGTATGATTAGCTGTTGTCATTATACTATGCATTAGTTCTCCAGAAATTATTAATATTGAATGACTAAATACTTTTACCTTCTAACAAACATGTTCCCATTTCCTCCACTCTCCCAGCCATTGGCAACCTACCTTTCTAATCTCTACATCAATATGTTCACCTTGGGAGCCCAGTGCTTTGGCACATGCCTGAAATCCCAATGGCTCAGGAGGCTGAAGTAGGAGGATTGTGAGTTCAAGGTCAGCCTGAACAAAAGGGATGCACTAAGCAACTCAGTGAGACCCTGTCTCTAAATTTAACACACACACACACACACACGCACATACAATAGGGCTGGGAGTGTTGCTCAGTGATCGAGTGCCCGTGAGTTCAATCCCTGGTACACCCCCCAAAAAATCATATTCATCTTCATGATATTATATATAAGTGAGATCATGACTTATTTCACTTAGCATAGTGTCCTTCAGGTTCATTCACATTGTCACAAATGACAGAAATTCCTTCTTTTTTAACACGGATTATATTCCATTGATAGGGATGGAAATCTTTTTGCTCAAGATTATTTTGGGTATTTGGAGTCCTTTTTGATTCCATAGAAATGAATGGCATATAGGAATATAGATTGGTAAGTAGGTAGTATCCAGGTAGATGGATAGCATATTTAAAATCCATTTATCCTTGATATATGAATATCTTGGCTATTCTGAATAATTCACCAATGAACATAGAAATGCAGACAACTCTGTGATTTCATTTCTTTTGGATACCTAGACATGGGATTGCTATATAATATGGCAGTTTTCAATTTGTAATATTCTGAATTATGCTCTTTTCCATAATGACTGTATTAATTTTCATTCCTGCCAGCAGTATGTACAAGTGCTCCCCTTTCTTCACCTCTTTGCCAACTCTTTTCTTTCTGATAGTGGTCATTCTAATAGGCATGAGGTGATCTCTTATAGTTTTTATAATATTTATTTTTCAGTTGTAGTTGAACACAATACCTTTATTTATTTATATTTCTGTGATGCTGAGGATTGAACCCAGGGCCTCACACATGCCGGGCCAGCGCTCTGCTGCTGAGCCACAACCCCAGCCCAATTTATTATAGTTTTAACTTGAATTTCCCTTTGATTAATGATGGTGAGTTTTTTCCCCCATTCTTATTGATCATTTGACTCTTTTCTTCAGAGAAGAGTCTACTCAGGTTCATTGCCCACTTTTGACCTGGATTATTAATTTTCTTTCTGTTGAGTTGTATGAGCTCTGAAAATATTTTGAGTATGAACACATTATCAGATGTGTGCTTGGCAAATATTTTCTCTCATTTCCAGGCTGTGTTTTCACTCTTATTCCATTTGCTATACAGGATGTTTTTGGTTTGACACAATTAAATTTCTTTTTTTCCTTTTTGTGCCTAGGCTTTCAGAATCTTTGCACAGACACATAACAGGAAGCTTGCCCCCTATATTATCTTAGTAGTTTTATGGTTTTGTGTCTTATATTAAACTTCCTATGCATTTTGTGTTAATTTAGGTATATGGTGTGAGAAGGAGTCCAATTCCATTCTTTTACGAGTGAATATTCAGTTTTCCAAAACCTTTTATTTTGAGGACCTGGTCTTTTCTATATTGTGTATTATTGTCACTTTTGTTGAAGGTCAATTGACTGTAATGTATGTAATTATTTCTGGACTCTGAATTATGTTCCATTGGTCAATATGTCTGTTTCTGTGCTAGTATAATACTATTTGATTACTACAGCTTGGGAGTGTATTTTGAAGCCAGGTAATGTAATGCTTCTAACCATGTTTGTTAGGCTCAGGATTGCTTTGGGTATGTTGGGTCTCTTGTGATTTTATACAAATTTTATAATATTTTAATTTTCTGTGAAAATACCATTGCAATTTTGATAAGGAGTGCATTGCAGTGTGGATCACTTTTGAGTTTGGGCATATGAACTGTATTAATTATTCTAGTCCATAAACATGAGATATCTCTGCATTTATTTATGTCTTTCTCATTTTATTTCTTTGGTATTTCATAGTTGTTGAAGTACAGAGATTTTTACCCCCATTTTTACAGATATTTAATATTTTAATGCTATCGTAAATGGGGTTATTTTCTTGATTTCTTTTTCATATAGTTAATGATTAGTGGATACAAACTCTATGGAACTTTACTATATATTAATTCTATAGAACTTTACTATTTTTTGTTCTACAATGTTTGGTAGTGTAAAGGTTGTGTGTATGTGTGTGTATGTGTGTGTGTGTGTGTGTGTGTGTGTGTGTATATATATATATATATATATATATATATATATATATATATATAAACAGAAAATCTTTCAACTTTTCACTGTTAAAAAAATATTAACTATGGGCCGTGTGTGTGTGTGTGTGTGTGTGTGTGTGTGTGAAGCTTGGTATGTTGAAGTATATTCCTTCTATGCCTTATTTGTTGAGAGTTTTGAATCATGGAAATATATTACGTTTTGTTAAATTCATTTTCTATATCTATTTAGATTATATGATTTTTATCTTTCATTTTGCTAATATGGTGGAATGCATTTACAGATAAGCATATTTTCAACTATCCTCCAATGATAGCTCTCAATTTATCATGGTCACACATACAATTCTTTTGAATTTACTATTGAAATTGGTTGGCTAGTATTGTCAAAGGTGTTTGTATCAATGTTCATCAGGGATATTTGCCTGTATTTGATTTTTCTATAGTCTCTTCATCTAGTTCTCATAGGAAAATAATGTTGCCCTGCAAAATTATTTCAGAAGTATTTTGACCTCCATTCATTTTGGAAAGAATTGCAGTAATTCTCTTTTATGTATTTGGTAGAATACACCAGTAAAGTGACCTGACATTTGACTTTTATTTGTTTGTGAGAGTTTTGTTAACTGATTCAATCATTTATTCATTATTAACTTGTTTAGACCAGGTGCAAGACAGACTGTTTTTCTAAGATTTCTCTTCTTAAATATTCTAGATATTTTTCTTTTGCTGAGAAGAAACTTTTTAGTTTGAGTCCATCCCATTTATTGATTCTTGTTTTTAATTTTTGCACTATAGGAGTCTTATTAAGGAAGATGGAGCCTAATCCCACATGACGAAGATTAGGGCCTACTTTTTCTTCTATTAGACTCAGAGTCTCTGGTTTAATTCCTAGGTCCTTGATCCACTTTGAGTTTTGTGCATGATGAGAGATAGGGGTTTAATTTCATTTTGTTGCATATGGATTTCCAGTTTTTCCAGCACCATATGTTGAAGAGGCTATCTTTTCTCCAATTCATGTTTTTGGCACTTTTGTCTAATATAATTGTAATTTTGTGGGCTAGTCTCTGTGTCCTCTGTTCTATACTATTGGTCTTCCAGTCTGTTTTGGTGCCAATACCATGCTGGTTTTGTTACAATTGCTCTGAAGTATAGTTTAAGGTCTGGTATATTGATGTGACCTGCTTCACTCTTCTTGCTAAGGATTGCTTTAACTATTCTGAGTCTCTTATTTTTGCAGATGAATTTAGAGAACCTACATCTTGGGAGCAAATTTTTACCCCTCACACATCACATACAGCACTAATATCTAGGGTATATAAAGAACTCAAAAAGCTAAGAATGAAAAAAAAAAACCCAATCAATAAATGGGCCAAGGACATGAACAGACACTTCTCAGAAGAGAATATACAATCAATCAACAAATGTATGAAAAAAATGTTCATCATCTCTAGCAATTAGAGAAATACAAATCAAAACTACTCTAAGATACCATCTCACTCCAGTCACAATGGCATCTATTATACATACAAACAACAAAATGTGTTGGCGAGAATGTTGGGGAATAGGCACACTCATACATTGCTGGTGGGACTGCAAATTGGTGCAGCCAATATGGAAAGCAGTATAGAGATTCCTTGGAAAACTGGAATGGAACAACCATTCACTCAGCTATTCTTCTCCTCAGTCTATACCCAAAGGACTTAAAACCAACGTACTACAGCCACATTAATGTTTATAGAAGCACAATTCACAATAGCTAAAATGTGGACCCAACCTAGATGCCCTTCAGTAGATGAATGCATAAAGAAAATGTGGCACATATACACAATGGAATATTACTCAGCAATAAAAGAGAATAAAATCATGGCATTTACAGGTAAATGGATGGTGTTGGAGAAGATAATGCTAAGTTAGCCAATCCCTCCAAAAAACAAATGCTGATTTTTTTCTCTGATATAAGGATTCTGACTCATAGAGGGGTAGGCAGGGGGAGAATGGGAGGAATAGAAGATAAACTCTAGATAGGGCAGAGGGGTGGGAGGGGAAGGGATGGGGCAGGGGGTTAGCAATGATGGTGGAATGTGCTGGACATCATTATTCAAACTACATATATGAAGACATAAATTGGTGTGAACATACTTTATATACAAATATATAAAAATTGTGCTGTATATAGGTAATAAGAATTGTAATGTATTCCACTGTCATGTATTTAAAAAATAAAATTAATTAAAAAACGTAAAAAATAATGTAGATATTTATCATAGTTCACTAGTAGAACTGTTTTTTTTCTGTATCCTGTAAGTTTTGGTTATGTTATCTTTCCATTTTCAATTGTTCAGGAATTTTTAAAAGTTCATTTTGATTTCTTCTATGACACATTGATTATTTAGGAGTGTTTTCTTTGTTTGCCACATATTTATAAGTTTTATAATTTTCCTCCTGTTATTGATTCTGGTTTCATGGTATTGTAGTTTGAAAAGATACTTGATATAATTTTGATCTCCTTAAATTTTTAAAACTTGTTTTGTGACCTAAGATATAATCTATCCTGGAGAATGTTTCATATATACTTGAAAATAATGCTTGTTTTTTGGTACTTTGATGGAATATTCTACATATTTTGTTAAGTTTGTTTGTTCTATAATATTCTTCAAGCTCACTCTTTCCTCTTATTTGTGTTGGGATGATCTATTCATTTATGAAAGTGTGATATTGATGTGTGCTATACTATTATCATATAGTTGTTTTTTTCTCCCATCAGTGATTTTAGTATTTTCTTCACATAGTCGCATCTTCCAATGTAAGGTGAATATGTATGTATGTATGCATATGTATGTGTGTATCTATATATACATACATATAGCATATATATATATAATTGATAGATCCTTTTGATGAATTAATACTTTTATCAATATATAATGATCTTTGTTTCATGCTAGTGTTTAATTTAAAGATTACTGTGTCTGAAGTAAGAATAGCTTCACATGGTTACCTTGGTGACCATTCTGAATGGGATATTTTTTCAGTCTTTTACTTTCAGCTATGCATGTCTTTAAAGGTAAAGTGAGTCTCTTTTAGCATGACTTTTTAAAAAAAATCTTAGCCATTCTATAAGTGTATGATGGTATTTCATTGTTTAATTTCTTTATTTTGTTTTGGAATTAGGGTAATGCTGACAGGGAATGAAATAGTAAATGCTTCCTCTGATATTGTATTCTGTAAGGGGCTGTAGAAAATTGGCATAATTTCTTCTTTAAATATTTGGCAAAAATCACCAGTAAATTCACCTGGGCATGTTCCTTTCTGTTTGAGGATGTTATCAATTGTTGATTCCATTTATTTGTTAGATATAAGCTCATTCACATTATGTATTTTTTTTTTCATTCAAGTTTCATCAGATCATATCTTTCAGTAAATTGTATTAGTTCATCAAGGTTACCTTTTTGGTGGAAATAGAGTTGTTCAAAATATCCTTTTGCTATCCTTCTATGCCCATGAGATTGGTACTAATGTTCACTTATTCATTTCTGTTATTACCAATTTATGTCTTCTCTCCTTTTTTATTAGTTCACTTGTTATAGGCCTAGCAAATTTAATGTTCTTTTAAAAAGCTAGGTATTGGTTTTCTTGATTTTATTCTATCGATATGTATATATCTTTTGAAATCGTTGCTAGATATTTTTATTTATTTATTTATTTATTTATTTATTTATTTATTTATATGTGGTGCGGAGAATCGAACCCAGTGCCTCACACATGCCAGGCAAGTGCGCTACAGCTAAACCACAGCCACAGCCCCTACTCTATTGATCTTATATTTTCTTTTCATTAATTCTTTTTTTAATACTTATGTTTTAGTTTTTAGTAGACACAATATCTTTATTTTACATTTGTGTGGCACTGAGGATCGAACTCAGTGCCTCAAGCATGCTAGGAAAGCACTCTGCCACTGAGCCCCAGCCCCAGCCCCAGCCCCAGCCCCGTCTTTTCATTAATTCTTATTCAAGTTTTATTTTCTTTTGTTTTAGTTTGAATTTAATTTGATCTTCTTTTAATAATTTTATCCAGTATAATCTTATATTAGTGATTTTACATTTTTCTACTTTATCACATATTTAGCCAGTGCTATAAAATGCACTTGTGAATACAGGTTTTGCTATACCTCATGAAATTAGATAAGTACATTTTCATTTCATTTAGTGAAAAATATTATGATAGTACTCTTGAGAGTTCTTCTTTGACATGTGTCTTTTGTTAGTCTGTTTAATCTTCATATATTTTTAGGTTTAATTAATTTTGTTGTATCTTGATAAGTATTCCACATAAGCTTGAAAAAATAGGTAATTTGCTTTGTTGGATGAAGAAGGCTATGGATGCCATTTATAGGCAGCTAACTGATGCTGCTGTTGTGTTTAACGTTGTGCTCTCTAAATTTTTCATGCTAGATCTGTTCATTTCTGATACATGTAAACTATATAACAGTGTTCATATTTGTTTATATATGAACATTCTATTGTTGGATAAATATACAATGAGGATTGTTACATCTTCCTAGAGTATTTCCTCCATTGTCATTATGCAATGCTTTACTTTGTGTCTGACAATTTCCCTGCTCTAAAGTCTTTTCATCTTGAGATTAATATAGTTAATTCCACATTATTTTGATAAGTGATAGCATAATAACTTTTTCTCAGTCACTTTACTTTTAATGTATATGTGACTTTATATTTTAATTCATTTCCTTGTAGATGGTTTATAATTGTTTTTAAATTTGCTCTGATAATCTCTGTATATTAACTGATGTATTTGGACAATTGAGTTTAACATGATAATTGTTAACATTATTGCATTTTTCTTCTTGGTTCATATTTTTGTCTTCTTCACATTTTCTGTCTTTTATGGTTTTTATTGAATATTTTATATGATTCTGTAATCTCTCTTTTCTTATCAGATGTTATAATTTAGATTTTCTTCCATATTCATTTCAGCATTGCTCTTTTGTTCTGTTTAGTTATATATGACACTAGAATCAATTTTGACATAAAAACATGAATTATATCTTATTTTAGTTACATTTTGTTTTTTTCCCAAAGGTATATGTTTTAAATCTTGATTCTTCAGATGGTGATTTTGAGAGATGGTAGAGTCTTTGAAAGATGGGTCTTTGGGAAGTGTTTAGGTCATTGCTGATATTTTCTATGATGTGGATTATGGGAATCTGGCCTATTTCTATCTCTTTTTGTTTTGGTTTTTGTTTTGCTTCCTGGCCACAAAGTGAAAAGTTTTGCTCTGCTTCATACTCCTTCCTTGATTTGCTGCCTAGCCATAGGCCCAAAGCAATGGGACTAATTGGCCAAGGATAGGAACCTTCAAAAGTATAAACTAAAATAAATCTTCCATCTTTATAAGTTGATTATTTTGTTATAATGACAAGACTGTGACTAACACAGCATATCAATTATGCATCAGTTTTTCCTTTTCTCAGTGATTGTCCTAGAGTTTGCAATGTGTATTTATAATGAATTTAAGTCCACTTTTAAATAACACTAGACCACTTCACAGATTGTGCAAATATTACATATTACCAAAATATTCTAATTCCATATATGAAAAAATATTTAACATCTCTAGAATTAGAAAAATGCAAATCACAACTACTCTAAGATTTCACATCATGCCATTCAGAATGACAGTTATCAAGAATACAAACAACAGTAAGTGTTGGCAAGGATGTGGGGGGAAAGACACAATCATTTATTGCTGGCAGTACTGCAGATTTGTGCAACCACTCTGAAAAGCAGTATGGAGATTTCTTAGAAAACTTGGAGTGGAACCACTATTTGACCCAGCTATTCCACTCCTCGGTCTATGCCCAAAGAACTTAAAATTAGCATACTATATTAATGCAACCACATCAATATTTATAGCAGCTCAATTCACAATAGCTAAACTGTGGAAGCAACCTAGATGTCTTTCAGTAGATGAATGGATAAAGAAACTGTGCTATATATACATAATGAAATATTACTCAACCTTAAAGGAGAATAAAATTACGGCATTTGCAGGTAAATGGATGGAGTTGGAGAATATCATGCTGCTGAGAGCCACAGCTGAGTTGGAATGGCCCCTGGCATTTTGCCAATAGTATTGATTGACAGGCGAGGCATTACTATCCGCCTAGGCCTCTACTTTGCAGTTCTCATGCTACTTTGGAGTTCTCGTGGGGATTCCTGGGGATTCCCGGGAGAGTTCCCATTGGTTGGGGAAGTGCAGGAGGAGGGATTTCCGGAGGATATTTCCAGCTGCTGGTTCCTGGAGGAGCTGCTTGGGGTTCGGGAGGAGTTCCCAGGAGTGTGTGTGGAGTGTGCTGGTGGAGTTCAGAAATAAAGTTTGTTCCTGCTTCAGTGGCTCGTGATTTCTGCCCAGCCAGACTGCGGCATCATGCTAAGCAAAATAAATCAGTCTCAAAAAACAAAAACAAAGGCTAAATGTTCTCTCTGATAAATGGATGATGATCCATAATGGGAAGAGGGCATTGGAAAAATGGAGGAATTGTGATTGGGCAAAGGGGAGGGAGGCAGAGAGGAGGCATGGGGGCAGAAAAGATGGTAGAATGAGATGAACATCATTACCCTAGGTACATGTGTGACTGCAAATATGGTGTGACATTACATCGTGTATAACTAGAGAAATGAAAAGTTGTGCTGCAATTGTGTAGAGTGAATCAAAATGCATTCTGCTGTCATATATATCTAATTAGAATAAACAAATAAATAGTTTTTTTAAAAAAAATTTCAATTTATTTCTCCTCTCCTTTTGTACCATTGCTGTTATTTTTTAATTTATATATTTTTTTTAATAAAATAAATATATAGCATACACTACTGAATATATTGTTTCTATTGTTTTTTTCAAGCAACTGTGTTTTAGTCAGCTTTTTCACTACAGTGACTAAAAGTCTTGACAAGAACACTTGTAGGGGAAGAAAAGTTTATTTGTGACTCAAGGATTCAGAGGTCTCAGTTAAAAGACAGCTGGCTCCATATCTCAGGGCTCCAGATGAGGTCGAACATCATGTACAAGACTGTGATGAAGGAAAGTGTCTCACATGATGATCAGGAAGCACAGAGAGAGTAAGCTCAGCTCACCAAATCTATACCCCCAAAGCATGCTCCCAATGACACACCTCTTCAGTCACACCCTACCCACCTTCAGTTACCACTCAGTTAAGCCTTTTCAGAGGACTAATTCACTAAATGGGTTAATGCTTTCACAACCCAATGATTTAATCTCTGAATGTTCTTGCATTGTTTCACACATAAACATTTGGGGAACACCCCACATCCAAACCATAACAAACTGCTTTCTTTTAGACCAAACAAAAATAAGAAAATAAGTTTATATTTTTTACCTTCACTCACTCCTTCTCTGTTGCTCTTAACTTTTTGTATCAGAGTATCTGACCTATATAATTTTCCATATCTCTGAAAATTTTTCTTCTTCTTTTGTTCTTTTTTCCCCCTTTAGTACTGGTTATTAAACTCAGGGGAACTATACCAACTGAACTGTATGTCTATCCCATTTATTTTATTTTTAGACAGTTTCTTCCTGAAATGCCAAGACTGACCCTGAACTTGTAATCCTGCTGCCTCAGCCTCCCCAGCAGCTCAGATTACAGGTAGATTCCACCAGACCTGGCTGAGAAACTTTTTTGAACATTTTTTGCAAGGCAAGTGTACTGACAACAAAGTCCCTCAATCAAGTCTGAGAAAGTTTATATTTCCCTTTTAATTTTACAGATAATTTCTCAGTGTTGAATTCTAGGTTGGTGGATTTTTTGTCTCAACATTATTTTTCTCCACTCTTTTCTTGATTTTTTTGTTTCTGAGAATATACAATTAGTATCTTTTCCATAAATAAAGCACTTCTTTTCTGTATGGCAAATTTATACATATACATGTATATGATTTATTAATATTATATATTTTTATAGATTTTTTTAAAAAAAATTTCTTCAATTTGAATAAGGTATGCTTCTGTCTTTGTGTGTTGTTTTAGAATTTATAGTTTGGGCTATACTGTAACCTTCCTGCATGTATCTATCATTCATTTTTTGACATTAATTTTTGGAGACAATCTGGCATTATTGCTTCAAATATTGCTTCCATATTCTTTTTTTTTCTTCTGTTCAAATATTCCTCTGGTGTATGTTACATTTCTGCAGTTATCACAGTTTTTGTACATTCTGGTTTTTTTTTTTTTTCTGTGTTTCAATTTTCTCTTTGCTTTTTAGTTTTGGATATTTGATTCCCCAAACTCAGAGATTTTTTTTTTCCTCAGCCATGTCCAGGTAATGGCTCATCAAACATTTTTTATGAATTATAATATTTATGACCTTTAGAATTTATTTATTATTCTTTTTCATGATTTATATCTCTCAGGTAAAAAATTTTATCTATTCCTCTTGTCAATTTTTCCATAAAAACTCATAGGTTTCTAAGTTTATATTATGATAATTATAAGATTCCTGTTATATCTGATTTTGGTTCTGATGCTTGTTCAGTCTCTTCAAACTGATTCAGTTTGTTTTGCCTTTAAGTATGTTTTGTAGTTTTTTGTTGTGAGGTGAACATGATGCACTACTTTAAAGAACTATGGCAAATAGGCTTTGATGATGTAGTGTTCACTCATCAGGGAGAAGAGGCATTGCACATGCTTATGAGTAAGTTGCAATTTTTTGGTGAGTCTATGTTCATAAACTAACTTCACCAGCACTTCTCTTGTTTTTTTTTTCTCTTTGGTAAATTACTTCTCTTAAAGTAAACTTATTAGAAAGAACAGAGTACTCTGGTATACTTCAAAATGGTTTTTTTCTCATCAGACTCCTGCAGGAAGTATATAGGAATTATTCTTTGAATTTCGGAGTGGGAATATGGTAAAGTTCCTTGTGTATAAACTCACAAAACTGGATTTCCCTAGAATTTTTGACAAAGATTATCCCATGCTTTGTTTCTAGCAATTTGCAAATTATGTCTTATATTTTTTCTATCACAACACTGCTTTCCTTGAGGGTTATGATTCAGGTTTGTTTTTTTCTCAGTACTGTAACAGCTCATCTTTCCAATTTTAGGACAGTATTTGCCCAGTGACCCGATTTCTTGATGTATCTAAGAGGAGTTGTTGGTATTTCCGTTTGCTCAGTTTTGACCTTACCCTTTGGATGGAATGGTAAGTCCTAAAACCCTTATATGCTGGAGCAGAGAATACTACATTTTCCTAGTGTGCCTTTTATAATTAATACCCATTTATATTTACCTAATTCTTATCTTCTTCATTGCTTGGCCGGCTTTCCTGCAGCTTTCTTTTCATTTGAAAACATGTTTTTCAAACTTAAATTATTCCACTTACCTATTTATTTTAGTGTAGAATACTTGCAATATATTTTGTTTGTTTGTTTGTTTTTTCAAATTTTCATTTTTTAATTTTTTGTTTTTAGATACATATGACAGTATAGTGTATTTTGATGTATTATACATACATGGAGTATGACCCATTCCAATTAGCATCCTATCCTTGTGGTTGTACATAATGTGGAGTTACATTGGTTGTGTATTCATATATGAGCAAAGGAAAGTTATGTTCAACTCATTATACTGTCTTTTCTATTCCCATCCTCCTTCTCTTCCCTACATTCCCCTTTGTCCAATACAATGAACTCCTATTCTTCCTTTCCTTTTGCTCCTTTGTTGTGTGTTAGCATCCACATATCAGAGAGAACATTCCATCTTTGGTTTTGGGGGACTGGCTCATTTTACTTAGCATGATATTCTCCAGTTCCATCCATTTACCAGCAAATGTCATAATTCCACTCTTCTTTTTGGCTATTGTTCCATTTTGCAAATATACCACATTTTCTCTGAATATATTTTCTGATTTTTTCAGAAAACATTTTTTATTTTATTTTTATTTTTCAATGCTATTCCAGCTGGATATATAATCAAAGTTGATCATTATTTTCTTTCAATGATGTGATAGTGTCATTTTTAAGCTTCTCTTATTTCTTTAAGAAGTATCTCAGTTTTGTTAAATCTACTTTAAATACAGTCTATCTTCTTTTTTTTCCTGTTAATACGAGTTTTCTTTTTAATTTTTAGTAGCTTGACAGTGGTGTCCCTAAGTTTGATTTGATTGGTATTTATATTGCTAGATTTGTAGAGCTTTTGTACTTATGGGTTAAATTTTTGCATAAGTTTTGAAAATTTGTTGGTCATTGTATCTTTAAACATTGGTACCACTTCATTTTCTCTCTCTTTTCCTACTGAGTATCAAGTTGCACATTTGCCATTTTCTTTCTTTTTAAATACCTGTTATAACAGTTTCCATATATTTGTGATTTCACATAGTTTTTATAATAGTTATTTTAATTGAATTGTCAATATAAATTAGAAGTGTATGATTATGATTCTCTAATATTTATTGCCACTTTACTCTTTGAAATTTAATTATGTTTAAAAGTTGAAAAATATTCATTTGTTTATATCATGGTGTAGTTTTCTATGCATTTCCATTGCATTAAGTGTATTGGTTGTTCTTGTTCTACCAGCACTACATTTTTTTTTATTACTCAATTTATTTAACATTTTGAGAGGGTTTTAAATTTTGTTTTGGCTTTAGATCTGGAATTGTTTTCATTTTAGCTCTTTAAATTTCATATAGGCATTTTAATGCTGTATTACTTAGAGGAAAACAATTTAAAATAATGGTATTTCACTCCATCATTGCCTTGAAAATTAGTTGTTATTATTCAATAATGAAGAGCATTTTCCTACTGCTTGAAGCTATTTACTTAATTTGAAATATGGTTTCTAATGGGATGAATGTTCATTTATTTTACTTCAGTTATCAATTTAGCAGTAAGTAAATCCTCTATGAAATGTTGATCTGTAAGTATTTTCTGACTTTACAGTTTTTTTATTATTATTCTGCTACTCATTTTGTCTCAATTTAGTAAATGAGGGCTCCTTATACCTGTCTGTTGCTTTGATGTGTATTCATTAATTTTGAAGGAAACTTGATTTCTCCCAGAACAAGGTGCCACAGCTTTGCATCTAATTTCTTTTTGATCTAGACCAGGAACTAGCTATTGCTCTAAGGCACTCTGTACCATTTAGTTTTTCTTAAATTTTTAAATTTTTCAGGTTTAAATATTTCCTTTCTTTTATTATTTATTTGCAAGCACATATTTATGATAAGCATAACTAGATTATGCTAATGCTAATATATTTGAGGGGAGGAAATTCTGGTATCATTTGACATAATGAAACAGGGGCCAGTAAGGGCATTTTGAACAAAATTTTAATCCTTTAAATGATATATCTCACTTTAAACTAAAATGTGAATTTCATATTGCTAAACTTGCTGATGTTAAAGATGAGAAGTAAAAGATTAGACAGAGTGAGTCTAGCTGGTGAGATTAGTTTTGGATCAGTAGGCTTCATGACAGAAAATGAATAAGGATTTATCAGCAGCCAGTTTTTATCTTTAATTTTTTGTCTGGCTGCCTTTACTTAATGTCCTGTCCTGTATTTTGAGAAACTGAAAGAAAAAGTTATGTTATTAATTTATTTTTAAATTTTATACTTTGTCTTTTTATTAATAAGGCATCCAAGCTCTTACAGTTTTAACTCTAGTGTCAGTGTTTCATGTGAACATTTATACTTCACATTTCTTAAACAGACAATTTTGTTCTTTTTTTGGTTAATGAACACAATGAAGACCTGCTGGAATTTGGGATATCAAATTTGGAAATTTCGAAAGAAAAAACATTAACATTTTCTATTGAATTTAATTATTTATAAATTAGAAAGTACCCCTTTGAATACAGGAAATAATTTATTCATTTATCAAATTCTTTTCTGTAGAGTGTAAGTAGCCTCAAATTTAACCATTTAAAAACACTTTACTGTTGTTTTTTAAAATTCTAATTGGTTATACATGACAGCAGAATGCATTTCAATTCATAGTACACATATAGAGTACAATTTTTCATGTCTCTAGTTGTACACAAAGTAGAGTCACACCATTCGTGTCTTCATACATATACTTAGGGTAATGATGTCCATCTCATTCCACCATTTTTCCTATCCCTATGACCCCTCCCTTCGCCTCCATCCCCTTTGACCTATCTAAAGTTCCTCCATTCCTCCCATGCTCCCACCACTTTACTGTTAAGTACATCTTTAAATACTTATAATGTTTTTCAGTATGCATTAAAGTATCATGGTAAACCATATTGTGCCTGAATAAAAAAATAAATGATAAAACTTTATCATTTTGATGTTCTTAACAAATTAAGATCTATGTTGTAAGGGTTTATCAGTTTTGTATTCAGCTAATTTGAAATAATAGGTTTCTAATAAAGCTATTCTTCTTTCTATAATAATAAAAAAACATGTTTTTCTTTTTGCAATAATAGGTTAAATGATATTACTTGTCTGCATAAGTTGGATAGCTCATATCTAAATAAAAATTAGTTATAGTTCACACTCTTAGGCCTGGACTCTTTTTTTTCCCCTCTAACATTCCTCTCTTTAAATCTCTGAGTGTCTGTATACTTATGCAATGGAAAGTTAAGAGCAAATCAGAAAGAGAAATATATATCTAACAAATATTTAGGAACCATCATCTGAGGGGTCCAGATAATACTTTTTAAAAGTATTTTTAAAATATTTTTTAAAAAGTTACACAAAGTAGAAACAATTCTATAACTAGTGTCTTATGTTTTTCCAAAAGCCCAAACCAAAGATAAAAGATGGCATTACTGCTTATTTTCTCGCCCTTCCACATCCCCAGATGTTCCCTGTAATTCTTGTTTTTAGTATATGGCACCATTTTGCACTTATCAACCCAAAACTGAAATTTGAATAAGATGTTTGTTTATCTTTCTCCTCACCTGTAACATTGAATAAGCTAGCAAATAGTAGTGACTCTGCTTGTGGAAATCTTTTCCTTTTTTCTTCTGTATATGAACTCTGTATAAAATTTAAATCCTTGCCCAGCATGGTGGCACACATCTATAATCCCAGAAGCTCAGGAGGCTGAGGCAGGAGGATTGCAAGTTCAAAGCCAGGCTTAGCAATTTAGTGAGGCTCTAAGCAACTTAGTGAGACCCTGTCTCAAACTAAAAAGGGCTGGGGATGTGGTTCAGTGGTTAAGTGCCCCTGGGTTCTCTCTCTCACTACCACAATAAGTGAATGAATGAATAAATAAATAAATAAATAAAATCCTTGTTTTCTAGAGAGTAGGTACTATATCAACAGTTATAAATGTAACTTTGTCTGATTCAAATTTATTCTGCTTAGTTTTCTCTTACCCTTCTAATTTTTTTAAATGCACTCTTGAACTCCCCTTGCATAAAATACTTTAGTAGTGCTCAACACTCTGCAAAAAGGCAATAATTCAAGGGTTTACTCAGCTTTCCTCTTCAACATTGTATCTCTCCAGTTTCCTTTTATTCTGTGTATGTATTAATAACATTAATTCCAGTTGTATTAAATAATTTCTGGCTTCTCACATACCTCTCTGATTGACAAAAATGACCTTCCCCGAAACATTTAACACTGGCTTATTCCTACAAATCCTTGAAGACTTAGGTGATGTGTTCTAGAAAGTTTAGGTAGGAAATCTTGTTAAATTCCCTAATATGTTTTATATCAAGGAGTACTTCATATATTAAAAATAAAATGGGAAAGAAAAGAATTATTTTCCTTTACTGCATGTTAGAAAATAATGGTGGGAGATGAAAAAAAGAACAAAAGATAATAATCATACATATTGGTTAATACAGTAAACAAATAGAACACTAAGATAAAAGTAATGGTAATGAAAATAATCCTATGATTTTTATGCTCTGAGTAATTTTTGGGAACTGAAGTTGTACTATGCTGAGCTTAGAGGCAGGAAAATCAAAGATGCCCACTAGCTCTATGTTTCTGTGGGACAGCACACAGTATTAGTTTCTCACGTCAACCTAGCTGGCTGTCCTGAGTGACATGAGTCCTATCTCTTATGGAACTCTCAAGGCTTCATCCACTGACTTGCCCAGAGCTGGCTCTTGTACAGTCTCAGAAACATGGTGACACCATCAGTAGATATTTTTCTGAAATCAGTCCTTTAATGCTACAAATGACCATTTTTTTTACACTTCTAGGTTTGTGCTTGCTATTGAGGTTTTCAAAACTTGGCATGCATATTTAGATAGCAAAAACTCTATATGAAAAAAGAATTATGAATACCAAATTGATTTTGAGGACAGTAATGATATGATTTGGTAGGAATACACAACTTGTGATGGGCAAATAGTGTCCAAGTGTTCCTTCTTTTAATCTTGGTGGTGAGATCATGTATGGCTTTTCAAAATTTGAAAAAAAAAATATACACACATATATATATCCACATACATACACACATATATATGGATTTACATGTATATACGATTTTATAAACAATTAACTTTTTAAAATAATTTAGTAGTATGCAAAAATAGACATTTACACAGTGCTATGGAATATTATGTGATATGAAAGATAAAGACATATTTTATAGAAAAATGAATTATATTTTAAAAAATTAATTGGGCATCATTCAGAATATATTTTTAAGTATATTTCTTAGAAAACCTAGAGAAACTTTACATGTGTACAAGATTCAGATTTATTTAAGACATTGAAAATGTGATGCATAAATATTCATAAACAAAATACTGACTAAATAAAATGTGAATTTATATTATTCAATTGTAAAATGAATCAACTAAATTACAAGTGAATGTGTAAAAAGAAAGGTTAGGATCACTTACAGAGCATGATGCAGTTTATGCAGATGAACACAAAATTTACTAAAGTTAAAAGCTGTGGGATAATACATGCACAGAATTAAAAACATTTTGTCTGGCTGAATACATACCAAGCCCATAATAGTGGTTGTCTCTGGAGAATAAGGAAGAGAAATGTGAGAATCAGAACATAGTGAAATTGAATATTTTCTATCTTGGCTACTTCTTTCAGTCAAGATAGTAATATTTTTTTGAAGATTTACATTGTGATTTTTCTACATGTATTTGAATAAAATTTCAAAACAAACAAATTAAGGAGGGTTGGATTGTGCAGAAAATGATTGCATTTACAATAAGACATGTGTGATGTCATGGTTTGACTAGAGGTTTTGAAATTTGGCAGGCAGATTTTGAATTCTGCTCCCAAATTTTTAGTTGTGATCTTGAGCAAGTTTGTTCACTTCTAAGACTAATTTTAATCTGTGTATCACATAAGAATATAAACAAGTTGAAGATTTTTTTAGGCTAGAACAGAGAAAATATTTAAAGAATTTAGGAAATTCTAAGGACTCTAGGTTTAAGTTTCAAAATAATAGTTTGTTCTTAAACTAACAGCAATTAAATTTAATTTTTACACAGTATAATGAGTATTGTGTGAGTCATATATAGATATATGTATAAATATACATACATATATATGATAATATACATACATATATATGATAATATACATACATATATATGTGACTCACACAATACTCATATACACACATACTTATTCTCAATAATTAAAAGGCATATTTGAGACTATAAACAATAAATAATTTAAATTTGTCTTTCTTTCCCAAATATCTCAAAGTTCCTTTAATGCCCCAACATAATAGCTCCTTCTTGAAAGTTGCCCCCCCCCGCTTTTGTTCTGTGCCATTGTATATTTTGATGACACGATGTATCAGGACACTTACTATTGGTATCTCTCCTAAAATAATAGTTCCATCTGAGGTATCAATTATCATACAACCAAAGAAGTGAGCAACATTCAATATCTGACTAACCAGCCACCATCTCTGCAATGTGCTTGTTTGGAGCTACTAAAATCTGCAGATGGGTACATTGCAGTGATAACCTTGGACTGTGCTTCTCTCAGATACACTGGAAAGCTGCCTAATTCATTGGAATCTAGAGAGTCATTCACTGCTATCCCATGCCTGCGCTATTTGCTCACACTCCAGAACCAGCCTAGGTTTAGGCCTGCAGTGTACAATAACTTTTATTTTAGATGCAAGTTCATGCTGTCACTTGGTTAACAAAATATAAAAATAGAACAAATATAGCCTGTTATTATAATTCCTTTTGTTCAGCAGACTGTGTTTATGGAAATAACTAGTGAATTGCGTTTTCAGATTAATAGAAATGATGACATAAATATACAAACACAGAGGCTATTCATATTAAATAAAGAAGATAATAAATAATAGCACTATTGAATCACAAAATCCAGTAGTGTATTCTGTACAAAAGACTAATACGGTTATTAGATCTACAATGGTGATATGGAAATAATTGTAATATTATTTCATCTAACCATGTTACAATATATATTCATATAAACAAATCTTACTGAATTTAGTTAAACAAAAATGCTTTTCTTTCAGATGGTGCACATTAATTTATCATGCCTCTTTAGTTAAATGCAGCCTTCAGATACAAGGGGATTTAGTGGCCATTTTTCTTTTGTTTCCCGAAACAACACATTTTGAAATATTACCTAAGGGTGTTTTCCTTATGAAGGACAACTTATGAATGACAACTTCTTCTCAGACAATAAAATATAAAAGTATATTAGTCACTACCACTTAAAAAAAAGTACATATAAGAGATGGTCTGACAAGACAAAAATTATTCCACAGTTAATATTTTCAAACTGATCAAAGAGTCTTGGGAGCTGTTGATTGGGTATCAGAATGGGCAGTTATGATCATATCAAATTTTACCTTAAGAAATTGAGACAATAGAATCAAACTTTCATAGGAAGACAGGGTTCAATTACCAAACATTTCTAATCTACACAAAACTAATCTAATACATAAAATTAACCTAGCATCCATTGTTCTAAAAGAGAACAAATGCTCATTTTATAAAAATGTGCAAACTATTGCAAAATTGCTAAAGAGGAAATACTGCAAAAAAGGACCATTTAAAAAATAGAATGAGTGTAAAAATAATATGCAACATTTAATGACTATTTGTGATAAATACTAATCTACACATTTTACATTTTCTAACTCATTTCCTAATACCAATCCTAATAATATACCTATAATACTAACAGTTTTTAGAATAATAATCTTGTATTCATGCAAAATTTTATAGATAAGAAATTTTAGGCACAGAAATTTCGACTGTTATGCCAGTGAGCAGAAAGTACTACATACAGGAATGGTTCTAGACTCTGCTTACCCATTACACCACATCTGCAAGGTGCTTGTGAGTGCAATCCTGACATATACCTTCATACCTGGTAGTGCTAAGGTATTGTTCCAAAATGTGCTGATGATATTGAGTGGGCAAAACAGAAATAGGGTTATGTTTATGTAGAATTTAACACATAAGAACACATTTCAAATTAGCTTAGAAAATAAAAGGAAGCTTTAAATGGAATAAGAATGGACATTTATTTGGTAACAAAATTTAATTTCAAAGGCCATCTCATATTACATTTAAAAGTACTAATATATTAAGATCCAAATGCTTTTAAAAAGCAATGAGAGAGAATATAGAAGAATTTTATCTGAATACAGAAATATTCAGAAGCAAGATGTAAAATCCTGAATACAAAAAGAAAAGCTTCAAGGATTTTACTACTTAAAACTAAAACTCTTAATAAAATTTATAAACACAGATGTTCATCAATTTACAATGGGGTTTACATCTCAACACTTTGTAAGCTATAAAGGCATTAAATCCACCTAACCTACTAAGCCTAACTTATCTTAATTGTACTCCAATTACTTACATTATCCTACAGTTTGGCACAATTGTCTACTACAAAATCCATTTTACAAAATACTGAATACTTCATGTACTTTATTGAATACTCTACTGAAAGTGAAAAGCACAATGATGGGTACTTGTTGTTAATGTTCATTGCTGAAAGTGCACTGGACGTGAGGAATGTTTGAAGCATTATACTAAAATTAATTGCTAGGTGATGGCGATGCTATGGTAACAGGACCATCAGTTTATGATTAGGAGCTGTTGCTTGCGGTTTCTGCACATTATCATGAGACTATTTTATGGCACATTGCTAGTTTGGGAGAAAATTAAAATTAAAAATAAAAAATAGATTTTTTAGTGAATCATTTTGCACCAGTGTAAAGTCAAAATATTGTAAGTCAAACCATTCTAAGTTGGAGACCATCTGTAGACATAAAAGATAAGCATGAGGCAGGAAAACATTTTTAGATGCAACAAAGGAGTCATAACCTTAATACATAGGAAGGTTTTATAGCTTATTAAGAAAATGGTTAAAGGAAAAAATGGGAAAATTATTCACACACACACACACACACACAAATAGAGACTGTTTATAGAAAAAAAGTCCAAATGATGAACACATACCCTATGTTAAACCTCATTAGTAAGTAATTCACAAAATCTGAATCAAAACAACAATGGTATGCATGAGTAAAATGAAATTAAAGTTGAATATTAAATGGTGAAGAGTAAATTGTGAATATGGTATACTCATGCGCTGTTGAATGTGACGGAAAATTGACTCAGATTTTGAGAGGGTGACTAAATTCATTTGGTGCTATATGACAATGTACTTGACACTGGATAATTTGTAATGAACAGAAACTTATTTCTTAAAGTTGTAGAGACTGAAAAAACCTCCAATCAAAGCACCAGCATTTGATGTCTGGTTCAGTCTGCTCTCTGCCTGTTACTATGTCCTCTGAAAGGGTGGAACCTTGTGTCCTCACGTAGTAAAAGGGATTGAAAGGCAAAAGGGATGAACATTGTTTTCTGTTGTCCTATTATAAAGTCCTTAATTCCAGTCATGAGGTATACACCATTATGACTTAATCATCCTCTGAAAGCTGTAGGGGATTTATATTTCTATGAGAATTTGAGAGGGAACACAATCATTCAAAACTATATTAGAGGGTGATTTGGTGACATCTACCAGTATCAATGTTACTCAACTTATAATAGGATTACAATCTGATGAACTCATAATAAGGTGAAATTTTGGTAAATTGAAAATGCATTTAATACCCCTAACACACAGAGCATTCATAGTTTAGCAATATAGTATACTGTGGAATTCAAGTCCTTTGCTCTTGTGACTCAGTTGACCAAACCTGCTGTGAGCGTCCTCTTCTGGACATCCTGAGAGTATATCTTACCACATGTGACTAGTCAGGAAAAGATCAAAATTAAACGTCAAGGTGAAGCTTCTACTGAATGTCTTTTTCTTTCACAATATCTGAAAGATGAAAAATTCTATGTTAAACCATCACAAATTGGAAATTTTTTATTTAAATTGTTCATATCTTTTGATCTAACAATTTTACTTTTGGGAACTACTCCTACAAAAATACTGGGACAGGCTTATAAATATATAGATATAAGAGAATCTAATAACATTGCTTCTAATATTGAAAAATCAGAATTACCTAAATTTCCTTTAATGTCTATTAAATACATTGAACTATTAAAAAGACTTTAATAATAATATATATTTTGCCATAGAAAAGTCTTTTAGATAAAAACCTAGTTGTAGTACAGTGTTAATCCTAATTATGTAACATAAAACTACATATATTTATGTAAAATAAGACTTTTTTGAACCCTTACAGAGTAGTCAGAGACTTATTTCTTTGTTCATAAAAACATTTTTAAAAGTAATTAAATTCTGCAGAACAAATACACCTTCTTACATCATGTTACATCTTATATATTTCATTGACAGTTCCTATTTACATTTCAATAGTAGTCCCCCAAATATCCTTTATAGATAGATTTTCTTGGTCCAGAATTCAACATGGTTTTATATATTGCATTTAGTATCCATGTACCTTCAATCTCATTTAGTCCAGTAAAATTTCTCCATCTTCGTTTGTATTTATTGGCTTGGACATTTTGAAAATCACAGGACAATAATTTTGTAGCATCTCCCTTATTCAAATTTGTCTGATGTTTCTGATTGATTACTCTTAAGAATTTTTGGCAGGAATACCATTGACTTATGTTGGATCCTTGGTGTACCATATCAAAATTTAAATATTCTTGGTTTCCAACAATATTGGTCAAAAATAGTTAGGATCACTGATTTATCATTTTTTGTCATTCTGTAGCTTCCTCAGTGATACCTAGCTCATAATGTGTGGGACTGTAGCTTAAGGGAAGAGACTATGACTTCCATACACATTTAGCAGCATTTCTAGTAAGTATTGACCATACTTGTAAACTCTACCTTAATCTGGAGTTAGTGAAGATTTCTTTTCTGTAGTTATTTTGAAGTTGTGGCTCATTTTGATTTTGAGAATTACTACAAGAATTAAGCAAGCTGAGTGCTATTCCTGAAAAACTTTAGAGATGTTAACTTTTTCAAGTTGCCCATTTTCTGATATTGAATATTATATAACATTAATATGAAATATTTTCTGATAAAATATAAAAGATTTACACTTAGCATCATTCCTGTACTACTTTTAGGTAATGGCCTTTCACCTGCTGGATTGTCCTACTGCAGTTGGTTACAAATGAGTAAAAAGTATTTGTTATTTCTGAAATATGCCTTGGAGACTTCAATTTCCTATGTAGTTTATTGATTAATACTTGTTTACCTCATGCCAAAATAAAAGGATGATTTTGTTAAAGTGACAAGGATAAATGGACAGATAAAATCAAAAAATAAATCATTTGATACTTTTGCATAGAAAAATCAGGATGATAATTTTTTAAAGTCTGGCCATGAGCTGATATAGTGATATATATGATACAGAGGTACTCTATAGGGATAGGACTATTTTAGGTCTTAGATGCTCTAAAAGACCTATTTAATCTCTTTCTTGCTTTGTTTTTAAAAATAATAAAAAAAGAAATATCTGATTTTAAATTCTCCAGAACTGGGCCAATAAGATTCTGAAGTACATATATATATATTTTTAATTTTTATTTAAATTAAATTTACTTTTATTTGTTTTCCTTAGTTTTTGAAATAACTGGAGACTTATTTACTTTTCATTAGTTAAAAAATATAAAAATTGTACACATCAATGTGACACTGCAAAGTTTCCATACTTGTATACATTACATAATGTTCAATCAGGTTAAGCACATTCATCTTCTTGTTTATATTTCTTTGTGGTAAACATTTTTAAAAGTCTTTCTTTCAGCTTTGTGAAATATTCAGTACCTTCTTGCTATCTAGAGTCACCTTTCTATGTAACAGCACACCAGAAATTCTTGGTACTCTCTAATTGTAACTGAGAATTAATTGATCAAACTTTCCCATCCTTTCTTCCTGCTGTAACCTGGCTCTGGTAACCACCCTTCTAATCTCAATTTCTTTAAGATCAAATTCTTTTGGATTCCACAAGCCAGCATAAAGATCATTTGGCACTTGTCTTTTTGTGTCTGGTCTTTTTACTGAACATAATGATCTGCAGTCCCCTCCGCATTGTCTCAACTGGCAGCACTTCATTTTATGGCTTAATAGTATTGCACTGTGTATATATACTACATTTTCTTTGTCTCTTTACTTGACGAATATTTAGTTTGTTTCCATTTCTTGGCTATTGTGAGCAGTGTTGCAATGAGCATGGGAATGCAGATGTTTCTTTAACATACGGATTTCATTTCTTTGGATGAATAATCAGGAATGGGACTGCTGGGTCATATGATTGTTCTGTTTTAATTTTTTGAGGAACCTCCATACTGTTTTCTGTAATGTCTCTACTAAAGTTATGTTAGCACCAAACATGTGCAAGCATTACCTCGTCTTCACATCCTTGCCAGCTGTTGGCTATCTTTAATCTTATTGATCATAGCCTCATGTAGAAGTGGTAAGGTCTCATTTATTTGTGGTTTGATTTGCATTTCCCTAATAATTTAATGATGTTGAGCATTTAAAATATACTTTGGCAATTACCATGCTTTCTTTTGAGAAATGTAACTAACATTAAATTCTAAAAATATGTTGAACAAGTCATTTCAAGTGATTTTTATTGTTCACCTTCATAGCAAGCCTAAAATTTACACGTTTTAGTTCCATTTTATAGATGAGAAAATTAAGACTCAGAGAGAGTAATCATTTGGTCCATTTTTAATAAATAGCTGATTACCTTTATAATTTCATCTGGTCAATCTAATTTTTAATAAATAGTAGATCACCATTATAATTGTGTGAGTCTGAATCTATGCCCACCACTCACTTTATTATATTATTCATGTCCCAAAAGGTGACAGTTCCTTGGTAAATGTACTAATGATAGTTTCTAAAGTAATTACCCTAACAACTTTGATCCCAAACAGAATATAAATATTCATAACAGAAAATTACTGGTCTTCATTGAGACCATATGAAGTGACACCTGATATTTTCTCTGTTTAACTCAAACCTATTTACTATTCAGCAATATGTTCATCTTTGTGTCATGCATTATTGATTAATCACATACATAGATTGTACATATGCAAAACAAAGAAAAATGCAGATCGTCCTTAGAGAATATCATCAGAGAGAACACCATCACCAAGTGACCATAGATTGTTCCAATGGCTGAGCTTTTGAAGATCAAGAGCATTTCTTGGTGACCATGAACATATATACATGCTAGGATTTACCTTCAATTTTTTACCAGTCCTGAAAAGAGGAGTAGCACAACAGTTAATTATTACCTACCTTCCTAAGGAAGAAGAAATGATGGATAGTTTTTTTATTGTACATTCTTTGTTGTTTCTTATATAAGCCATATAACATTAATTATATTTATTTCTCATTATGGGTATAACCATTCTCTATAATTCACTTTGTTCCTACATAAAATGCCAGAGTTTAGGAACCTAGTGTGTTTATGTGTTAGTTTTTTTTTCTACAAAAAAAGCCTAATATCTCGAGTGAAAATATATGAAAGTAGCATAAAATTCCTTACTATTAGCATTAACATTCTTTAACCACTGTTACATCATTGCCATCAACCATTGAATTCTTGCCTAACCATATCACATATTAGTCCTTTCACATTAATGGTATGTATTTCCTATGGAAAAGAACAAAAAATTTGCTTGATTTTCTTATATATCAATCTCATTGCGTTTTAGTGCAAGAACATATGATTTTCAAATTTTAACTAATCCCTTTAGAGTAGAATGAGAAACTATACATGACCAAGTATAGGAAGAAATTAACACAGTTCTCTGTAAAAGATATATTTAATTTTATTTAATTTTGTATTACTGGAAATTAAAGTCATGAGGTGATTCCTGGATCTTGAAATACAAGAATATCCATAAATATTATATTTATTTTATAACTATTTTATAATTTATTTTATACTTGTATATTTATTTGTTTCAGGTTTGCTTTCTGTTGATACATAGGTCTTCCGGTTAGTTATAAAAATAAACATTAAATTTGTTTAATAAAATTGCATATAGGCTCTTTTTAAACATTTCTCTCTGGATGAATTCTATTAAACACTTTCGTTTGGATATTTGACTCAATTGACCATGTAGCTAACAAGGAGCTAAGATTCAATTTCTAATTTATTAAGATTCAATACTATTCTCAAAATGAATTTTTCCTATCATAATTCTTATCTCTTCTTTTGCTGACTATTCTTATTCTACTTTACTGGGTTAATTTGCATCAACATAAGTAAATGGTGTCATTATCCCCCATATTTACTCAGGTAAGTGTGCTAAGACTTATTGTATATTTTTAATATATTTTTTTAGTTGCAGGTGTACATAATACCTTTATTTTATTTGTTTATTTTTTATGTGGTTCCGGGGATCGAACCCAGTGACTCACGCATGTTAGGCAAGTGCTCTACCACTGAACCACAACCACGGCTTCTCATTCTATATTCTTTTCTTTTATTTATACCACATATTCAGTCAAACAAAATTTCTTTTTCTTGTTTTATTTTGAGACAGTCTTGCTAAGTTGCTTAGGACCTCACAAAGTTGCTGAGACTGGCCTTAAAATTGTGGTCCTCCTGCCTCAGCCTTTCAAGTTTCTGGGATTACAGATGTGTGCCATCATGCGCAGCCCAACAATATTTCTTTTTCTCTCTTAACTTGCACTTGCACACATTTCACAATGTTTTCTACTACTCAACTGAGCACAACAAAATTATCTGTCGATGGGTCACAAGTAACAACTTTTACTTGGTCTTCCTCCTTAAAGTATTGTCTTCTTGTAGTCTAACTTCTGCAAATAAGTTCATTTAATATTTTATAAGCATAAATCATACCTGCTTAGAAATCTTTGATATAGCTGGACATGTTGCACACACCTGTAATCCCAGATACTCAGGAGACAGAGACAGGAGGATTACAAATTGGAGGCCAGCATCAGCAATGTAAATCCTGTTTTCAAAAAAAAAAAAAAAAAAATTAAAGGCTGGGGCTTTAGCTCAGTAGTAAAGCACTGCTTAGTTCAATCCCAAGTACCATAAAAATAAATGAATAAATAAATAAATCTAATACAGGAAATTCATGTTCCAGTTTCTTCTAAGAGTCCAAGCTTTTTCCCATTGTTCCAGAATAGTTATTGATAGAAACTCTTTAACTCTCAAAAATTTCCTGGTTTGAGTAAGCTGTATAGTTACCCTACTTCAATGGCTTCTGGTTGCAGTTCATGTCTATAAGGTCCACTCTCATCCTTTTAACCTAGAGGCTGATCTCATCAACTGCTGCCCACTTTGCAGATTTCATCCCCAATTTGCACCCCTTCTTCTAATAAATTCTAGGAATATTGATTAGAAACTCCGATCTTTCTGTATTTCAAATAAGGTCAAGAGAGCTTTCATTCACGTCTTTGCCTTTTGTTTTCTCTCTGAAATACAATGCTTTTCTAGATGATATTTGCATGGTTGACTCCTTCTTAGAAAAGACATTTTTTAAATCAACATTTTTCTAAATTACCAATAACCCTTTTCCACATAGCCTTGGGTTATTTTTTCTTTTTATTGAACATATCCTCTTTATTTGTCCACATAGTTTTTATTTATAATTGAGCTTATTGTACTGATTTACATTTTTGGTCAATATTTTCTTATTAAAAAGTAGTTTACTAGAATGTAGCTCTCAAGGGAAGTTTACAGCTTTATCTCCAGGGGTTAACCTTAAACCAATGCTCAGTATATATTAGTTGCCTCATAAATATTTGTTGATTGCATAAATTAACTATAGAGACACAAGAATATACATATAATGCTCTTTGTACAGAACATTAATGCAGAAAAAAAACCTGACACTTTAACTGAAGCAAATATTCCACAAATAATGATATATATTTTAGTTGAATATATTTGTAATTAACAAAGAACCTGATAAAACTTTGATAAAATTTATATATATATATATATA
>NW_025999842.1:16519258-16528772 GCF_001458135.2 Marmota marmota marmota | reverse complement strand
TATATATATATATATATATATATATTAAACTTAAACCTTCATATCTGTTTGACTTTCTATTCATCCAGAGTTTAAATGTTGTGGGGATTGAGTGAATACTCATTCTTTACCATCTATTCTTTGATTACATTCACTAATTTGCATTCAGTATAAGCAAAGTCATGCTCTTATAATTGAGGACTATGCAAATTTACAAATAATCCTTAACAAAGTGCATGAAATATTTTCAATGTCATCATCTTCAAATTTTATTTATCTGCCCTCTAGTGGTACCTAAAGTATTTATGAGTGCTGGCAAATTATTAAGGGCAAGCATGGGACAAAACTCCTGAACTTGAGAGGAAGCTGTTTGTCAAGTCAGGACTATGCAACTTTGCTCGACACATTACTGAAATCTGTGAGATGGTGGTTCTTCTTGCATCAGCATCTACAGTCTTAGTCGTTTTATTTAAAATATTTATACAAGTCAATAATTTGTGTGAGATAACTACTTTTGTAAAGTACTATCAAAGTGTCTAGTACAATCAGTTTGAAGCTCCTTATTTTTTTCCTTGTTCCCCTCTGCTAAATTCAGTTTAATACACATTTATAGAGAATCATTCCTGTTTTTAGCCTGGAGCTTGATATGAGAAATCAGAAAATGAAGAGAATCTCAACCACTCTTGAGAAAGAACTATGTTGATGGGATTTAACTTTACTCCATGGGCTACGATCTTATTAAAGATATTACTGGGCTCAGTAATATTTCCCTCAATCTCTACACAAAGATAAATATGGTAAAAAATATTAAATGAATTTTTTTCTACAAGCCACAGGCAGTCTCACTATTCACATATTGACCAATTATTAAATTTTAGGGAGGAATGCCATTAGTTTTAATACATTATGCTTTTGACAAAATTTAATAATTTAATGGATAGGTTTTCTTTAGAAGTTTTTCTTATTTTAATCCTAAAAGTGTTGGGTACAAGGGAACTTATATGAAGTAGTAATATTTTTATTTCTTCCACCATAAGAAATGTGTGAAAGATGAGAATACGCAGAAAGAAAACAACTAAATTTTTCACCAGATTGCTCTCTTTCTCCTCATTCTTCACATACAAAATAGAATTGTGCATTATTTTATGTTTTTCTTGACAAACTAATCAGAAGTTTATGACCATCTTCTCAGCCTCCCTGACTCTAGAAAGGGAAAGCTCAATGCTGCTTTTTCTATTTACACAATATTAAAGTCATTCTTTTTATTTTTAGTTCTGGATACAACTTAGAAATACAGGAAGCAAAGACAATGTCTTTCAACTGTATTACCCCATAATTCAGGTCATTAAAAAGGAGACCTGCAGGTTGAGAATTTGCATTGTGGGTAGAATGAATGACTCCTTCTAACCTTTGCTTAATAACTAAGGACTGAAAGAGAAAGGGCAGAGGACACTTGCTTTGGAGCATCAAAGTCCACAAAACAAGTTGAACCATGGTTCCCCAATTCCACGTTCATAATTTCCCTTTGATTTCACTAATTATACAGCTTGCTTTTTTTTTTAATCTAGGAGAGTATGTGAGGCAGTGGAAGTTCAGGCAAGAAAGGATTTACTCTGGTGCTCAAAAAACCAATGAGTCAAAAAGAGAGAAACTGAGATGGACAGTAGAAATAGAAGAGAAAAGTGCCCACATGGCATCTCAGGTCTTCAATCTGATTCTCATATTTTTTCTAATTTGATTTGCACCTTGGTTACCAGTGATTAAGAATTTCCATTGACATCCATTTTCTTTTCATTTTATAATTACTCTCTTCTTCCTCCTCCTCCTTCTTTTCCTTTCCCTTTCCCTTTCACTTCCTCTTCTTCTTCTCCTTCTCCACTTTCTTTTCTGTCTTCCCCTTCTTCTCCTCTTTCTTCTCTTTCTCTTTCCCCCTCTCTCCTCCTTCTTCTCTCTCTTCACTTCCTCCATCTTCTTTTTCTTCCCTATATTTTTACTGTATAATATATAAGACATGTAATTTACCATTGTAGCAAATTTTAAGTTTATAGTTTTATGGATTAAGTACATCTGAATTGTGGCACAATATTAACATATCAATCTCCAGAACTTTTTTTACATTCCTCCCAAATATAAATTTGATTATAACCATGATTTACCCAGGTTTACTCATCTCTCCAAACTCTTCAAATTGTATACATTAAATATGTCCAGTTTTTTGTACATTATTGCATTTTAATAAAACTGAAAAAAAACCCACAAAAACAACTCCCCATTCCCCTCATTCCAAATTCTGAAAACAATTATTCTACTTGATTCTGATTTCAATAAGATTTTCTGCGATTATTGGTCTTCCTAGTTCTTCTGTTTTTTTTTTCTTTTTAATTTGTGGGTGTGTGTGTGTGTGGTCATAGGGTATTGAACCCAGGAGTATTTAATCATTGAGCCACATCCCCATCCCCCCCACTTTTTTTTTTTGTAATCTTCACACAGGGTCTTGTAAGTTTCTTAGAACATTGCTAAGTTGCTGACACTGACCTTGAACTTGGAATCTTTCTGTCTCAGCCTCCCGCATCTTTGGAATTACAAGTGTATATCACCACACTTAGCTCAGTCTTTTAGTTCTAAAAATTTGACTATTGATATTTAATCATAAGTTTCATGGTTATCTTTTGTTTCATTTTTAATGTAATTAAGTAACATTGCATAAGTGTGTTTTTTCATTTTTGTAAAACAATCTTTAAACTACATATCAACTTTATTAAGATATTATTCATATAACACATAATTTACCCTCCAATGCATATGATTCAATGCTTATAGTATATTCAGAGTTGGCAAGAATCACTAGAATCCATTTTCAATATTTTGATTATCTTCCACTGAAACTCATACTCATTAGCAGTAACTCTACCCTTTGTCCCACTTTCTTCATCCTTAAGCAACTATTAATTTGTTTTCTATCTCTGTGGGTTTTCTCATTCTGAACACTTACTGTAACAGAATCAAAATCTATGTATCTTTTGTGGTTGGATTTTTTTCACTTACCATATGTCTATGTCAGTCATTCACTCTATTGCTGAACTATATTCCTTTGTATGCCACAGTTTTTATCTGTTCAGTTTATGATCATTTGGGGTATTTGCACTTTTCATCTATAATAAGTAATCTACTATTATGATTCATGTAGAAGTTTATATATAGACAGACATATGTTTTCATTTTATTGAGCATATTCCTTGAAATGGATTCTGATTTATATGTAACTCTTAACTTTGTAAGGAATTGCCAACTGTTTTCCAATGGATCTGACCACTTTGCATTTCCAGATGCAAGATAAGAAGATTACAGTTTCCCCACATACTTGTCAACATTGGTTATTTGCTATCTTTTTAATTATAATCACCCTACTAAGTATGGAGTAACAATTCATTGTGAGTTTGCTCTGATTTGAATTTTCCTAGTAATTAGGGATGTTAATTTTTTTTAATACAAAGTAGAGGTAAAAGTAAGAGAGTAGAAAAGTCAAGATTGGAAGAAATCCAGTGAAGTACACATTATCAGGCAGGTAGCTACTTTGTGTAGCTAAGCCTAATACTATAAAGGAAGTCTGAAAGACAGAGTTATCCTATTTGAAGTAAAAGGAAGCTGGAATATTTATTTTCTACATCTCATATGTCGTTGGCTCAGTGCTTTTCCCAATGGTGTGAGCTCCGCGACATTACCAGTTTTCTATTCTCATTTGGGGCAAACCAGGTCTTTGGGTGGAAAGTCATAAGTTCTCATAGTACGATGTCATCACCATACACTGAAAGTCCACGTTCCAGTGGGACCATTAATGCCAGAGGTCAAATTTTAAAGTGCTCATGTCCACTAGTACTGACATTAATTTCATACTGTTTCATTACTTTTTCTTTAAAATAATGTTTCTTCACATTTTAAACTTAGATTTTTATCAGGAGGATTAGTGGAATGCCAAAAAGTAAAATGGCTACGTTTGGTTATGAGATAGTATCTTCAGTTGAATTTGAATTTATAGATTCTGTTTAATAACTTGAACTGAGCACTTGACTCAACTGACCATGTGTCTAGCAATGAGCTAAGACTAGGTCTTCTATACACCGAGGTATCTTTATCTCAAAATGTCTTTCTAATGTACAACTCCTTTCTTTTTCTGTTGGTTTTCCATTGGAAAGAATATAAAATATTTAGGCAGCATCTAAGGTTTAGGTTTAGTGGAACCTTACTCTGACCCTTAGACAAACCATAACATATCATGATTGCTACATCCTTTTCTCTATGCCTAAAATTGGGTAAATTGTGGGAGCATTAGGTAATATAGTGAGAGGAGTTATTCCTGCTTCTATGAACTTGGTTTCCACACTAGTATTTTATGACTAATCAGGAACACAATGCCATTTAATGACTAATGGTTTAAATTACACTCATATTTAGTACCTCAGCCTATAAGGTCGTTACTCTCAAACTGTCATATAAGCTGCATTTTTAAGGAACTATGGAAAATTCAAGTGAAAATAAATATTCAAGAGAAAATTGAGTGGGTAATTCAGTAAAGTATAGGACCAGTGGACACATAATCATGTTCCCTTATTGAACCTTTGAAATCTGAGTTGATGTGGAAAGTCATAAGTCATTCACTCTATTACTGAACAATATTCCTTTGTATGCCACATGAAACAAATCTTGGAGTAGGCAGTGCAAGGAGGACAAGGAATGCAAACCTATATTTAAAACTCATAAGAGTATCTCCAAGGTAGAAGTTCTGCATCTTGCTGAAAGTAAGGAGTCCAATATTTTCAGGTTACCATCAAGTGACCAGTTGGTATCATCAAGGGACAGTACCCAATTATTATTATTATTATTATTACTATTATTATTTTGGCTGCTTCATTATATTTTAAGGAGCAACAGTAGTTGATAAGTCTGAGCAGGAAAGAGCTCATGCTATTAGGCTTATAAATTGTCCCCATCGTTGCCTCCATAACTATTTAAACACTAGAGTAGCTGATGTCAGAAGCTAGTTCAGCTTACATCTCTTGGGAGGTGCATCTCACCAACCTAGCCTTTTGTGATCAAGAGCTTCCGTCCTGCCTCTGCAACTGTGCAATCTTAATATTATTACAACTAGATAGACAGATTTCACAGTAGCCTCTTCTACCATTAATCTTGATTTCATGGAGGACAGCCATTGTAGAGCTCCTCAGTGATCAACAATAGCAAGAGCCCCTTCTTCCTAGTGCATGCTTTATAGCATTAGTTCTTCTGTCGTTCATTTGTATCACATCTCATTTCACCATAAAGATGAGTGTAAGTAAATGTCATGCTATGGCATTTAGAAGATATTGCCTCCCTACTTACCAGCAATATGGTCCTTATTTCCCATCTTTCTTATAACAATCAAATCTCAAAAACTTTAGCAAACTCTGAGGGAAGTATCTGAGTAGATATAGAAACACTGGTAAGACAGGGGAGGGAAGGAAGCCAAAAGACTGTGTATTATTGAGCAATTGTATTGTATTACTGTCTCCAGAAATGTATATCACTCTTCAGATCATCTTACCAAAAGGGCGAGAATGTATTGACACATAAATTTTAGGTACTGAGTTTTAGGTATGATAAGTAATCATTCTTTTCCCCCCAGAATAAATTCTAGATAAATTGAGAAAACTGTTAAAGAAACTATATATTAAGCACAAATTTTGCTGTTAATAAATCTGAATTGAAAAGTGTAGGTTAGATTACATCCAAAATTAGACTTCCTTAATCCTTAAATTACAGAAATTATAAGATTCCAGCATATCACAAAAATAAAAAAAGGAAAATATGATCCCTTAAGATAAACTGCTTCAAAAATAGACATCCCATATAAGTCTCATGAACAGGATCCCAGCTCTTTTTTCCATGTTCTTCTGCCCTTGAGAATTAGATTTAAGAAAAGTCGTGAAGCTTACTTATTTTTACTATTTCCTGTATTTTTCTGTGTGAAAATGGAAAAAAAATCTCAAATATATAGGGAAGCAATAAAAATGGAGAATAAAGACTTCTACAGTATTGTAGCTCTTTGCTTTCTAAATTGAACATCTTGCTCCTATTTTCAGGAGTCCTCACACTCAATATCAAAACTAATCCTTATGCATTTTCTGGGACCAACTGTTAAACAGCTAACATTTTTGACACCAAAGACTTTGATATTGTTTAGGAAAATAAGTTAGTCAAATATATACCACATCCCACTTGCTTCAGTTTGAAAATCCACCCTTATTTTAATATCCAATTCAAATAATACCTAGGTATATGGCCCACTATAATTCTGAAAACCTTATATAAAGATCTTTGAAAGCAACAAGTCATTTCAATATTAAAATAATGCTTTAGGAAATGATCTAAAGTTAAAAATTATAATGTTTCTCTCAATTTCAAATATTTGGGAAGAAATTAATATCCAAAAGAGACAATTTATTCTTTTTGTTAATATCTAGTATTAAAAATCTACTATTATTAGAATATAGGAGAAGGCTACAATGCTTTGTTTCTCATCAACTTATCTTTCTTACTCTGGGTTGAGTCTATCCTTTAGAATTCAGTGTAGATCAAGTGAAGACATAACATTGAAGCATGGGCTGCAATTCACAGAAGTAGAATTCTTCTGGCACATCCAGAAGAATCAATTAAGGGAAGCCATCCATGAAATGCATGAAGAACTTTTCTTAGCATCACAGCCAGGGAAGTGATAGGTCTGGCATGGGGAACTTCCTCTGGCACTTCAACTGAAATAGACAGCCCAATGCACGTGACCTTCCCCTCCATTCTGCAAGAAAGATCCTGTGCAGCAGCACTGGAGATGGACATAATTCTTTAGGAAATGAGCATCTATCTGCCTCCAGCTTTATCCTATTTTGGTGAAGAACTTTCCATCGAAAGCCTTTGATGTTTTCTTATATAAATAAAGCAAATGAGGTCTTCTTACTTTGTTAGAAGCTGGACCTAGCTGGTCAGCTTGCTCATCATGACCCCACTATGAAACTACTTTCTGTGTTCTGTGGTTATTTAGCTGTTCTATTTTTCTTAGCTTTTAATTCTCAACCAGTCTATCCACCAGAGGGGAAACCCATTTCCATTGCCTGATCGGGAGGTAATCAATTCCAGAGAATTTTGTCTGTTTCTTTCCATAATGTCTGTAATAACATCACAAACCTGATTCTACAACTAGTGAAGTTAAGCAAACAATTTATATTCAACTCCTGGAGGAGTTTTAACCAGAGAAGTCATATTCCCAGACTCAATTTAAGACAAAAGTGGATTTAAAGGAAGGGGAGTAGAAAGAGAAATATCTTTTGGCTTTCAGACTCATCATAATGATGATCAATTTGTTCCTGGTTTATATAATATATAATTTGTAAGATTATGCAATTGAGACAAAGTATGACTATGTTTACATCAGTTTACTATTGTTGCTGTAACAAATTACCCAAAATTTCATGAGTTAAAAGTTATGTACTGTATGCATGTATTGAAATATCAGGCTGAACCTCACTAATATGTATAATTTATACACATTAATAAAATTAAACAATGCAAATTTATTTTCATGTAGCTCTGCTGTAATACATTCAGAAATGAGTGTCCATGGTTGCATTCTTTCTGTGTAGCCTAAAGGATAGCATGTTCCTTGTCTTTTCTAACTTTTAGACATCATCTGCCTTCCTTGACTTTACAATAATTACTTCTCTGATTCTGATACTTCTTCCTTCCTCTTGTAAAGGCCCTTGTGATTACATTGGACCCATTGAGATAATACAGATAATACAGGAAAATCCCACCATTTTACAATTAATAACTTAATCATATATGCAAGTTGTTTTGTCATAAAAAAAAATATACTCTGAGTTTTCAGGGATTAGGGCACGGGCATCTTGGGGAAAACACTATTCTATCTATTTCAATGTTTGCCATTTGAGAAGCCATAAAGAGTCTTCCAATCAATAGCATCACCTCTTACATGATTTTTGAAGCATTTCAACTTTCCACAGAATTAAAAATTTGGTCTCATGGGGTCTATGATTTTAAAGTATTTCTTGATCCTCCATCGTACATTTATCTTCTTAATTTCTATTCTGCTTTAAGCCTTGTGTCTCTAATGAAGGCCAAAGTCATTTGCACAGGTAATACCATCTCCCACAAGTAAGAATTATCTACCAGAACAATTTTTCACCTTACTTTCTCCAAATATTCAATATATGGCTTTCTGTGTATTGGTTAAGTCTTAAGGCAATTTCCTGTAGGCTTTCCATTATTTAAAGATTTATGTCCTTTAGAAAGTCACCATCAGCATACTCCTGATCCCAACCTGTAGTTGATACACTGAAACTTCAACTCACATGTGTATAGTGAGAAGCAAGGTCTTAGCCATGTGCTCTTCACTAGATTTTTTTCATACACTCATTATTTAATATTTTCCAAGTCTTGAATAATCTGTATTACTTCAGTGGTAAATAATTGAGCACATTCCTTTTCTACTATAATCTTTCTTCAGACCTTGACCAAGACTTCAATGATCCATTTATGAATTTGGTTTCTCTAACTCCTTTCAGGAAGAGTCAACAAATTTTTTTATATAACTTAGTCACATTAATTGCTTTCCTATATGGCTAGACATCTTTAATCAATGCAAGCAACTGTTCCTTGTTGTTTTACCTTGTTTTTTGACTTCTCAAAATTAAAAAAAAGAAGTTTTCAAACATGAATCATCCATAATAAATGATTTGGTAAATAAAATGATTTCCCAAAATGATGGGAAATGGAAATTATTAAAATAACATGTAAGTTTCACCCTCAAATTTCACTAAATCACCTGAAATCAGTTTCCCAATCAAAAGCCATGTAAAATATTTTCTATTAAAATATTTTCTATTAAATAGACTTCACTTCATCTCCTGATTAAAAGAAATACATATATATATATATATATATATATATATATATATATATATCACTAGAATTTATATTATGAAATCAGTAGTAATGGGTATTAAGTAAAGAATTCTATTAAAATATTATGTCCACTGAAATAAATCATGTTCACATTCACCACCTTAAGCTGGATATGACCTAGATAACACTTTCTTATTACATCAAACTTAAGCAATCAAGGAAAATTAAGCAATTCTATTGAAATGATATTTGGAGAGCACATGAAAAACCAATATTCTTTCAGAAATTTCAGATGTTTATTTCAATTGCTATATCATATAATTACATCATATTTACAAATTATTGGGTTATTGCTGCAATTTATTAATCAAGTTTCTCGGCCCCCTCCCCCTGCGCCAGCAAGGTAGAGGGAACTGTGACCATCCACAGAGCAGGCCCAGCGGCCTGCTGAGGGGCAGAGCTGCCCCCCAACCCCCGCGCCTGCCAGGTAGGCAGAACTGTGACCACCGATAGAAAAGGCCCAGTGGCCCGCGGAGGGGCAGAGCTTCCAATCACTCCTGCAAGGTAGGCGGGCCTGCGACCCACC
>NW_025999842.1:16397786-16516460 GCF_001458135.2 Marmota marmota marmota | reverse complement strand
TTGGTGCAGCCAATTTGGAAAGCAGTATGGAGATTTCTTGGAAAGCTGGGAATGGAGCCACCATTTGACCCAGCTATTCCCCTTCTAGGTCTATTCTCTAAAGACCTAAAAAGAGCATGCTACAGGGACACTGCTACATCGATGTTCATAGCAGCACAATTCACAATAGCAAGACTGTGGAACCAACCTAGATGCCCTTCAATAGATGAATGGATAAAAAAAATGTGGCATTTATACACAATGGAGTATTACTCTGCATTAAAAAATGACAAAATCATAGAATTTACAGGGAAATGGATGGCATTAGAGCAGATTATGCTAAGTGAAGCTAGCCAATCCCTAAAAAACAAATGCCAAATGTCTTCTTTGATATAAGGAGAGTAACTAAGAACAGAGTAGGGTCGAAGAGCATGAGAAGAAGATTAACATTAAATAGGGATGAGAGATGGGAGGGAAAGGGAGAGAGAAGGGAAATTGCATGGAAATGGAAGGAGACCCTCAGAGTTATACAAAAGTAGATACAAGAGGAAGTGAGGGGAAAGGGAAAAATAATACAAGGGGGACAAATGAATGTCAGTAGAGGGGGCAGAGAGAGAAGAGGCGAGGGGAGGGAAGGGCAGGGGGGATAGTAGAGGATAGGAAAGGCAGCAGAACACAACAGACACTAGTATGGCAATATGTAAATCAATGGATGTGTAACTGATGTGATTCTGCAATCTGTATTTGGGGTAAAAATGGGAGCTCATAACCCACTTGAATCAAAGTGTGAAATATGATATATCAAGAATTATGTAATGTTTTGAACAGCCAACAATAAAAAATTTAAAAAAAAAAGTTTCTCTGTTACAAAATGATTAATGTAGAGTTGTTTCATCAAAATCTTTGGTTTGACCTCTATATAGCCTATATATCTTAATTATAGTAGGCTGTTACAAAAATATTAATTATTAAATATAAGGGGCTTTGGAAAGTGAATGTAAATGGACCAGTACAATTACATCACTGTTATAAAACCCATAATTAAAATTTTATGTCACTCTCTGATTTTTCATTGCATTACATTGATTTATATAAACAAGTAAAAAGAACTGTTGAACTTATCAATATTATCCATTTATGTTTGTATATAAATGATACAAAGACTTCTAAGTTGTAAGAAAAATAAGAAAATATAGTTACCAGGTAAGACTAAGTAAATCTTTAGAAGAGATACTTGCTTGATTATATATTCCTTGTTAAACACGTTTTGAATAATTATAATCTTTATTGTATTAATTTCAACATATAAATTTAAAACTTCAGAGAAATCGTGGTCAAGATCATACAGAGAGTTCAAACCATTATTCAATCATCTACAAATCCAAATTAGCAACAATGATGGCCATATAAGTTGAAATGCACTTAAAAGTCATAATAGCTGCATAAAAGCAAGCTAAACATCCTTCAGGAGCAATGAATTACATTAAAAAAAAAAAAACAGTGACTGATACCAGAAACTACATGCTTACTGGTCTTTTAGAGATAGACACAGAGAAAGTGTGTCCTGCAGTTACTTATCTTATGTATAGTAGGGATGGAAAACAGGCCTCACATGTCAAGAGATCATGATGAGTCCAAATGTGGGGCCAGTGTCTGAGCTTCCATTCTTCCATCACTTCAAGAAAAAGATGCTGACAAAAATTGAAACTCTTATTACCTAGGTCTAAGGTTTGCACTTCTACCTAAAGAAGTGGAAGAAAGTAGACATAGTCACAGACCAGACCCTAAGTGAATTTGGTAAGATTAGTGAAATCTCAATGCACAAAAGACTGAGTGTGAGAACTATTTCTAACATGGGCCCTCGAGGAGACTAGATAGAGGGTATAACACTGCTGCATGAGGAGATTAACTGTCACTTGAGATGAAAAGAAAGCTTAAGTCTTACAGTAAAAGAAAAAAATATATATGTCATGGATATGATAAAAGACAGTCCCACATTGAGGAGTCAGGAAAATTTACTCTTGAAGTTATAAAAATAATAAGGCAAAATGAAAAGATTTAAAATGAGTATTTCTTTCGTAAATTCTTACCATAATGTAATGATACGCTTGACTTGAAAAACAGGCAGTTGATAAGCTTAACTTTGTTAAGTTAAGCATGCATACCCCCATGACCCAGAATTTTTACTCATATGTATTTATCCCAGATAAATGAAAATAAATGTTTCAAAAACATGAACAAAAAATGTTCACAAATTTTCTTAAATAATACTAAACTGGAAACAACTTATGGGAGGAAAATAGGTGTCTTCATTGTAATTAATTTATATTACAAAAAGCTACTGTTCAGTAAAAAAAAAAATCAAATTATACATACAAGAGCCTGCTATGGTTTGAATAGGAATCTTTCCAAAATTCAAATCAGAACCTATTACTCAATGTGACAGTTTTAAGAGGTGGGCCCTTTGGGGAGGAATTAGTACTCTTAGAAGAGACTGACAGGAGTACTCTGGTACCTTTTCTCCTTGCGTGTAAAGATACAGCAAGAAGGTTCCAACTGAGAAGCAGAGAACATCCCTTGACAGACATTAAATCTACCAGTGCCTTGATCTTAGATTTCTCAGTCACCAGTACTACAAAAAATAAATTTTTACTTTTTCTAAATTACCCAATCTAAAGTGTTTTCTTATACTTCATGTCCATTTTCCTGCCATGCATCATTTACAGTTTGGTATTATACAAGTAAATTTTCTGTGAACATTCTTGTCCAAGTCTTTGAGTGTCTGTGTTCTCTTATCTTGGATAAATGTATTTGAATGAAATTTCTGAGTTCTGGTATATGCACACTTAATTTTATTAAGCTTAGAACGTACTAAGCAAGAATGGACCAAGATAATGTCAAAATAGTTTGTTGATCAAAAGAAAATGAAAAAGAAGGGGTGCACATTTCATGAATTCATTGATTTATCAAGAATAGACAAAAGTCAAAGAAATGGTTGACCTTGACTGGAAGGCAGCATGAAGATAATAGCAGGCAAGGGGCAAAATGGAAATTTCTGGGTTCTGGGATTGTTCTCTGTAATGATGACACACTATATCTTTGTCAAAATTTATCAGGTTTATCTATTTATTCAACCTGAATGAATTAAATTCAACCTGATTAAAGTTCTGTGAGCATTAAAAGATTTAAGAAAATAAAGGAGATAAAGAAAGGAATGATATTTATAAAACAATAAAGACAAATTATAAAGTGCTTTAGGAAGTTAAGACCTAAGAAAATGTAGCAATAAACAAAATTAAAATTACGGTAATAAAAAATATACTATCTGAATGTTGAAAAATAATTCAGGTGCAACAAATTCTATATCAGTTAAATCAAAAACAAATTTAGCCAATTGGAACATTGTCACCCAGAGTACACCTCAAAAGCAGAGATGAAGAATATGATCAGTGCTTACTCTATGCAGTACAAATATCACACTGTACTCCATCAATATGCACAATTAATATGTGTTAATCAAAAATAAATAAAAATGGACCATGGTAAGAGATACTGAGAATAGTATGAAGGGGCAGGTTTTCTAGAAGTAGATAATGAAAGGATGAAGACACTACTCAAAGTCATGGCATTAAATGTTTCCAGATTTGAAGAAAGATATAAATCTATATATGGAAATTTTGTCATGAGTCTAAATAGGATAAATAAAAATCCACGTTTAGAAAGCTGGTATGAAATTGAAGATTATCATATAAGGAAAATATTACAAACTAAAGAAGAAAAACTAACAAAATATTCAATGTAGTTTAGAACAATGTTTTATTAGCAATAATAGATAACAGATAATGTTTGATCCATATCATAAAACTATGAACAAAGGCAAGACCTCATTGCTCTCTTTTTATCCTAAAATCAGGGTAGGAAAGTAATTTTCAAACATATAAAGACTAATAGTTTATCTTCTGAACATCTATTTTTTTACACAATAATGTTTTATTTTTCAAAATATCTAATTTCTGTTCAATTTTTAGTGGCTGTTGGTTTTATTTGACAGATAGAAATAGAAAAGTAGAAACCTTCAACAACAGCAAGTACTACCAACAAACTTCACTTATAAATTTAATTCAGCAATATCATGTTATTTAAACTATTTCCATAGTGAATATTTTCATATTATCTTTTCAGTAAAAATGTGAATGCCCATCAGTAGTAATTTATTTTACATTTACACAGAAGAGTACCATGCAGCAATGGAAATCAATGACCTGGAATAAAAATAATGACTGAAATTGAAGAATAATGCGTACATTAAAATACCATTATATGATGTTCAAAATTTCTAGAACAACACTTTATGATTATTTAGAGATGTATACATATGTAATAAATATGAAAATGAAATTATTAATTTTCAATTTTTTTTGTACCAGACACAATGCTGTATTCAGCAGTAAACCTAGAAAATCCAAACTCATAAAGAGCTGATATTATTTTCAGAATTGCAACATGGGAATATTATAATCACATTTGGGATAGTTAATATTTTGCATGTGAAATGAAAAGGTTAAACATAGGTTCAATTCTACTTTTAACATTTATTTCTCAAGCTGGGAAGTAGGTAAACAAGTGTTCATTTTATTATCTTTCCAAATTTTGTTCATATTGAATGTTTTAAAATTTTGAAAATAAGATGAGACTCTGAAGCAAACTTTTAGATAACAATAATGATACCCATATTCTATGTTCTCATCTTTTCTGGAAAGAACATAAAAATGGTGAACAACTTTAGATGGTATTAAAGCATAAAATTGTGCACATGTGTTAATAGTATCAGAGTAGTTTTAAATGAACAGAAATTCAACATTCATTCCTCAAAAAGGAGGGGAAAAATAAAAGGGAACTAGACAACTGTCTATCAATAGGAAAAGCAAGGTAAATAAAAACAACACAGTGATTTTTTGTACCCACAAATACACACAATTTTTAATTGGCAATTATAAATAAATAAATAATGTAGATGTTATTAATATTGTGATATAGTTCTAGTTTCTAAGTGAATGAATACCTGCCATTCTTCAACACATTTTTAAGGTGTCACTGAACATGATACTTATACAAAACTACAAAGTTGGTGCAAAATAAAAGTTAAAAGTAAGACTGTTTCACATAGGAAAGAGTCAATGCACTACACATGAGTTAGTATTTTGCAAAAAATTTTTGTGAAAATATCTTGGTCAGAATTGGATACACCAGGTCTGGATCCAAGAAGGCAGGCCAGAGAGAGACAACATTCTGTGTCACTCTGTGACCTGGGACTCAAGTACTGAAAATACTGCTTCTCTGCTAATGATAGAGGACACCTCCACAGCTTCTCCCACACAGGAATCATGGCCACCCTGCCCACTCAAGGCTCCAGGCCTCAGCATCAGAATAGATCTCCCAACTACTCACCTACACAGGACTATCCAGTGTCCCAGTGGGACCACCGGCATCAGCACTCTGCAGAACTTTTGGCCACCCATCTAAGCAGAAATATCAGATCCTGTTCCCATCCAACAGCTACCCATGTGCAGGAACACTGGCTGCCCCTCCCATGTAGATTCCCATCTACCAATGTGGGGCTCCTCCAGTCATCTTAATCTTGGCACTCTGCAGCAACAAATATAGTCACCTATGCATGGTAGCCTCCTGCACCTAAAGACATCACACAGGCTCTGAAGACAGCCAACAGCCACACATGCATGCCACAGAGCTCCTCTCTCAACACATCATCCAAGGCCATTGCCCAGATCTTCTCACACTACCCATTGCTGAAAGAAGCCACCTCCACCTTGGGTCACCTTCATCACTATCTTTAGTTGGGGCAACTCCCAATTTGGAACTCCATCTGGCCAGGTACCCATAGTTTCTAAATTCCCCCTCTCTCCAGCAGCAGCTAACCAGGCAGAGTGACTGCCCAATACAAAACAGTGCTCAGTGGCAGGTGCAGCAGGTATGTAGTGCCCAAAGCGCAACACACAAGACCCCAGAGAGAAAGGTCCCTTATTAGGAAGTAGAAAAGGAGAGGGTGAGTGTGATACAGTTTAGAGACTAACAGAGACCAGGAACTAGGAGACCTTCAGGTGAGATAACAAGATAAGACCAGGCACTCACATCACAAGAGTGGGCCCCCCATAAATCCTTGAGATGCAGGTGTCACACCCCACTTCCAGATGCCCTCCACCCAAGACCAACCTTCCCACCCTGATTACCTTCATCATCTTGAGGGTGGAGATACCAGCTAACAATAGAAGATTCCACCTATTAGATAAGAAAGGAAGCAGGAAAGATACTGACCTTCAACCAAAACAATCCTTGGTTCTTCCTTCCAGATTTTTTTTCCTTCTCCCTCTCTTTTCTCCTGCCTCACATTTCCAACATATGTGAAACCAAGTAATTTGCATGAATTAGCATACCGAGGACTGGGATGTCCAAATAGTATATTACAGTTTTTTATTATTTTATATATTATTTCTTTTCTTCTCCAATTTTTACTATTTTAACATTTTAATTTTTCTTAATATATATGTATGTATGTTTTATCTACTGTTTTTCCTCTTACTAGTAGACCCAAAATTACTTCTTCTCTCTTCTCCTGCTACTAACATTCTTCTTTACATTTCTGCTTCATGCTTCCTAAGATATAATAACTCTATATCCTCATTTTATACCTTCTCAGCATATTCTCCTATACCTCACTCCCGGTTCTTTGTCCACCATCAGAAACTGTAAACCCTTTTGCAAACCTACTAATTATATTGTAGATAATAATTCTGTACATTGTGTCCAAACTGTAAATGTCTTATTAGCAACTATTTGATCTAAGGATGTATACTCTTTATATTGTGATCAGTTAAAATTGTCTTTCCCCTCAAAGGAGAGGTATTGGACCGCTATAGGCACTATAAGCCTATAGGGTAAAAACGGTAACGCCTTGGATCCACAGTGATAGAAAGTAAGAGACATGAGACACGAGCAACATGGAAAGATGCGGGAAGAAAGTGTCCCAAACAAATGAAGATACCACACTATTATAATCCATAGCCTGCAGAGCAGAAGAAATGACAGAGAAGAAGTTTGGGATATACATAATTAAAATGTTCTATGAATAAAGGATGATATAAAAAAGTAAAAACAGGCAGCAAAAAATCATTTTGATAAAGACCTATATAAGCAAATATAGGAAGCAAAAGATTACTTCAATAGGGAGATAGAGGTTCTTTAAAAAAAAAAGACAGAAATCCTTGAAATGAAAGAAACAATAAACCACAATAAAAGTTTAATTGAAAGCATCATCAACAGATTATATCACTTGGAAGACAGGATCCAGATAATAAAGACAAAATATATAATCTTGAAAGAATGTAGATTACACAGTAAAAATGGTAGGAAACCATGAGCAGAACATCCAAGAAATATGGGAATAGAAAAAAAAATGTTAGAGTCTGTAAACAAGTCAAAATAACACCTGGCATTTTGCCAGGGGAATGTTAGAGTTCGTAAACAAGTCTGGATGGTGCCTGGCAAAATGCCAGAGGGAGTGGTTTGAGAAGTAACAAAAGCGAGCCATTAAGTGTGGAGATTCCTTATTGGTTGACTGCTGTATCTAGTTTATTAGATAAGCTGTGTGGAATGTATAAATACCGCTCCTGTCCTACAATAAACGGCTCCCTCTCCTGCTGTATCAATCTACACAAGTTGTTTGTCCCCCCCCCCCCCGGTTATTTTGCTGCAGCCGGACTCTGGCAAAAAAGACCAAATTTAAGAGTTACTGGGATAGAGGAAGGCATATAGTTTCAAACCAAAGGAATGAACTATCTATTCAAAGAAACAATATCAGAAAATTTTCAAAACATGAGGAATGAATTGGAAAACCAAATATAAGAGGTTTACAGGACCCCAAATGTACAAAATCACAACAGATTCACATTACGTCACATTATATGAAAATGCCTAACCTACAGAATAAAGAGAGAATTTTGAAAGCCACAAGAGATAGGAAACATTACATATAGGGGGGAAACAACAAGGTTCTGTGCATATTTGTAAACCCAGACCCTTAAAGCTAGAAGATCCTGGAACAACATTTGTCAAGCTCTGAAAGAAAATGGATGCTAAACAAGAATGTTATATCCAGAAAAATTAAGCTTGAGATTTGATGCTGAAATAAAAACCTCCCATGATAAAAATAAGTTAAAAGAATTTAAAAGTAGAAAACTTCAGAACATCCTCAGCATAATATTCTGTGAAGAAGAAATGAAAAAATAACAATGAAAATCAGCAGAGGGAGGTATTACACACACACACACACACACAAAAAAAAAAAAAACACTAATCAAAGGAGAAACCAACTCAAGTTAAATAATACAAATAAAGAATGGTTGGCTGGGAATACAAATCATGTCTCATTATTAACCCTTAATATTAATGGCCTAAACTCATCAATCTAAAGACATAGGCTAGCAGATTGTTTCAAAAAAAAAAAAAAAGAAAAAGAAAGAAAGAAAGAAAAGACCAAACAATATGCTGCCTCCAAGAGATTCATCTCATAGGAAAAAAAAAAAACATCCACAGACTGAAGGTCAAAGGTTGGGAAAAATCATACCACTCACTTGGTCTGTGAAAGCAAGCAAGGGTTTCCATCATCATATCAAATAAAGGAAACTTGGAGATAAAGTTAATCAAAAGGAATAAAGAAGGACATTTCATACTGTTCAAGGAAATCATACACCAACAAGACATAACAATTATAAATATATATGCCCCAAACAATGGAGCATCTATATTCATCAAACAAACTCTTCTCAAGTTCAAGAATCAAGTTGACCACAACACAATAATTCTGCGTGACTTTAACACACTTCTTTCATGGCTGGATAGATCTTCCAAACAAAAGCTGAACAAGGAACTTATAGAACTCAATAATACAATCAATAACTTAGATTTAACTGACATATATAGAATATTTCATCATTCAACAAGTAAACACACTTTCTTCTCAGCAGTGCATGGATCCTCCTGTAAAATAGACCATATGTTATGCTACAAAACAATTCTTAGCAAATATAAAAAAAATAGAGATACTACCCTTCATTCTATCAGATCACAAGGGAATAAAATTAGAAATCAATGATAAAATAAAAAATAAAAACTACTGAAACACCTGGAGACTAAATAATATGCTACTGAATGAACAATGGGTTGCAAAAGACATCAAGGAGGAGATTTAAAAAAAATTTAGAGGTAAATGAGAACATTAATACAGCATTTCAAAACCTTTGGGACACTGTGAAGGCAGTTCTAAGAGGAAAGTTCATTGCATGGAGTTCATTCCTTAAAAGAAGAAAAAGCCAACAAGTAAATGACCTAACATTACATCTCAAAGCCCTAGAAAAAAGCAGAACAAATCAATACCAAAATCAGTAGAAGACAAGAAATAATTAAAATCAGAGTTGAAATCAATGAAATTAAAACAACAACAACAACAAAAAAAACAATTGAAAAAAATCAACAGAACAAAATGTTGGTTCTTTGAAAAAATAAATAAAATTGACAGAACCTTAGCCATGCTAATGAAGAGAAGGAAAAAGAAAACTCAAATTACTAATATACGTGCTGAAAAAGGAAATATCACAAAAGACTACAGTAAAAGAGAACATAATTAGAAATTATTTTAAAAACTTGTACTCCAATAAAATGGAAAATATCCAAGTCATCAACAAATTTCTAGAGTCATACAATTTCCCTAAATTGAATCAGGATGATATACACAATTTAAACACAATTTCAAGTGTGAAATAGAAGACACAGAGCTGAATTCTACAACATCCTTAAAGAAGAACTAATACCAATGCTCTTCAAATTATTTTGTGAAATAGAAAAAGAGGGAGCACTTCCAAACTCATTCTATGAGGTTAACATCACTCTGATTCCAAAACCAGGCAAAGACAAATCAAAGAAAACTTCAAATCAATATCTCTAATGAACATAGATGCGAAAATTCTCAATAAAATTCTGGCAAACAGAATACAAAAACATATCAAAAGGATAGTGCACCAGGATCAAATGAGGTTCATCCCAGGAATTCAAGATTGGTTCAAAATACAGAAATCAATAAATGTAATTCATCACATCTATAGACTTAAAGATAAAAATCATGATCATCTCAACAGATGCAGAAAAAGATTTGACCAAATACAGCACATCTTCATGTTCAAAACACTAAAAAAACTAGGGATAACAGGAACATATCTCAACATCATAAAAGCTATCTCTGTTAAGCCCCAGGCCAACAACATTCTGGAAAAATTGAAGGCATTCCCTCTAAAAACCAGAACAAGACAGGGATGCCCTCTTTCACCACTGCTATTGAAACACTGGCCAGAGCAATTAGACAGATGAAAGAAATTAAAGGAATACAGATTGGAAAAGAAGAACTCAAAGTAGCACTATTTGATGAGGATATTATTCTATAGCTAGAAGACCCAAAAAATTCAATCAGAAAACTTCTAGAATTAGTAAATGAGTTCAGCAGAGTAGCAGAATATAAAATCAACACACATAAATCAAAGGCATTTCTGCATATCAGTGACAAATCTTCTGAAAGGGAAATGAGGAAAACTACCCCATTTACAGAAACCTCAAAAAAAATAAAATAAAATACTTGGGAATCAACTTAACAAAAGAGGTGAAAGACCTCCACAATGAAAACTACAGAATGCTAAAGAATGAGATTAATGAAGACCTTAGAAGATGAAAAGAAATACCTAGTTCTTGGGTAGGCAGAATTAATATTGTCAAAATGATCGTACTACCAACAGCATTATAGAGATTAATGCAATTCCAATCAAAAAACAATGATATTCCTCATAGAAATAGAAAAAGCAGTCATGAAATTTTTCTGGAAAAACAAGAGACCTGAATAGCTAAAGCAATCCTTGACAAGAAGAGTGAAGCAGGTGGCATCACTATAGCAAACATTAAACAGAGCAATAGTAACAAAAACAGCATGACATTGACACAAAAATAGACTTGTAGACCAATGGTACAGAATAGAGAACACAGAGACTAACTCACATAATTACACTTACCTTATATTTGACAAAGGCACCAAAAATGTACATTGGAGAAAAGATAGCCTCTTCAATAAATGAGCTGGGAAAACTGGAAATCCATATGCAACAAAATGAAATTAAATCCCTATCTCTCACCATGTACAAACCTCAACTCATAGATCAAGTACCTAGGAATTAAACCAGAGACTCTGCATATAATAGAAGAAAAAGTAGGCTCCAATCTCCATCAAGACGGATTAGGCCCCAACTTCCTTAATATGACTCCTATAGTGCAAGAATTAAAATCAAGAATCAATAAACAGGATGTATTCAAAGTAGAAAGCTTCTTCTCATCAAAAGAAACAATCAAAGAGGTGAATAGAGAACTATATTTTGGAAGAAATTTTTACCACTTGTACATCAGATATAGCACTAATCTCTAGAGCATATAAAGAACTCAAAAATCTAAACACACACACACACACACACACACACACACACAAAATAACCCAATCAATAAATGGGCTAAAGAACTGAACAGACGCTTCTCAGAAGATGATATACAATCAGTCCACAAATGTATGAAAAAATGTTCAGCATCTCTAGCAATTAGAGAAATGCAAATGAAAACTACTCTAAGATTTTCTCTCACTCAGAATGGCAGTTATTAGGAATACAAACAACAATCAATGTTGGTGAGGATGTGGGGAAATAAGCACACTCATACATTGCTGATGGGACTGCAAATTGGTGCAGCCAATATAGAAAGAAGTATGGAGATTCCTTGGAAACTGGGAATGGATCATTATTTGATCCAACTATCCCACCTCCTCAGTCTATACCCAAAGGACTTAGAAACACCATACTACAGTGACACAGCCACATCAATGTTTATAACAGCACAATTCACAATAGCTAAGCTGTGGAACCAACCTAGATGCCCTCCAGTAGATGAATGAATGAAGCAAATGTGGTATATATACACGATGGAATATTATTCAGCATTAAAAGAGAATAAAATCATGGAATGTGCAGGTAAATGGATTGTGTTAGAGAATATAATGCTAAGTGAAGTTAGCCCATTCTCCCAAAAACAAATGCCAAATGCTTTCTCTGATATAAGGAGGCTGATTCTTATGGGGTTGCAGGGAGGAGGATGGAAGGATTAGACTAACTCTAGATAAGGCAAAGAGGTGGGAGGGGAAGGGAGGCATCATGGGGGTAGAAAAGATGGTGGAATGAGATGGATATCATTAACCTAAGTACAGGTATGAAAACACAAATGGTGTGACTATATTTTTTATGCAACCAGAGATGTGAAAAATTGTGCTCTGTGTAATATGAGTTGTAATGCATTCTGCTGTCATATATAACAAATTAGAATAAAAAGAATTGTATAATTCAAACAAAATATTCAACAAACTAGATAAATAGCAGGTTAGCATACTGCACCTTATTTGCTACAAGAAGTTCTGCATTGATTATAATAGACAAAATATCTGTCCAAACCCGGTTAAATACTATGGAAGCTTTAAGTTAAAAATCTAAAATACAAAGTTGTGGTAAATAAAAACCACAAAATAAGGTTAGAAAAACAACTAATTAAAATAGAACTTAAAAAATTTGTTGAGAAGATCCAATTAGACAGGCGAAAATGACAGAAAATTCACCCATTGCTAACCAGGCAGAAAATAAAAGAAATAATGGAAAATTATGGAAATAATGAAAAAATAAAGAAAAATAATGATATACCAGGCAAATACTAACAGAAAATACATACATCAATATTGATAGGAGTAAAAAATGAGATTTAAGGCAGAAATCTTTAATGTAAATTTAATATAAATTACCTTCTATATTATCTAATCATAACTAAATCATTATAATTGACCTCTAAGGAAGTGGGTATACTTATGTGTATTAGAGCATATGTAGAAATAACTATTAAAAATCACAAATGTCACAAATATATAATTCATACGTTATATTGCATATAAACAGAATTAATACCACCAGCATTTATGCTAAGCCTAATAAATCTTTTTTTTTTTAATTTAGAGAGAGAGAGAGAGAGAGAGAGAGAGAGAGAGAGAGAGAATTTTAATATTTATTTTTTAGTTTTCGGCGGACACAACATCTTTGTTTGTATGTGGTGCTGAGGATCGAACCCGGGCCGCACGCATGCCAGGCGAGCGCGCCACCGCTTGAGCCACATCCCCAGCCCATAAATCTTATATTTGTATTTTTAGCAGTCTTGGTTAGATTAAGTCAACAAAAGAGAAATTGTCAATTTAGTTACCAATCATAAAACAATTTTATTGGATATATTATATATTTCTTTGGCAATGTTATACACAAAAGGAACCAATTTTATATTACTTTAAAAAAGTAATATTCTTTCAGAAAGCTCCAGATAGCAGAGTATCACAGTAGTGGTTGGTCAAAATGGCTGTACAGAATCAGTCTTAAGTTTCTTTGCTGGTCAGGTGTTCATAAAGGGAAAATTTTGTTGTTGTTTTTAAACTCAGCTTCATAGCTGACAGCATTATTAAAGGGCTGTTTACACATATGAAGTATTATTAGGATTTATATTAGAATTCTATTATAAATAATATCAGTAACCTCTTAGAATTATAAATGTTAAATCAGAAAACATTAAAACTGAGCTTAGAAAAAATGCATTCCAAAATGTACTTTTGAAAGACTTCAAAAGAAAATTTGAGAAAGTAAATATTATAGCTTTCTTTATGTATATTTACATAATTTTTACAGAAATGAATATATCCTAGAAATTGAAAACATTTTAATACAAGATATAAATTATATGGTATAATTATGCAAAATCATTATGCTGAAATATAAATTAAATTCATATTGATGCATTTATTTATTTTCACACTGTTATGAGAATGAGAATGATATTTCACATGTCAAACATGGATCTGAGATTTAGGGTGTGAGATTGACAAGGCGTTCTGATTCTAAAACTAGGGACTTATATTCTATTGCTATGCCTTTTTATGTCATAATAATATATCTTTTTAAGAAAGGTCAAATAGACACATTTGTATATTGAGTGTCATTTGAAAGTTAGATGAGTTTATGAAACTAAAAAGCCTCCTTTGAATTATTCATTTAATAAAAATCAAATAATATATCCTGCTATACCACAGGAAATAGTTTAACAATTTTTTCTATGATTTTGTTTTCTTTTGTATTGGGAAAAGGTCACTTAACCACTGAGCCAAACCCCCAGCTCTTTTTTATATTTAATTTGAAACAGAGTCTCACTAAGTTGCTCAGGGCCTCGTTGAGTTGAGTTTTGTGGAAGGTGAGAAATATGGGCTTAATTTCATTTTGCTACATATGGATTTCCATTTTTCCTAGCACCATTTGTTGAATAGGCTATCTTTTCACCAGTGAATGTTTTTGGTGCCTTTTTCTAGTATAACTGTATTTATGTGGGTTTGTCTCTGCATCTTCTATTCTGTACCATTGGTCTGCATGTCTGCTTTGGTGACAATATCACACCATTTTTGTTACTATGGCTCTGTAGTATAGTTTAAGTTCTGGTATTGTGATGCCTTCTGCTTCAGTTTTCTTGCTAAGGATTGCGTTAGTTATTCTGAGTCTCATTTTTCCAAATAAATTTTATGATTGTTTTTTCGTTCTATGAAGAATGTCACTGGCAATTTAATAGTAACTGCATTAAATCTGTACAACTCTTTTGGTAGAACAGCCATATTGACAATATTAATTCTGCCTATTCAAAAGCATGGGAGATTTTTCCATCTTCTAAGATCTTCTTCAATGTGTTTCTGTAGAGTTCTATAATTTTCATTTTAGAGGCTTTCATCTCTTTTGTTAGATTGATTCCCAAGTATTTTTTTTTAAATATTTATTTTGTAAGTGTAGATGGACACAACACAATGACTTTATTTTTATGTGCTGAGGATCGAACCTGGGTCCTGCCCGTGCTAGATGAGTGCTCTACCACTGAGCCACAATCCCAGCCCATTATTCCCAAGTATTTTTTAAAATCACCTCCCTCATGTTTGGTTTTCTATAGTTTACTTCTAAGTTTAAAAAAAGATTAAAAATTTTAATGTGGCTGGCACAGAGGCACATACCTATAATCCCTGCAGCCCAGGAGGTGAAAAAAGATTAAAATTTTTAATGTGGCTGGCACAGAGGCACATACCTATAATCCCTGCAGCCCAGGAGGTGAGGCAGAAGGATCACAATTTCAAAGCCAGCCTCTTCCATTTGGTGAAGAGATAAACAACTTAGAGAGACCCTGTCTCAAAATAAAAAAAAATTTAAAAAGCTTGAGATGTGGCTCAATAGTTAAGCTCTCCTGGGTTCAATTCCTGAACCCCAAAATATGTAAATAAGTTAAAAATAACAATAATTTGTCTAATTATAATGAAAATTTATAATTGAATTACTTTTAAACATTTGATTTATCATGAAATCTGATACCCAAGAGATTACTATGATATTTAGTTTTGCATTTTTCATGACTAATAAAATCTTCCTGCAATGGGTTGAACAGTGTTTTCCCAAAATTCATGTACACTTGAACATGACAATGTGATGGTCATTTGAAAGAGGGTTTTTTTTTTCAGATGTAATTATTTAAGTACTCATGATGAAACATCTTGGATATGGTATGGGTTCCAAAACTGGTACCTTTATAAGAGGAGAGGACAATCGACACATGACAAAGAAGGACATATGAACATGAAGGAACAGCTGTCCCAAACCAAAAAAATGCTGGGAGCAATCAGAACCTAGAAGATGCATGGAAATATCTTTCCCTAAGGCATGTTGAGGAGGCATGGCCCCTATGATACCTTGATTTTTAAACTCTAGCCTCCAGAAGAGTAAGAGAATACACTTTTCTTTTTTTTAAACCACCCTGTGTGGTGTTTTTTGTGGTGACTGTATAGTAATTAGTATACATTACAGTCATTACTAAATATTGTCAAACCAATCAATATTTTCCAAATACCTGTTCTTTTAAGTCTTCACATTCTAATTCTCTATATCACTTTTTAAAATTTGTTTGTTTGTTTGTTTATTTTTGAGATGAAATCTTGCTATGTTGCCCAGTCTAAATTCAGACTCCTGAGATCAAGTCCTCCTGTCAACCTTCTGTCTAGCTGGGACGGCAGGTGTTCCTCACTATGTCTGGGTTTCTTTTACTTTTATATCTAGTATAAATGAGGCAGCCTCCTCATTTTCTGTGCTGCATTCTTGTCCTTAAGATATATCTTCCAGATCTTTATTTTCTATTCCACCAGGTCTAATTCATTATTCAACCCATCATTTGACTTTTTAAAATTTCCTTACCTTTTCATGTTTTTTAAAAAGTACCTGCCTATTTATTTCTTATGAATGCATCATTTATTCTTTAATTTTGATGCATAGGTGATCTATAGCCTGTGTCTAAAAAAATTTTGCAAACTTTAGAAACATAACTCTGCTATTTTTAACATTTTTCATTGAAATCTTTGGGCAGAGTGGTTTGTTCATTAGAATGTGCTTTTATTTTTTTAAATATTAATAGCTTTTGCTTCATTTTCATCTTTTGAAGATCAATGTGTACATATAGAAGAAAGTTTTTCTCAGGAAAATATTTCCTTCTATTTATAGCTAACAAGCACCATTTCTTGGTGTAACTCTAAGTCTCTCTGAATCATGTTTAAGGCAAATAGTTTCAGGCTCACCTTCTTCAGCTTGGTATATTTCACAGCTCAGAATAAAGATTAAACTGATTCTACCTCGTGCTCATTTCAGTCATGTGTCACCTGCCTGACAAACTAGCACAACAGTGGGAATTGTGGGTATCTGAACCTAAACAGAGTCTGTTTTATACTCAAATTATCTGTGATCCTCACTTGCAATTGTTGTTAAGGAAAGGTTTTTGAATAAAGTGAATATAAGTGGTCTGCATGTCTAATTTGGTGCCAATATCATGCCGTTTTTGTTACTATGGCTCTGTGGGATAGTATAAGTTCTGATATTGTGATGCCTTCTGCTTCACTTTTCTTTCTAAAAATTGCTTTAGCTATTCTGGGTCTCTTATTTTTCCAAATAAATTTTATGTTTGCTTTTTCTAGTTCTATGAAGAATGTCACTGGGAATTTAATAGGAACTGCATTAATATGTGTGTGTGTATCACATATATACATCACATTTATATATATATATATACACACACACACACACACACACACACACACACACAAATACTGAGGTTACTATAATTTTGTAATTAAGTAAAATTGATCTCCGGAATACAGATTATGTTTTACACTAGAAATTCTTCTATATAATTTACCACAAATTATAAAATCAGTGAGTAAAACCAAATGTGATCAATAATAAAGAAGAGGACTATTATTTGGGGAGATGCAATACATATTTATGGTGAAAAATCTTAGTAAACTAGAATAAACCTACCAGTGATAATCACTCTGAGCCTTCAAGAAAAAATGTATCTTGATTTTAGAATAGCAGATAAGCCTTTAATTTAAAGTCAATGTGGAAGAATTTGAGATGCACAGTGTTCTATTTCCCTTTCACCTTTGAGTGCAATACAAGTTGTCACTATAGCAACACAACACTCTCATGATCATGCTAACCAATTTGGCAAATGAAAGATTATCTTTGGTGAAACTGACCTAATCAGGAGATTTCACCTGCTAGTCACAGAACAACAAAGAGAGATCTATGAGGCCCACAAGTAGTCTGGTGGGTCTCTCAGATACTAAATATTCATATTATAAACTGCCTGATGGAGCCAAATGGTAATGAACTTGCAATGCCTTCTAGAATCTGGGAATATTCTGAGGCCATAGCTTGTATGAAAATGAGTTCCACAGTCCTACAATTACAAAACAATGAATTCTGCTTGAATCAGTGAGTTAAAAAGATACCAAACTCCAGGTGAACACTGCACACTGCAACTCTTGCCAATAATTTGATGTTAGCCTGGAAAGACCCTGAGCAGAGAATCCAGCCATGTTTGGCTCTGACCTAAATAAACTGTGAGATGATAAATTTGTGCCAGTTTTTTTTTTGTATGAGGGATTAAATGAGGTATGTTTAATGAATGCATCACATCCCAGCCAAAGATATATTTTATTTTTATTTTGAGACAGGGTCTTGCAAAGTTGCTCAGGGTCTCACTAAGTTGCTGAAAGTGACTTTGAACTTGCTATTCTCCTGCCCCTGTCTCCTGAGCCTCTGGGATTATAGGTTTGCACAATTTTTGCTGTTTTAATCCACAAAATTTTGTGCTAATTTTTTACACACCAGTATAAAATGAATAAAATTAGAATTCATATTAGTATATATCCTAGCTTACTGTATTCTATTCCTTTTTATACTGGAGGTTCTACCATGGAGATGTCCAATAACCTTTTTATGATGATGACAATATTCTATATTTATGTGGCAAATATGGCAAACTGGACATGAGTGGATATTGAGTACTTGAAATGTGGCTAGCAAAAGAGACATCAACTAGAACATAAAATCAATATGACCATTCTGGAATGAAATATGGAGATTCCTCAAAAAGCTAGAAATGGAACCACTCATATGAAGTGGCTATCCAACTCCTGGTATTTATCCAAAAGAACTAAATCAGCATACTATAGTAACACAGTCATATCAAGGCTTATAGCAGTGCAATTCACAATAACCAAATTATAGAACCAGCACAGATGCCTATCAACAGATCAAATGATTGAGACAATGGGGTATATACACACAATGGAGTTTTAAACAGAGAAGAATGAAATTATGGCATTAGCAATTAAATGGATGGAAATGAAAAACATCATGCTAAGTGAAATAAACAAGATTCAAAAAATCAAGGGTTGAAGGTTTTCTTTCATATGGAGAAGCTAGATTGAATAAGGAGAAAGGGAAAGTACTGGATATCATAAAGATATTGAAAAGATCAGCAGAGCAGGAGTTAAGAGCGAGGAAGTAGGTATGAGAAAGTGGAGGAAATGCAGAACAAATTTAACAAAATCATGCTATGTGCATATATAATATAGCACCTTTATATATATATATAGAAAGCACTAATCAAAAAAAACTTTTTTAAAAAAATGAGCCAAAGAGAGATCAGTAGAGTAAAAGAAGAACAGGATGAGGAAGGAGAAATGGAAAAGGTCATGGGGGAACCAGGACTGAGATGGAGTAAATCAAATTCCATGCATGTATGATTTTGTCAAAATGAATCCAAATACTGTGTATAACTACAATGCTCTAATTTTTTAAAAAAGGATGTCAATAAGTTAATTTTATTTAAATGAAAACAATTTAGATTTAAATATACCTATGTAACTAATAATTGCTACAATGGACAAATATAATTCTAAACAATACAGTAAGTAAATAAAATAAGTCAAATTTATAATTCTTATGAAGCAGCTAACAAGTTTTATAATGGTAGGATTGCTTATATAGACAAGCAGGGGAAAAATCATAAACTATTAAAACTATCCAGGGGATTCTATAATATGATATATATAAGACAAATATATAAAAAATAAATGGTGTTTCCAATGACTAATAAAATACAAATAGAAATTAAAATTTTTTAAAACTTTACAGAGATCATAGCAACTAAAAATCTCCATGTAAGTCTAGCTAAATATAGAAATTTTGTATAGAATAATGTCAGAAGTTTTTAAATAACATCAAGCAGAACTAAATAAGAGCTATATTCTTTCATGTACAGGAAAAAATAACACAAACATGTCATATCTCCCAATCTACAATCGTTTTAGTCTATACATCCATCACAATCAAATCAAAATACCAGCAAGCTTTTGGTAGACATTAATGATTGTCAGTCTCAGTGTGGTGTTACAAAGATAAACATATTTGGAGTTTTAAAAATTAAGAAATATATCAGTTGGAGATTTAGTTACTTTCAGACATATTAAAACATTCTGTTTTATTGAAAGTGAATGGGGAAATAACACTTGCTTAATAAATGGATAATTGGTCTTTCATGTTGAAAAACAGAAAATGATGTCCTGGTTTTATATTACATGCCACATATAAATTTCAACTTAACTCCCAAATTTTGGAAAAATGATACAAAAAGAAGAGATGCTATTATTTCAAGGCAAAGAAGAATGTCTTTTCTTTGATAAGATGCACAAAGTAGAACCCTATTAGAACAGATTTATGACTTAGAATTAAAACTGAAAACTTCTACTTGTCCAAAGGTATCATCAACAAAGTTCAGTAAACCAGCCACAGTGAATGAACCAGTGAAGGAGTGAAACCCATGTTAAAAAACATGGTAAGTCCCCCTTTATCTGCAGTTTTGCTTTCTGTGGTTTCAGTTACCTGTAGCCCACTGTGGTCTGAAAATATCACATGGAATATTCCAGAAGGAGACAATTCATAAATGTTAAACTGTGTGCCATTATGAACAGCATGATAATAATAACTCTCAGGCCATTGCACTCTGTTTCTCCAGGAGCTGAGTCTCCCTTAGTTCAGTACATAGGTGCTACTCTGTATGCTCCTCATTCAGTCACTCAAGAGCCCTGTCAGTTATCAGATTCAACTGTGGTGGTTTCACAGTGCTTGTGTTCAAGTAACCTTTATTTAGTAAGGACCCCAAATGAAGAAGTAGCGATGCTGGCAGCTCACTTAAAAGACAAGGTAAAAGTTTTTGACTTAATAAAAAATATGTACGCTGAGGTTCCTAAGATTTGTAATACAATAAGATATTTTGAGAGAGAGGAACCACATTCACAAAACTTCTGTTAAAGTACATTGTTACATTTTTTTCTTTTATTAATAGTTATTGTGGTTAACATCTTACTATACCTAAATTATAAATGAAACTTTATCATAGGTATGTATGCCCAGGGAAAAAAAAACAACAACACTATATATAAGCTATGGTATTATCCGTCTTCTCAGGGATCTACGGGAAGTCTTGGAAGTATCTCCTGTGAGTAAGGGGGCAACTGCTTTAACACGGAAAAACAAAGAATTTGAGCTAAATAAAATAAAAACAGGATGGAAACCAAAATCTTTAGAAACATTGGAAACATAGTCAATACTTAATTACTTTATGGAAGCACACAGACTTATAATAGTAGAAAAGCACAGAGTGTAAACATGAAATGAATTTTAGACTTGTGCCTGATTTATATCATGGGGGAAATGAATGGAATGAACAGGGTAGAAAGACATCTGTATTGTTTGGTTTGTTTAAAAATTATGAACAAAATGGGAAACTATAGTTTTTGTTAAATCTGCATGCTTAAAATACATTGTAATATTAAAAATTCAGTCTATTTAAGCCATCTCCCCAGATATTTTTCCTTGTTTGCTCCAATTAGGGTGTTAGTTAACTTCTTGGGAATTTTTAGTATGATATTATTTAAATTTTTATTTATTCATTGCTTAATCTTATTTAAAAAAACATTTTTTAGTTGTAGATGGATATCTTTGTTTGATTTGTATTTATTTATTTATTTATTTATTTATGTCGTGCTGAGGATCAAATCCAGTGCCTCACACATGTGAGACAAGCACTCAACCAATGAGCTACCACCCCAGCCCTTAATTTTATTTCTTATTGATACATAATCATTAGACATAAGAGTGGCACTCATTATGCCATATTTGGGTCATATATATGACATAATTTGATCAATCACATTCCACAGTACCTTCCTGTTCCTTGCCCTCCTCCCTCCTCTTGATTTGCTTGTCCTATTGATCTCCCTTCTATTATTGTTATTTATATTATGATTATATGGAAAAACAGGTCTCATTGTGATATTATCATACAAGGACCTAGCGTTATTTGACAGATTTTGTTCCCCAGTACTTCTCTCTGCCCACCTGGATCCCCCCTTGTACTCTGTTGCTCTTCCTTCTATTGTGGGAGATCCTATCTCTTTTTATTTGCTCTTCTTTTTTTTTTTTTTTTCTTCTTCCTATCTAGCATCCACTTACGAGAGAAAAAACCTCAATCCTTGACTTTCTGGGTCTAACATGTTCTACATATTAATAAAAATTGCTTTCCTCCCTTTCCACATGGAAATAAGTCCTTATATCAGACTATGTCTGATAATTATATTTCTTCTCATAGTGTATGCTAGTACTTCCTCAACCCATATTGAAATTTCTACAAGTTTGGTTTTTCCTACCTTTTATCATTGCTAGTAGAACTCATGGTACATGTGGATTCAAGAATGTCTTCTTGAGATAGCATTGATACCCCACTAACCACTAAAGAAACTTTATGGTACCTCCCTTTACATATGTTTTAAATATAAAGTCAGTGATTTAGTCTATATTTTAAAAATATCATACGTTTAAATGTTATGCATATTATACTTTTTAATTTCTAATAATTTCCCCACATTTATTTATGCATTTGATTATTTATTTATCTTTCTTCTACAAAATTATACCCATTAATCCTTGTATTGGCCCAAAATAACTTTACTCTAATTCTGCCACTTTTGTTTCTCACTTCCTTCAATGAATATTTATCAGTCACTTAGTAAACCTTAGACATTAGAGCCATAATATATATCAGAATATATCATATATATATATATATATATATCAGATATATATATCAGAAGGACACGGTGCTGCCCTTAAAAAGAAAGATAGTGTTATATATTCAGAAATACTTGCTTTCTACCGTTAGCATGTTACTTATCTCTTGTATGGTATAGTATGGCTCAAAAATCGGAGTGTTAATTTCTTTAAGATTGCAAGCAGTTAAGCAGTTTTGATATCCCTCCCTCTAATCCTCCTCCTGGTATTGGTATTAGACAGGGTTTCACTCTGTTTCCCAGGCTGGTCTTGAGCTTGTAAGTTCAAATGTTCCTCCCACCTCTGCCTCCCAAGTGCGGGACTATAGACATAGACCACCATGCCCAGCTCACTTTCTAAAACTATGTAGATAGCCCTTATTTGACCTTTGGCTTAAATCTGCTCTGCCTTCTTATGTGTACTACATTTCAAAGTATGTTGCAAATAAGTCAACTGAATAGCTAAACAATGACTCATATTTGGCTCAAAAACTCACATAGAACTGCTAGCATTTGTTAAATTTGTATGTTAACAGCTTGGGATTTCTGATCTAGTAGCATTTAATTTAATTGTATTGTTTTCCTCCATTCTTTCATATAAATCACTTTGTTCTCAAACATCCACTTTAAGGCTTCATGTGGTAGAGTCAATTGTGAGTGGATTCTTATGTATCTACAAATTTTTTTCTCTCAAGAAGATCTATCTTTTAGGTGTATGTTTTAGAATATAATTATCATTAAAGTCTGTTCAGTCTCTTAGCATTTGCCTCAAAGTACATCCTAAGTATTTATGGAGGTCCTCTGGTACTTAGACAAATGCTAACACTTCTTCAGGGGAAAAATTTTTGTCTTTGCTTCCCTGTTAAATTTTATTCATTATCTTCAGAGCCCATTTCCTTTTACTATTTACTAATCATAAACAACAACAACAAAGACAAAAACATGCTCAGCAGGTTCTAAATGTTTTTAAATTCATTACACAAAGTCAAGGGCCCCAAGAGGAACTGCAGCTCTGGGTGGCTGCTCCAAAGCTGGCATCTGGGATCTAAGATAATCACCTTGTGGGAATCACACCAGAGATAGCAACATCATCGAATGCAGTGAACCTCAGACATCTCCATCTGTTTTTCAGACTGCACTTTGTTTTTTTCAGGATTGCAATTTGAAACATCTGCCAGTTTTTCTTAGGCTCTGTATGTCTTTAGGAGTAGAAAATGAAAAAAAAAAAAAAAGAGAGAGAGACACACAACAGAATGGTCAGCAGTTGGAAGATACTTATAATTAAATTGTTATCTTGAAAGTCTTCAAATTGTATCTATATGTTTGAAGGGCAAGAACTTGAAAGTGGAATATATACAAATGAATGGAAGTAATACTTCTATGGCACATAGATCTATTGAAATGCTGTTACAGTCATTTTTACTAGTAATGGAGACGAGTTTTTAAAGCATTCGCATCATAAATATGTATAAAGATATTTAAACAGCTTTGGTAAATATATTTAGGCAAGCCTAAATGGAGATCTGTCCCCAAACATTCTTATAATCTAGTAGGTTGCTAGATAAAATTCTGTAATTGATGTCAATTTAATCCCTTTTTCAAAGGCTACTTACTTTGTGGGGTTTTTTCTTTACTTTTCTTTTTTTGCCAGCCTACAATCAACTATGCAATGTTTTAGTGTTGGTAATTTAAAACTTAGCTCAAAGAAGTTAATTTCTTCAGAGTTTGGTTATGGTAAAGCAAAATATAAACACAATAAGGCACCACAAATTGACAATTATTGAACTACAAGGGAAAACCCATTTTCCATTGCATTGAATATCTACTTAGAATAACAATAATATTTTCCTTTTTTTTTTGAGAAGTACCACAAATTAGGATTTAAGAGTTCATAGATATTCAGGCTCTGTGATTTTCCCTGTGTGCACCTCTTCTTTCTCTTGTTGAATTCAACCTGGAATTGCATGGCAATGGAAAAGGGTTCCTTTGCTTGAGAAAATTGCACAGATCTGTTTCTGTATCAGAACACTGAAAACAGCATTGATAGAATATGCCTCTGGCTCACTCAGAACAAACTAAAAGAGGTGAAGAGCCAGGAAGACTCTAAAACACACATGCATCAAACCAGAGATCTCACTCCCTCTTCCACAAAGTCCACTAATGCCAATTAGTGGGAAATCATTTTAAAACTGAAAGGAAGCACTTTCAAACAAGATGCCTTGATATTTCCAAACACTGCTGGGTGAAAGATATTGGAGAATTGGTAAAACACAGTTTTTTTTTTAATCTTTTCATTGTTACTACTTTTTGTTTTCTTTTGGGGTAGTGGAGATTTAACACAGGATGCTCTACCCCTGAGCTCAACCTCCACCCTGTTTTTTTAAAATACATTTTTGTTTGAGACAAGGTTTTGCTACTTTGCTAAGGGTCATGTTAAGTTGCTGAGGCCATCCTCAAACTTGAGATCCTCGTGTTTCAGCTTCCTGAGTTGCTGGGATTACAGATGTGCACCACCATGCATGATCTTTATTACTTATTTATTGATAATTTTGACATTTTTTCATAACAGTTGATTTAATCTTTCTGAAGTTACTAGTTATTTTTCTTTTTTTCTGTCTTTGTAACATTTACCATGTTTGTTATTTTATTTATAATAAATACTACCAAAGAGAGAAAAAGAATATGACATTCCCGATAGCTAACTCGAATTTTACAAGTTTTATGGACAGTGACAGAACGTCTAAAGTGTTCTAAAGAGTTTTATTGGTAGAAATGTTGATTACACCAGATGTATCACCCAGATTCCTCTTGAACATTCACTCTTGTAATTTCCCAAGCTATCTTTTTCAAGCTAGCTCAGAAAAACATGTCATCACTGAAAACAAACTGTCACATCAGCATGAGGCCTTCTCCTCACCACACTGGTGCTTTCCTCCTGTGGCCTCTTGCCTGGCATTATATTGCATTTCTAGCACTTCATTTATTTTAGCTTTACTGTCTTCATTTCCATTCTCATATGCTCATTTACAGTTATTTAGGAACTTGAAGTTCATAAAGTGAGGATAAGGAATAAGAATGCACCTCCTCATCTCTCCATCTGAAAACAATTCTAAATCTTGGACAGTATTCATGGAACATAGCAATCAAGCATACTTAAAAGTACATGGAAAAAGGTATATTCATAGAAGAGATCATAATTTCAAAATTTAAGTTCAATAGAACTAGTGGTCAGTTGGTAGTTTTATTATTATTTATTTATTTATTTTTGCTATTGGGTTTTGAAATCAGGGGAACTCAAACACTGAGCCATGTCCCTAAGCCTATTTTTTTTTTTTTTTAATTTTAGAGACAGGCTCTCACTGAATTGTTTAGCACCTTGCTTTTTCTGAGGCTGGCTTTGAACTTGAGATCCTCCTACCTCAGCCTCCTTGGCTGCCAGTGGGTAGTTTTTTCTTTTTCTTTTCTGGAATCACCCAGCCTGAACTAAAACCAGCCCGAAATAACTAAAGCATATAGAAAGAGCTCCTTGAGAAATCTTTCTCATCTGAGCAGAAAGAAGATACTAGTAAAGGTTGGGAATGATCTCTCCAGCACCAGCTTCCAGGCAGGGGTGAGGTGGCAGCTGGCAGCTGCATATTGGTGGCAGGGTCTGGCAGGCAGGCTCATGCAATGAGAGAGGAAACCCTTTGCTGATAAAAGCTGTGGTCCCCAGAGCATGAAGTAAATCCCCATTTAGTTTTCTTTTCTCTGTTCTTCCATCATTTATTCTTGAACATACTTTTAGGAAGTAGCTGGAATAAGTAGACATTAGTTTTTTGGAGATAGGACAGCAAAGGACAGCCTCAAGGAAGTAGAAAATGTTAAAAGATCACAGAAAAGAGGGAGATCAACAAAAATTCCATAAATTGTGCATGAACTTCTGGGCTCACATTCAAACTTTACACATGTTGATCTCTTCTAAACATATCACAGATTCTGGGATCTGAGTTATAATGTAGGCTTTCACCCATTCCCAGATTGTCCACTGAATAGAACAAGTCTGTGGAGCTGGTCCGAATAGACCGAAAATACTTTAAAATCTGAGCTGACATTGGAATATAAAAGCATTAAAACCAAGTTGGAATGTGTGGCCTGATCTTAACCCTGTCAGAATACCTAGTGAAAAGTAAATATCATTATCCTCTTTAGGATTTAAGTAAGATTTGAATTCTCATAACATAATATTAATAATTTTCAATCCCAAATTACTTAGCAGTCAATGAATCACAAAAATTCAAATCATAAGGGAAAATGCAATCGCAGGGATGACTCAAATGTTAGAATTACCAAAGGCCATAAATTAGCTATGATAAACTTTTTCCACCTGTGAATAAGTGACAAAAGACATTAACTCAGTCATTCCTTAACATACTACACTATATTTTAAAAGTATATAAAGAATTTTTAGAAGAAGGAAGAAAAGGAAGAGGAGAAAGAAATGGAGGAGGAAGAGAAGGGGAAGTAGAAATATGTTTCTCTATTTTCTCCCTGATATTGTTAATCCATGTTACAAAGAAGCACTTAATAGGAACATGATCCATAGTGAGCAAACAATGGGTATGTAAATTAACAAGTGGATGATTAGTCATCTGTCTGTTCCATGCATAGAAAAATAAGTCAGCTACTTGGATATTTCTTGTGGCATATAATATTATTTCCAATCAATTATTCAGCATTCTTTACTTATATCTGATTCCTAATCTTGGGAGAAATCTAATCCATGTCACAATGATGTGGGGCTTTGACATGTGCTTTTCTTGGACCAATAAAATGAAAGCACATATGACTTTTAACACATTTTATTAAAAGCTACAAGAGGTATTAGCAGTTTCCATCAGTTGCTCATTTAACTTCTGGCTTTTGCCTTTACAACTGTGAGCTATAGTAATGGTCAGTATTTCAACATGGTTCCTGGAATAAGAAAACTCAAGAAGAAAAGCCAACCACAATCAGATTGATCATCAAATCCAGCAATGCGCAGCCAGGCTAATGCCAAACTTCAACATTTATATAACATGAATGAGAACTAAATGTTGTAAGCCTTTTAGATTTTAGGATTCTCTCTTACTGAAGGAAAAATGAATTGACACAGTTCTATAAAATAAAAAAACCAAAAGTATACAACGTATTTGAGTTTTTATGTAAGGGTCATTGGAAATCATAGTAAATTCCTAGGTTCATCAGGTTTTTAACATAATAATAAAGTGATTAGCAATTCATAAAGCATATACACAAAATGATTTCTGTATTTTTAATTCACATTGTATTGTGTAGAAATGTGATAGTTTATAATATGGTGCACTTTCATGCTCATCAGGCATGATTTTATCTCGCTAATGAAGGGCAAGAGTGATAGATATATGTTGTTACCAGAATAATAGGCACCTTATGCTCCAGAAAATTAATGTATTACTATGACAACTTTGTTCTCTATTAAAAATAAATCATTCTTGAATATGAATCTCTTCGCTTTGCGGGTTAGTATTACATCCTTAATATTAATTTAACTTTGTAGAAATGTAACTAGAAATTAAATAGTACAAAAATTAATGAGAAACAAATGAATACAGAAAAGATTTATAATTTTTAATGAACTGTACCAAATAGGAAATATGTTCAGCTGAGTAAAGATGAATGTGAAACCAGGAAACTTATAATCAAAGATAGTTCACCCTATTAAATATTTTATGTGATTCATTGTATGCTAAGTAATTTGGGATTGAATATTATTAATACTATGTTATGAGAATCCAGATCTTTCTTCCATATATAGAAGAGACAAAAATCTCCAAAATTGTTCATGTAATTTGCTTGAAGCCATAAAATATGACAAAAATAACAAAATGTGCAATTTGGAGTTGTAGAAATGGCCATGGTGCTGATAGTTGACAGCTGTTGTTTATCCCTGCTCAGCCCTCATTCCCACATTTTATATTAAGAGAGTCCTAATTTTGTTTCAGGAAACGTCCTCTTCAGTTCAAGGAGCCCAGGTGTTAATGATGCCATTCCTCTTTCAGATTTGAACTACGTCAGTCCAGTAAATCAGCGCCTCACATGCCCCTGACTGCAGGGATTTTTCTTCTTTTTATTTATTTATTTTAAAGGATTGCTATCTTATCTAAGAAAAGATAGGACAATTGGAGCAGTGGGAATCTGTTTGAGGAGTGACAGAATCTTTCTTCAGCTATCACAGTTGCTAGAGAATAGGCATAAGACTGGAGTGACTGGCATGGCTGGCATACCTCTGTGAGCATGAAGGGGAAGGTATCCCCAAAACTTCATCAACACAAAGGCAAGCAGAGAGCAAAGAAGAGAGCAAGACCAAATTCAGATCATGTTACCCTAAATCCCATTTTGCCTGACTTCTAGTCTTTTGTTCTGTTTTTCTTTCTCTTGTAAATCCAAGCCATCCAAATCCTCCTTCTGTGGGAGATTGCCTATTTGAAGATGGTTGTTCTGCAGTTAGATGTCTTTTCCTTTGACACCTATAATTTGTTTAATACTATTAAGAACATATTTCAAAAACAGTTTACTTCTTGTGATTCCTCTTACTCAATTTCAATTTTGCAAGTGTGTCATCTACAGGGAGCATGGTTGATGAGGGAAGAGGCATGTACATTAATACTGTATTTGAAAAAATTTCTTTTAAACATAAATTTATCAGAAAGCTGATACTTGCTTCTTTCTTTCTATATTTTAAAATAGACTATAATATCGATATATCAGAAGAGTCTGCTCATCTTATAAATTTTTATTTGGAGAAAATATCAAAACCACAGACAAACAGGAAGAATTTTACTACAGGTACCTATACAACCTGTGCCTAGCTAGATTTACACATGAACATTTTTTTTCAAATTTTTTTTCTCTCAAAGCACTTACATATTTTTTATGTGTATATGAAACAATTTGAAGTAATTTCCAGGTGTTTTATAATTTTTCCAATATACATGTCATCATCAATCTCCTAAAAATAACTAATCCAAACGTCTAAGAAAATTCACGCTAATTTCAAAAATTCTCTAATTATTCTCAAAAATACCTTTAGAATCTTTTTTGGTAAATCCCCAGAATCTAATTGTGATTTGCAAATTGTATTTGACTGTATTTTTTCAGTTTCTTTTACTGTTGAACTGTCTCTTTATGAATTTTTATAGCATTGAATTTTTATGTTTCCAGAACTTTGATCTGTTAGGATACACTAGTGTTTGTTGTCTTTTCCTTGTTTCTTATTTCTTGTTTCTTGTTGTTGAATATATTTAGATTAATATTTGGGGAAGAATAGTACATAGGCATTATTGTGGATTTCTTACAGTTTCACATAAGGAAAAGTTTATACCTTACTTTCCTAAATCTGCTGATACAAATTGGTACATATCTTTCAAATTGTACAGGAATATGTTTTCCCCTCTTTTGTGGTGTATCTTAAAGAGGTAGAAATATTCTTCTCTCTAACCATCTTTGAAACAATGGTTTTAGCATCTATAAATAATACCTGTATCACTCAATTATTGCACTAGATCTTCAAAATTCTTTAGTTTTCTAATACCATCCTTCTTCCTGCCTTGATGGCTACCATTCAGTGTGCTAGCATCCCACATCACTTCCACCCTTTTTGCATCCATGTGTATAATTAGGCATTTTCATTATTTTCTCTTTATCCATGTGTGAGGCAGTACTGCATCCCTATATTCTATTATATTTTAATGTTTTCCCAAGTGTTGTTTTATGTTGTCCTTTTAGATAAAAGGAAGTTTCAACATATCTAGGAAGTATAGCATTTGTGGGGAACCACATATAATTTATCTATAATTTTGGAAAGGATTACCATCTTTACAATTTTGAAATATTTTATTCACAAAAAGGAATAGCTTATATTAAAGTGTATTTTATTCTTAAAGAGTTGTTTAGGGTTTGATTCTTATAAGTTTAATTGTTTCTGTTTAAGTTGTAAGTTCATCCTTATGGATTTCATTATTTTTCTTGCAATTACAATTTTTTTCTTCCACAAGACATTTTGATTTTTTTTGTTTATATGAAGATTATTAATTTTTGTATGTGAATAATAGAAGTTTACTTTTACACTGTAGTAATTACAATTTTTATAATATTCCTCTGTTTAAAATTTAATTTTATTATAGATATGGCTATGTATTGCCATCTCTTTTATAAAATAAATAAAAGCAGTTTCTCCATGGTATTTATTTATGTTAGCTATTTATTTATGATGATTATTTCTTTGATTTTTATTTTGTTCTTTTGGGTAAGGGGATTGAACCCAGGGTTGCTTAACTGCTGAACCACATCCCTAGTCCTATTTATTTTTTATTTTGAGACAGGATCTCACTAAGTTGCTTATGGTCTTCTAAGTTGCTGAGGCTGGCCTTGAACTTTTGATCCTCCTGCCTCAGCCTCCTGAGTTTCTGAGGTTACAGGTATGCACCAACATGCCTGGCTATAATAGTTATTTCAATATGGCTATCAAGTGCAAATTTTCACAGGTTACAATAACTAAGTGCATAATATGAAAAATATATTCATTTTTAATACTGTGCATAATTTCATTTGTATGCACACATTTCTATGTATTTTAAATTATTTTAATAAAATGATTAAAAAGTTGGACATACATATCTCTGAGAACATAGTAATTTCAAAGAGTAATAAAATATACTTTAAATGCATATTATCTTAATAGTCACATGGTAAAAGATATAAGCAGTGAAAATTAATGATCTATTAAAATGCATTTTAAATTTTTAATTTATTTATTTTTATAGTTTTTGTTTTACTGACACATAACTTATGATTTATTTTGACATAAGTATAAAAGCATGGAATATAATTTGCTCTAATTCAGTCCCTAATACTTCCACTTTCCTTACTCTCATCCCTCTCTGTTCCCTTCCCTCTACTGATCTTTCTGCTGTTTATCTATAGTTTTTTAAAATTACTATCTTGTGGATATATATAATGATGCGATTCACTATGGTATATTAAATATATACCTAGGGAAGTTAGGTCAGATTCATTCCACTGTTCTTCTCTTATCCTGTCCCTCCTTCTTTCCCCTTGATTCATTCCTCAACTACACTGATCTATTTGGATGACCCGCTTCACCATTTCTTTTTTTGGTTCCTTAATTTGCACTAGATTTCTTATATCAGAGTAAATGTTTCACCTTTGACTTTCTGAGTCTGGCTTATTTCCCTCAGCATTATAGTCTCTAGTTCCATACATTTACCAGCAGATGTCATAATTTCATTCTTCTTTATGGCTGATTATTATACTCCATTGTGTATATATGCCACCTTTTCTTTATTCATTCTCTGTTTAAGGGCACCTAAAGTGGTTTAGTAACTTGGCTATTGTGAATTTTATGGCTATAAATATTAATGTGATGGCACCGCTACAGTATACTGATTTTAGATCTTTGGGATATACACCTAGGAGTACGTAGCTGGGTCATAGGGTAGTTCCACACCTGCTTTTAGAGTGGTGCCACTAATTTGTACTCGTACAAATAATGTATGACTGTAATTCCCCCACATTCTCACCAATACTTATTATTATTTTTATTCTTGATAATTGCCATTCTAACTTGAGTAAGAAGATGCCACAGTCCGGCCGCAGCAAAATAAATGATGGGTTACAAACAACTTGTGTACATTGATACAGCAGGAGTGGGAGCCGTTTATTGTAGGACAGGAGGGGTATATATACATTCCACACAGCTTATCTTAATTAACATAAACTAGATACAGCAGTCAACCAATAAGGAATCTCCACACTTAATGGCTCCCTGGCGTTACTTCACAAACCACCCCCTCTGGAAAAATGCCAGGCGCCATCTTGACTTGCTTACAGACCCTAACAAGAAGAAATCTCAATATAGTAGCTAATTGCTAGAGATGTCTAACATTTTTTCATGTATCTCTGGGCCATCCCATTCTACAGGCTCTTTCTTCATGCTCTTAATTATTTCCTTTGCTGTGTAAAAGCCTTTTTAATATGATGCCATGCCACTCATTGATTCTTGGCTTTATTTCTTGCATTCTAGGAGTCTTGTTAATGAAGTCAGTTCCTGTACCAGCATGTTGGAGTGTTGGGTCTACAATTTCTTCTAGCAGTTGAAGAGTTTCTTGTCTAATGCCTAGGTCTTCATTCCACTTTGAGTTGCCTTTTGTGCATGGTGAGAGATGGGGATCAAGTTCTACATATGGATATCAAATTTTCCCAGAATCAATTGTTAAATAGGCTACCTTTCTCTAATATATATTTTTAGCATCTTTTTTTTTTTTTGAGTATCAGATGACTACCTATGTGGATTAATCTCTGTGTCTTCTATTCTGTTCCATTTGTCTTCACGTCTGTTTTGGTGCCAGAACCATGCTGTCCTTGCTACTAAGCTCTGTAGTATAATTTGAGGTCTTGTATTTTTATGTCACCAATATCACTTTTCTTGCTTGGGATTGCTTTGGCTATTCTGGCTCTTTTGACTTTCCAGGTAAATTTTAGAACTGTTTTTTTTTTCTAGTTCTGTGAAGAATATCACATGTATTTTGATAGGATTGCATTGACTCTTTGTGATGCTTTTGGAAGTATGGCCATTTTGACAATAATAATTCTGCCTATCTAACAATCTTGGGAGTTCTTTCCATCTTCTGAAGTCCTCTTCAATTCCTTTCTTCATTGTTCTATAATTTTCACTGTAGACATCCTTCACTTCCTTCATTAGATTAATTACCAAGTGCTTTTTTTAGGTTATTGTGATTTGAGCAGATTCATTATTGGAGTATGGGAAAGCAACTGATTTATGTGTTTTGATCTTGTATCCTGCTACTTTACTAAATTTTTTTATTAGCTCTAAAAGTCTTCTGGTGGAGTATTTTGGGTCTTCTAAATATAGAATCATGAAAATGGCACATTTCTAACTAAATATGTCTCCCCAAATTGCAATCCTATTAATGTGTGGTGTTCTGTATTCATGTAGGAGGAGGTGGATATCATGTGATATAATTTCAGGATTTCTGGAAAGAAAAGCTTTGTCTATGTATCTGCCCCTTTACTTCCATTAAGTACTGGAGTCTGAAAATGAGATCAAGAGGTATTCATATGTCCAGTTATTTGCATTAAACACACATATTATATGCTTCATTAGCCACATGGGCTTTTTAAATTAGTGCACTCACAGCTTGGGCCTAAGGAGATGAGGAAAAGTGCATATAGTTTTCAGGTAGAATCATTGTGATATATGCTGGATGTCATATTACAGCTCAAGAGGTAGTGGGCCATGGCATTGGTAAGAGAAAAAATAACGGCAGCAGAGTGAACAAGTTTCAGAATTAAAAACAAACTGTGATATTTTAAGAATTTATCTGGGCCCAAATCTTCAAGACATATAAATCATGTTGGTTTCTTAGATGCTGTCATAACTTTTTGAGTACATATGCACTATGGAAAAAGGAATAAAGTAGTGTGTGTTATAAACCTTGCACATTGTCTCAGTAGGAATCATTTAAAATGATTTTGAATCTCTCATAAAAATTGTGAAGCTTGAGGGATGTCTTTTGCTGAAAAAAAAATATCATTTTTAAACAGAGAGCAGCAAGCTACTTAAATTATTTCTGAAAACCTGACCCTTTACTCATGAACATGAACAGTAAAAATTACAATTTGAGTGCAGACCATGTACCCTTTATTGATAATGATGACATCAAAGAAAAATTGGAGAATACTGGACTGAAAGGAAGGTTAGGGAAAAAGAGAAAAAATGAGGGGCAGCAGAGTGAACAAATTCCAGAATCAGAGCAGGATTCCCAAGGCGATGGTCTTCCCCGTAGTATCTATAATATCAATTTGTATCGTATCATGAAAAATGCCATTTTTGTATTTTTGAAAACCAGGGTCAATTTCTCTTGGCAATGAATACAATGAATTCAATATTAAATATAGCACGTTTCTGCCACTTCAATTGACCTCAATCTCATTCATTCATTTCTCCAATAAGTATTTTGAAGAAATACTAGTGTTTGGGCTGGAGATGTGGCTCAAGCGGTAGCACGCTCACCTGGCATGTGGCTTGGGTTCGATGCTCAGTACCACATACAAAACAAAGATGCTGTGTCCGCTGGAAAAAAAAAAAAAATAAAATTCTCTCTCTCTCTCTCTCTCTCTCTCTCTCTCTCTCTCTCTCTCTCTCAAAAAAAAAGAAATATTAGTGTTCTCCAATTTTGCTCAGCTCTGTGATATGGTGGTATACAAATTGACAGTCTTTACCTTTATGGTATTCCTCATTTTAAAAAGGCCGGCAAGCATTTAAGAAATAATCATAGCAATGAATAATAGGTACTACGATGTTCATAACATAACTATAGGATTGAATTAATCTTTATGAAGATATGATATGAAATAAAGTTTAGACTTAAATGATGAGGAGTAAATATGACAGTGAAGAATAAGAGTATCAAGTCAAAAGGACTGCATGAGCAGAAGTTCTAAAGCAGTAGGGAGGGAAGCACTTTCAATGAGAGAGTAGTGTGCTTGAAGCATTATGGCAAGTGGGGAGAGTAGTATACTATCCAGTTGGAGGTGAAGGTGGAAATCATGCTATGCAGAGTAAAGATAATCAAATGAAAAAAAATATTTTAATTTCAATTTTTAAATCACAAATATATTTTAAACTATTCCAGTGGCTTAATAAACTCTGAAATAAGTTATTTTTCTGTAACACAATAAAAGCATAATAGAATCCTGATTTGTAATCCTGGACGTAGGTATGGTATGAAAACATAAATCATTCTAATCAGGAGACAATTTAGAATGGAAAAGAAACAGAAAAAAATACACCATACTTAGATGGGTATACATGTTCAGGCAATGGCTGGTTGGAAGCCCTGAAAATCAATAGTACTAGGCAATTTGTGGAAGAACCTGTGTTTATGAGTCTCAATGTCATTTACTACTGGCATAAGAACCAGCTAGTAGTCAAATGGCCTAGCAGCTCTGGGTTAAAGAACATGTAGCATTGCTTCATGAACAGTGTGCAAGACTCAACTGGGAACTTGCAAAACTTTTGGAAGAATGCCATTCTGCAGAGTGGGTGAATATGAAGTAGATAAGTACTATTTTAAAATTATTAATTTAAGACAGTTATTGGCTGTGTATTTTGGAGAGGGTGGAAATATAAGTGCAATTTTCTAGCCTCTCAGTTTACTTTACCTTAACTATAAATTTCAGGGATAGTCATTTTGATAGTGACATTGAAATAACATCTGAAAAGATTTATGTGTTGCTTTCTACCTCTCATGAAATTGTTACATAATAAAAGAAGAGAAAATGGAAATGGTAATATATATTCCTATGTACAGAAATATCTTTGGGTTAGCATTAAAGTATTTAAAAATTTTTGTAAAAATACAAACTTCTAAGAATAAATTATTTCCAACATGCTACACTTACCACACAATACCTAGGATATTAGGATGGCCTCATGAGAATATTACTAGAGGAATCCTTAATTTCTGTAAAGGGTTGACACCTATGGTGTAGATGGCTAAAAGCTTACAAGACTTTAATATTGAGGATGTAGCCAAGAGTGACTCAAGAAATTTCCCAATTAAAAGACCAAAGCTGAAAGAGATTGCTTTATTTCACTCTCTTTATTAATGCATTTGACTTTCCTTATTTTTGTATAAATCATATGAAAACTGGAAGAGAAAAAAGATTTTCAGTCATATACTAAATGTAATATCATAGTATAATTGCTCTTCTTAGTGCCATTTTGTCTTCTCTAACAATATTTCAATGAATAGCAGGTATTTATACTACCACTTTTCCCATAGAAGTATTAATCCAAGTTTGTTGTATTTATAATGCTTTCTCCAAGACAAGATTTTATTTTTTATCAATATATGAAGTTATTAGTGTACTTCAAGCAATTGTCAAAGTAAATGGGATCAAAGAAAAATCCATCATTTTCATTAGTACATATTACTAAATCTATTTTTAATGATAAAACCAAACTTATTTTATACTATCAATATTTTTTTCTAATCTCTAGGCACTCTTATGTGAAAAGTTTATTGAAACTTATTTCTCTACCATACATTGATTGATTTTTTGCTTATAGTAAAGCGATATGGAAAATTTAAAGGGGAAAATATTATATACATATCAATCATTATACTTATAAGGAGGGCATATAACTCCTAAGTGACTTGGTCTTTCAAAGATACTGTCTCTTCTTAACCATGAAAAACTTCCATATTATGGGGTTTTCATTCAGGAACTCAGTTCTCTTGCTTCTCTTTTCAAGTCATAACTAATTTTCTTGAAATTTTACAGCTAGCATATACACATCCTGGCTGCCTTGTACTACATGAGTAGCTTACTACCATCTCTCACTTGTAGTTCACAAGTTGTACAGCACACAATAGCTAATGGGAATAGATGAGAAAAACCTTTCAGTGCCACCTCCACTGACATTCCACCTATGCCCCTGGTACTGTATATTTCTGCTTATGTTACACTTTTAAATGTCTAAAATTCCCAGGCCATAGAGTAGCCACTGCTTGCTTAGCCTGTTCTCATGTGTTGTTTATACATTCTCAGACATTTTTTCCAATTATTATAGATAAAGGAACTTAATTCCTCTTACTAGTACTTACCATGTTGTTTGTCTCTTTCTTTCTTATATTGTTTAGCAGAATATATGTTTTGCTCTTCTCAGTTTTTCAGTGTCTTTATCCCAATCTTCTGTTTCCTTCAACCTTTCTATGGATGTTTTAAGTTTCAGCTTATGATAAACTGATGAGTCAGAATGATAAAATAGCATTGGGTATATGCAAGAAATCACTGAATAAATGGTATTTTAGTACTGTAGCCATGTAGGATCCACAAATCTGAGTCCTCTAGCACTTTTCTCATCAATGAAGGCAATGTGTTTAAAGGTGAGACTTTTGTAAGGCACAGGCAGATTTTAAGATCAGTGAAAAATTTTAAGTATTAATTAATTATACATTATACTGGAGACTTTGAAGGGAAATTGATTCAAATGATATGTGATCATATCCGAAATTTTAGCACTATTTTATTCTCCCATTATGGTCAAAATTATGTACTGGAAAATACCGAAGTCTGCTACAAAATTCCTGTTACAGTGAAGCTTACATTTCCCAGATGTCATTTTTTTTTTCCTGCTGGGTGATTCAGAAGATCCTGAACTGTTTGAGCCAAGCCAACTCACATATTCTTTCAGCATGAGGGATACCAAACCTACTGAGTTCAGGTTGAAGTATAACCTTTGAAAATACATAACCAGTCATTTGATTTCTCTGGATAAAAAAAAAACTGAATTATTTCAAAGTTTAATAAAAAAATAGACAGAGGTAAGAAAAGCATTCTTAACTCAGGAACAATAACTACAATGTTGGCATGGTTCACCAAGAGAGGAACTGCCTTCTGCGCTCACATCTCCAGCATGCTTCCAATTTTTCCTTACTAAATAACTTTCAAGAGAAAACACGTTTTTTATTTGATTGTCAGAATTCCAAATCTTGATGGAACTTTGATTTAAAGTAGGTAGAATTACTGTGCCAGAAGGGCAGTCCCATCTCTGTCTTGCCCTTTGTTGCACATTGTGCATCCATACAGGAGCGTTCCTCCATAAGGCCCCATGTCAGCAAGGACCACAGATCAAGGCTCTCTTCTCTAATGGCACTTCTATCCCAGCTTATCCAAGGGTGAAATTTTTCATAAACATTTTATGTATCTTAGTCATCCATATTTCTTATTTTCCTCTTGAATTAGTTTAAGTATCTTGGGTCAAAGATTTCAAATAAGCACAGGGGTAAATAGTAAGGTTTACCTGACTCTTAGCCAGGAACCCTTCACATCCCCAACTGTGATTTCATGAAAGCAGTCTGCATTGTAATTTTAAATGTGCTCATATTTTTATTCATTACTCATTAATTACCTTTCTTAGATCCTTGTATTGCTATAGGTGAAAAAGATTCAGAATGGTAGCTCAGGGTGATTAGTGAAGGAAGACTCAGAGGTTATTTATTTCAGGGTAATAAGGTAATACTATTTAAAAATATACAACCTATATGTCCTTCAATAGATGAATGGATAAAGAAACTGTGGTATATATACACAATGGAATATTACTCAGCATTAAAAAGTGAAAAAATCATGGCATTTGCAGGTAAATGGATGGAGTTGGATAATATCATGCTAAGTGAAGTAAGCCAATCCCCCCAAAACCAAAGGCCAAATGTTTTCTCTGGTATATGGATGCTGATTCATAATGGGGGTTGGAGGGGGCATGGGAGGAATGGAGGAACTTTTGATAAGGCAAAGGGGAGGGAGTGGAAAAAGGGGGTATTGGAGTAGGAAAGATGGTGGAATGAGATGGACATCATTACCCAAAGTATATGTATGAAGACACGAATCGTGTGACTCTACTTTGTGTACAACCAGAGAAATGAAAACTAAATGAAACTAATTTCAAATACTATCAACAATATGGAAGAGCTAAATCAAATATCAAGTGTTTTATGCCTTAAAGTAATGAGCTTGTCAAAACAAGAGCAAAATAAACATACACGAACAGACAGTTCTGTCAGGTGACAGCCGTTGCTGTGCTGAATTAGCTTGTCTTGGTCATGTGGCACCTCATGATTTGCACCAGGTTAGTGTCTTGTGCATATTTGTGCCAGCCTAACATATGTTTACCAGGTTGCATGGTATTTATTTTACATTTTATTTGAATCCTACAATAATCCTGTCAGTAAGAAAATAAAACTAACTGGAAAATATTCATCCTGGCATACTGTCTCACATCTGTGGGAATAATAAATGTCAACATAGAAACTGCTAATATTGCTTGAGCACTTACTGCTATACAGTAAGAAATTAATATTAATTCTCTCTTGTTATCCTCATCTCAGTCCTATAAATTTAGGTAATCTCATTTTACATGAAAAATATCTAAGGCTTTAGGCTCTGAGAGTCACATGGCACGGCCCATTCTGAACCACAACTGTAGTAAGAGATAAAGCTAAAATTTTGATGCACTTGTGTGTCTTGAAAGACTTTGGCTGAACTCTCATATATACCACCTACCTCACTACTCCTGCTGCAGTCTCATAAAATGCCATCACAATAATCAGAATCCAATGCAGGCTTTAAATCTCAGTGCCTTAAGTTTTAGCTAAACTGATATCTAAAGAGGAGAAGTGAGTTTTCAATAGATTGTAATGGCTTTAGTGCTGGCTCACTTAATACCTGAAAAATATTTCTTTGAGTTTATTTAAAGTTTCTCTTCCTAAACACATTAAAGCATATTCACTGGATCTCTGGTCAAGATAATTTTTAATCTGACATTTTTTCCAGTGAACTAAAAATACCTGAGTGGTTTTGTGCCAGAAGATCAATTATTTTTAGATTTCCTTCAAGATTCCCAAGAAAACAATGAGTAATCATTGTCTTTTACTTCTTCTCTTTTCAGATTACAGCTTTATCTTTTTACACATGTGAAACTCTACCAGATTAGGCTTTTATTGATTTAGCATCAATATCTGTTTTCAACCAATTTGAAGTTCCAATCATCTATTTCATTTGCAGAACATATTTCTTAGTAATATAATAAAGTAAGCAGGATAGCTCAGTGATAGAGCACTTTTCTACAGTGTACAAAGCCCTGATTTCAATCCCAGCACTACACAAAAATTGGAATGTATTTTGATACTACTATTTTATAGTGTGGTTTTACAGATCAAGTTTCAAAGGAAATTTAAATGCCTATATGCAGTTAACATATTTTAACAGTTTTGTTTTCTCTGCTAAATTAACATCTTAATGTCATGTCATGAAAAATGCTAGTGCCATATTGAGGTATTCTCAAGGGAATTCCTTTAAAAAAGATTATAATTGAAGTGATATAAAAATTGATGAAGGAATGTGTTTCTTGCTATGAATTAGCAAAATTATATTATATAGGAAGAAACATATTAAAACTTACATTACTAAAGCTCAGTAGGTTCATATTTAAGCAGTATTAATCATTAGTAAATTTTAAATCTATGTACCTTTGTCCCTACATCTACTTTGATAATAATTTAATCCCATTTTATTAAAAAGAAATAAAATGCTAAAGATTTTGGATTCCTAGACTATTTCTTTAATCATGGTAAAATCAACATGAAAGTTCTAATTTTTATGTTGCACCATTATTTCCTTTTTATATAAGTCTCATAAACTAAAATTAAGTTTGATTTTTATATACTCATTGATTTCATATATTGACTTAAACACAATTTAAAATTTATTTATACTTGACAGTTATTGAAGATCTTTTGTTTTTATTAAACACCTCAATATGAATAGTTGATGGGAATTCACTCACAGCAATTTGAAATATTATCATCTATGTATATCAAATGCTTTATTTTGTTTTCATTTTATAAACAGATGCTAGAAATAAATCTACTGTGTGATATTAAAGTATGTTCATAGGCTATTTTGCATTTTTAAAACAATATGATTTTGTCTAAAAATCTAGTTATTTTTTGTTAAAAAATGTAGTATCATCAGCATCATGTCTTTGTATTCATATTAAGGCTGTAAGACTATGAAATCAATGTGTTTAGATTTAGTCATAAATGATAACTATAGTGATAGATAAAAATACATGCAACAGAAACTTATTTTGGAATTGAATATTTGAACTTCCAGAATACAGTATACAAAATACTGTGAATAGAACCTTCATCTCTAAACTTAGTGATAGAATTGTAAATAAGTTAAAGAGAGTGAGAAACAAAAGGGGAAAATAATTCCATATGTTTATACCTTTTTTCTAAGAAAACAAAGAGGCAAAAACATACAGAAAAAAAATAGGACAAACTTAAAACTGAACAGTAGTTTGATATGATATGTTGCAAACATCAGGATGAATCTAAATAGAAGTTTGGAGAAAAAATATAATCTCAAATGCAGATATTTAAAATAAAAATTTTTGAAAGATCAAAAATTATTCAATCATTTCTCAACACATAAATTTAAGAAAGACAAAGATTAAAAAATATATAAAAGAATCAAATAATAACAAAATGAGAAAAATAATAATAAAACAAAAATAGTCCTTAAAAAAAAAGTTCTTTGACGAAGCCAATCAAATAAACATCTGATAAATTGTGTAAAAACTAGACACTAAGAGAAAATGCACAAATAATTAATGCCAACTGATATTTGACACTCATTAACTCATTTCATATGCACAATGATCTACAAAGTGGAGTATGAATGTTCTCAATTTAAAGTCAGTCATACCTGTCCAAGGTCCCACCCTGGCCAGAAATTGAATTCATGGAATTTGCTCCTAGTGTCCCTTTTGATTAACTGCACTGTACTTTATCACTAAGTAAATAGCCTTTGCACCTGGAGCATTGTGAAAAACAATTATATGAAACAATTCATGCCAATAAATTTTAAATTTTAAATAAAATAAACTTATAGTGAATGAATGTAATATGTGTGATTTTTATTTTCATGAGAAAAAAAAAAATTAAGAAGTGGGTTTTTCCTATACCTCTCATTCACTTTCTCAGATCAAGCAGTGATGATTCAACTAAAAAATCCGGACAGAAAAAAACGGATCGTTGTTAGCTCAATACATCCTGATTCCTCCTGTAACTGTCCTGCTCACTTCCAGCTGCCATATGTGGCTGGGATTTTGCTCTCTGATTTCAGCAGGGTCCTTGAGTGAATATGCTAACCTCATTCTGAATTTCATTATCAGGAAGCACACTACGGACTCTTTTTTCAGCCTAATCTTCAAAATCATTCTTATCAGCAGTAAGAATAACAATTTCTTTCCACCTGCTTTTATCTTTTCTTGTCTTTATCTTTCAGTTTCTTAAGAATGTGAGAATGAGTAGAGTAGGAAAGATGAATGTTATATATCTTTTCCCCAAATATTTATATTTGGTGCATGGGGAGCAGCAGGATGTGACATTTTGCCAGGAAGCTAGTGCACAGAATTGAGATATCTGGCACTCAGGCCATGTGGCTTTAACCAATGGGAGAAATTCTCTAGCATAGGACTTCTGACCTTGTATTATATGTACTGTGTGACTGCTCTACCAGGTGTGTGTCTGGATTTAACCTCAAGCTGAGGTCGTATGGAATTGTTACTCTGCGTCACCGAAGCTCTTGTAAAATGATGTTAGGATAAAGAACCAGACATCACATGTGCAAGCCTTTTTCCTAACTTCTTTAAAAAAAATAAATAAATGAAACAAAGTTTTATTTGTATTTAGCCTCTTACTGCTGTGATATCAAAAGGACCCTGAAAGAGAGTTCTATGTGTTCTATCACACCCTAAAACTGGCAGATGCATAGCCAATGCTCATGATTATAAATGGCATTGTTTACTAAAGTTTTATTTAGATAAAGGTGATATTGTGATCAATTTTTGCAATTACATATTTAGTTTATTTTTTCATTCTTAACTCAGGTATGGAAGAGAGCTGATATGTATTACTCACTTAAAATTCAACAATACAACATATAAACCAATCTTTGAGATATGGACAAGAAATAAAATTGTAAATAAGTATGTTAAAATATATGGCAATTGAAAATTCTTTTATAGACAGGTAGGGACCTTAGACTTTGGTGGTATCTTAATAAAGGTAGGACACATAGCACACAGTAGGGATGAAAATTAGTTATTATGAAAAAAGGTATGAAGGTTCCCCCAAAATTAATAATAGACATATTATATGATCCAGCAATTCTATTCTTGGTATATATCCAAATGAAATGAAATTATTATGTTGAAGTGATATGTTCATTCCCATGTTTGCTGTGGCATTATTCACAACCACCAAGATATGGAGCAAACCTATGTGTATATAAATGGATGAATGGATATGGGAAATGGTACATGTATTATATATAAATACATATGTAAAGTATACTGCATTGTGTATGTATATTTAATTATATATTGCATATATAATTGCATTTTATATAAATTCTTATACATGTTGGATACATAGACACACACACATGCACGTATGTAAATGTTATTTATCCTTCAGAAAGAAGGAAATTTCATTAGAAGGAAATTTCCTTCAGGTTAACATTAACCTGAAGGACATGATGCTATGTATAATAAGCCAGACACAGAAAAGTAAAATACTGCATATGAAATGAAATGGAACAAAATTATTATACATGTATGAATGTCAAAATGAAACCCCAATATTATGTATAACTAATAAAAATATAAAAACATGAAAAATCCTTATCTGACCACCTACAAAAAATATAGCAATGATTTCACTTACATGTGAATCTAAAAAAAGTTGAACTTATAGAAACAGAGAATATATTGGTGATTCTGGGTATATTCTTTGGATAGATTTTGTTCCATGCATTAGTGATTTTATGTTGATCCATTAAAGTTCTGCTGAATTTTAACAGGATGGATTCATTAAGATGACTGGTAAAACTTCCCTTATACAAATTGTGGATGCCCAGCCTTAGAAGTATGGCTGTGTATCAGGTGTACAAACCTAAGAATATAACTTATAAACTTATGGAAACAAAGCTAGGGAAAGAATTCTAAGTTGAAAATTATTAGAGAAGTTTCAAAGTAACATTTCAGATTAGACTGTAACAAGACAAATGTCCTTGTAATATTTTAGAGTAGCTACTGAAAGAATGTGATGATAAAATATATGTACAATTGACAAGTTAATAGAAATGGGCATATAAATGAGAGAAATTAGAGTAGGAGAGCATTAATCAGTTGGAGCAAATATAAATATAAATGATATGTGTGATAAAACTAATTATGAGTCAAAATATTATATGTGGAAGGATTAAATGCTACAAGGAAAATATTGTCAAACTGTATTGTCAAATTGAAAACACCTATGTGTTGTTTATTAGAAATCCATAATTTCTTTTAGAATACAGAAAGCTCAAAAATAAAAAAGGAAGATTAAATAAGATATACTGTGCATATATTAGTCAGAGTTAATGTAACTACCCTTTTTTTACATTAGGCTTTAATGCAAGATGAATTATTAGAGATATAATTTTTTGTAATGATAATAGTCTTGATAACTTCAAAATATACCACCATAAAAATTTTAAGAATTAGAGAAAACACACATTTATAATTATATTGAGAGACCTTAATTTATTTCTCTCATTAGCCAATACAGGAAGCAGATTAAAAAAATGATTGAGCATATTAAAAAATCTGAAAATTACAATGAGCACACTGGGCCTAATTGGCATTTATAATTGGCATTTAACCACTGACAAATACATTTTTTCCAGTATTCATAGAATACTAACCAAAATGGTCATATGCTAGTTAATAAAGACAGACTTCAACAAATACAAATGCTGTAATCGTTTAATGAATGTCCTCTCACCACAGTAGAATTAAGAAACAGTTAAATTAATAAATAAACTAGAAAATCTTCAACTGCCTAGATATGAAACAAAACACTTCTAAATGCTCCACAATTCAATGATAAAATAAAAACTATTCTTTATGGTACTATGATAATTGATAAGCAATATTTTATATGTGCTAAAATACAACTTCACAACACAAATATTTATATTAGTGACTGTGACTTAAAAAAGAAAGCAATGGGCTGGGGTTGTGGCTCAATGATAGAGCACTTGCCTAGCACTTGTGAGGCACTGGGTTTGATCCTCAGCACCATATAAAAATAAAACAAATATATTGTACCCATTTATAACTTTAAAAAAATTTTAAAAAGCATTTAGGAGGTCAGGTGATTCCAGGAAGAATTTCTGATTGTAATAAGGGAGTTAACTGTATTATAAACTATTAAATAACCTCAGTGAGGGGGTTTGGGGGTAGTGCTAACTCAAGTGACTTGGGAAATGGAGACCAAAGATAAAATGAGCTCAATGTCAGCACTCTATACTTGATAAAGTCCTCTCTCAGAGCAGTGCAGGTTAAGAATCCTGATACTGATTTATTAGCATATAAAAATTAAACAATTAACCAAATGGATGGTGGATAATGGGAGCAAGGTTTCTCCCTGTTGCAGTGGAAGGTTACAAATAAGTGAGACTAGAATGATTCACTGGTAATGGACTAATGCTGGAGACATCACTATGAACTCATGTTTAGTTTAGTATAGACACAGATGGTGACAAATATGTATACATACTGATTGATATCCACACACACATATTTTCCTGCTATGTCAGCTGAGAGGACCTAAGGAGACATTAATAATTATAATGTGAATTTCAGAATGAGATTATAACATTAAAAAAGGTCTTCAGATTAAAACTAAGAACAATGAAACTGTGGACTGAATAATAATGTTTCAATATTGGTTCCTTATAACAAATTTATCATTTTAACATAAGATGTCAATTATGGGGGAAGCTGGGTGTATATGGAAATATTCTGTGCAATTTTCCTAACTTTTTTTCTATAAGTGTTAAACTGTTGTAAAAATCAAAATACATATTTTTTAAAAAAACATGGCATAGGAGGGAAGATCATGGGGGTTTGAAGGGTATTTGAATTGCCAAAATTTGGAATAATTCAAATGGTAATAAAGATAATAATTTATTATAAACCATTAAATAGTATGACTACCCTTGAATACAGACTTGTGCATATAAATGATCAAATAAATAAATGCATGGAGGAGAAGAGACATATTTTCCTTATGGTAAAATTCTAACATTAAAAAAAAACTATAGAAATAGAAATCACTATGGGTAATCACCATAGTAACAATTATTTCAGTCAAGAATCATTAGGGGTGCTGAAACTAGTAGATGAAAGTATAATGAGATACTGGACATGTTTGGATAGTCTCCATTTATTTCCTTATAATGTAACAGTATAGAAACCTGGCACACATCTCCTTAATCAAATGGTAAATGTTATCCTCACCAGTACTGAAATATATTCAGATGAACATGTCAGGGACATGGCTTGTTGCTATGAGAAGGACACAATAATACTTTTGTAGTATTCATGCTAATAATTCATAAACACAACCTATTCATTAGAAAATATAAGACAAACCCAAATTTATACATATTTTAAGTAATATGTCAATACTCTTCAAAAATATCATAAAAGTTTATGAAAGACAGAGAATGACTATGGAATCATTCCAGATTGAAGGAGACTAAGGAGACTTGACCAGTAAATACAATTTGATATCTTGGATTGGTCATTTTGTTAAATTTTGAATAAATTTTATATGTTAATTGCATGATAACTGAAAGTATATGTTCCTCAAAATTTATATGTTGAAACCCTAACTACCACTGCAGCTTATTTGAGATTACTAAGGTAAATGAGATAGTAAGTCTAGAGCCCTGATCAACAGAATCAGTGTCCTTGTAAGATACACCAGAGAGTATTCTCTTTGTGCACAGACACTGAGGAGAGGCCACATGAGCACACAGTGAGATGGCAGCTGTCTAAAATCTAAGAGGCATCATCACCCTTGTTGGTACCTTAATCTTGAACTTCCCAGGTCTGCAGACCATGGTAAAATAAATGTCTATCGTTTAAGTTTCTCAGTGATGTGTTTTTGTTGTGGAAGCTCTATCAGACTAATACAAATAGTTTTTAGTAGTACTGTATCAGTGTTAGCTTCTGATTTTGATGAGTATATTATGATGATATAACATGTTCACATTTGGGGAAGCTGGGAGAATAAATAGCTGTTCTATGCATTATTCTCTCAACCCCTAAGTCTGAAATTACTATAAAATAAAACGTTTCTTAAGATAACTAAAATTACAACACAGCAGTAACTTGTAAGTCTGGTTCTATTAGTCATTTCTTGTACTTTTTTGTACTTTACAATGATTGATTCAATCAAATTTATATATGATGCAGTCAGGTCCTTCCATGAAAATCTCCCTTATGTACCCTCCTCAGATGTGGAAGCAAGGCAATGGAAGCAAAAAGATTAATATCAGCCTTTCATAATTCTATATCCAAAAATCAGAGCACTGTCAGTGTGGCTGATACACAATAGAAAAATGATCACTCTCTAAGGAAACTAAAATTTCCTGGGGGGGGGGGGCGGAAACACAATGTAAGGACACTCCTCCCTCATCCCCCACCATCTCATGACTTGACATTAACAATCCTCATTCTGGTGATTGTGTATAAGGATTTGAGCTCCAGGCCCTTGGCTCCCTGTCTCTGCTCAAAACCATAGTAAAAGAAGGATGTTGAGAGGAGCAGCATGACGTAGAGGAGAGGGTTAGATTGCCTTAGAATTCTTGATCTATATGGGTATTATATCCTGCCAAAGTGAGTGAGTTTTTCATTTCTCTCTCACTACAACTCACATCTTACATGTGGTTTCATGTAAAAGAAAAACTTCATGAACTGATTGTATTTTTTGGCTGAGTACTTTTTTTTTTTAATCAGGCATGATTGGCTGAAAAAAATGTCAAATTCATCTTGACAGTTATTCACAGAGTAACCTGTTAAGATAAACAGGAATGTTTAAACCTTTTAAATATCTCTGTGTCTTACATCATTCATCAGTAATGTGGTGGTGATGACAACAGTACATTGGAGCTTTGACAAGTCATTGATATGATATAGGAAAATGCACAGCACCCTGCCAACACATGAACATTCAGTGAATGCCAGGCATTCAGGTTGTTGTTCATTTTTAATATTTTCTTTATCATTAGGTGTTACATTAACCATGCAATTATTTCTGAAACCATTATGTTTTTCAACTTCATTCAAATATAAATGTACAAACAAAACTTACATGCTGGTTAAAAAACATTTGTCAACTTTCATTGAGAAAACAATGAATATTTCAATCTGATTTATTTTTGATGCCTTCAGATGACTCTAAGTTCATCTGTAGACAAATCCAAGATTTCTGCAAATATCTAGTAATTCCTAGAAACTTTCAATAATATTTACTGCCATGTTTTATTCACCTTTCTGAATGACAATAATTATTCTCACAATTATTCATCTCTAAAATATTTATTTTTGAGGAATGTTATCTTTTAATGCTTAGAAATGTGCTTTATAAAATGATTATTATTGCTAATTTAACAATCAAAAAGCAGTAAATAATGCTGCTGTGATACAAATACTCTAGTACTATAGCATATTAGAATTCATTGTTAAATAAAATAAAAATGTCAGCAAACCTGAGCTCAATCAACTTCTGGACTCCTTTGTATTATCTTTCTCATATCTAGTCAATCCTTTCTTTTTTTAAAACCCTTATGCTTTGTTGTTTCTGATAAATGAAATAGATTATTCTGACAAGCTAGAATGTTACCACTTGATATTTCTGCTATTATCTAAACACAACTCTTTCCCTTAAAGATTTTCAAATAATTCCTGTTGACACATATACAAGTACAATTTGCACTGAAGTCTTTTCACCATTCTCTTACTAAATTAATAATATGTTAGTTGCACACAGGTGAATAAAATATGACAGTAAATTGTATTTTAAATTTGTAGGAATTACTAGATACTTGTAGAAGAAATCTGAAATTTGTTTTCACATAAATTGAGAGTTATCTGCAGGCATCACAAAATTCAAATTGAGATATGCACATTTTTCCCCAGTGGCCATTGCCAACATCTGTGTTTTAACCAGCATGTGTTTGTTCTGCTATGTTTCCGTTCTAGAAGGTTCATCTCTCTAGTGAACTGAAGTATTGATACAGAGTGCCAAGAACTGTGTGCAAGTACATGTGTATTTATTTCCATAGTACAAAAATACCAGTGTTAATACCAGTCTTTGATTTAAAGATAAATAAAATATGCAAATAAAAATAAACTGAAACTAAGTATATAATTCAAAGTCTTATATAATTCAAATACAAAATATAAATTTGTATAATTATATATTATGAATATACAAATGGGAAATAAATATGAATCTAATATATAAATCTTAAATATATAAAATTATAAATCAAACATCAATTACAATATACAATAACAAATATATACAATTTAAATATATTATTATTGTAGTAGAAATTAGTCGATGATAAATTCCCCAAATAAGCAATATGAAAATGGGAGAAAATAATTTAACATCAAATTTAAAATACAATGTTATTTTTAAACAAGTGGATTTTTTAAAGCAGTGCACCAGTGCATACTTGAATTGAAGCATCTTTTAGAGCATTTTTCCCTAGCTGATGAGAAATCTCTTTATGGCTCCATAGCGTAATGTTGCTAAATTTAGTGTGAGTACTGCAGGCCCAAACCCTCAAGCTCAGCACTCTCACAGTCTCTGCTTCTAATCACTAGCAACATTGGCATGTGCCATTGCACCCAGCCATTCATGTTGCATGTGTAACAGGGGGAAGATTTCAGTTACATCTTCCAGTGAATTTTAAGAGAGGTTTCTTAGTAGCACTAGGCCCTTATTTACTAAGCACTATCTTGAGCTTTGGCAAGTAAGTTTGGAGGGAAGCTGGGCAAAGTTAAATTGCTTTGAATAATAATTGAGGTAGAGGTAGATTCAGAAATAAGGAAATAAAAAGCCATTAGTCTAACCCCTGTGGACAAAAGAGAAAATAGCAGTGTTCATTAGTGATGAGAGTGGGGAAGAAAGGGGACTTTGGAGGGCAGATAGGACTGCTTCACATTTTAAATGAGTTTGCATTCATGTGTGCTCAAGACACACAAAAGTGACAAAAGCCAAGAAACACAAGACATATAAATAACCTGGTCAAATCCCAAGTCTGCAACATTAAATCTGAACTGTCATGTCTATATAATTTTATGCTTTTATCAAGAGAATGTCTAGTTTTGCCTAGGAATGTCCTATTCATAAGTTCATTCATACATCATTAAAGAACATTTTTTTCAGAGAGCATAATTTGAAGTTTATGCATGTGTGTGGGGTTGTGTGTATGCGTGTTTGTGTGTGTGTGTGTATAGTCACTTTGTGAAAGAAACAAAACAGTAGATTGTGTTTGTAAAAAGAATTTAAGGTCCTTTTCCTTCCTTCCCTTTCCTTTTCTGAACATTTCAGTCAGCTATAAATGGAATATGTATGTTCTCCAAAATCTGTGTGTTGAAATCTAATCCCACATGTAATAATATTTGAAGATGAGCCTTTTGGGAGATGATTAGCTGTGTGAATTTCACTAAGGAATTAGTGTCTTTATAAAAGTGACCCCAGAGTGCTCCCTTGACCCTTCTTTCATGAGAGAACACAGAAGGCAGACCACTCTGACCTGAAAAGCTGGCCTCCTCGAGACTCTGAATCTGCTGTTGCCTTGATCTCAAACTTTTATAAATAAAGTTTCTGTTGCTCATGAGCCACCAGTTTATGGTATAAACTTATAGCAACCTGGAAGAACTAAAATACTCTCCAAAGCCCCCTAGGAAGTGCTAAGTAAAATAAAGAGCATATATATGTTGGGAGGCATGAGGGAGCACGACCAGGAGGGAAGCTGTTTCTGATGTGGTGGCATCTCAACCTGGATGTTCAAATTGAAATGTGGCTGTGGAGGTTAGGAGGGTGTCAGTGAGAGAAGTCGGCCCGGTGTGTGGTTTGGAGGCCCAATCAAGGGGATGGTCCATATAAAAATTGCGCTTTTCATAAGGTGAGTCCAAGCAGAGTGATGGAAACATTCTGTAGAGGGAAGTTCCAGGAAAAAACTGGGAGCTAAGTAGGGTGAGGAGGGCAAGCACCTTCTGGGCTTATCTTCACCTGCACATGACAAACAGGCTGCTCAGTCCACTGCAGCTGAATAGCTGCCTTTTTCCTTCTTAGTCCAGGTCTTCTCTCCAGATAGTCCACATCAATAAGCATGCTTCTCATACTCCTCTTATACCATGAGTTGGTACCATTAGATGCCTATGTCACTGCACCTGTCTCCTGAGTCCCTCTTGTGATGCCCTCCTCACCCTACTTACAATTCTCATTTTACAAATGACAAATGTGAAATCTGGAGAGTCAAAATCATGAACTCTCTTCTCAAAGAGGTCAAAAAGAAGACAGAATTAAGTGCCTTGCTTTTCAAAGTGTCTGATTAGAGCTGTAGGTTAATTTCAACATAGGTGTCATACATCAACTCTGTAATTGTTAATATACTTCTTCAAGAAGCAGACATTTTTTTCTACAAAAGAAATATTTGGTTAACATCATAAATAAATTGTATAAAAAAGTTGCTCCAATTGATGTCCAGAGGTTCAGAAGTTCCCAGTCCTCACATTAATCCTTCTGGGTCAACCAAGAGAACAGATTTTTTTTTTTTTTTGGTTGTTCTGGAAACTGAAGCCAGAGAACTTTGGCATTGAGCTATACCCCTAGCCTTTTTTTATTTTTTGTTTTGCAACAGGATCTTGCGAAGTTGCTGAGACTTGTGATCTTTTTCTCTCAAGTTGTGGAGTCGCTAGGATTACAGGGTCTTGGTCACCCCACCAAGAACAGATTTTCTTGGGGAGGATCAAGGAATCAGTAGGTTTTAAAAGTTCCTCAGATGATTCTACAGTGTACCCAAGATATTTCACTGCAATAGTTAATGAGGGAACATGGAAGGCAATCATTGGGCAAGGAGTATGAAAGATGATTAAGAGAGCAATACTAGAGGACAGTCAAGCAGATGAGACTAACGAAATAGTAAGACATTGGATGCTAGTGTTAATGAAGTTCTCAAAGATTAATTTGTGATGTCTATGTATGGATCCGGTAAGCATGTTGGATAAAATACAACTTCCTGGCAAATCACCAAGTTGCTGTGTGTGTGTGTGTGTGTGTGTGTGTTTATGCATGTGCTTGAGAGAGCTTTAAAGTGAAACACATCTTTGAATGTGTAAAAACATGGAGAAGCAAGATCAACAAATTAATTGAATTGCTGTTCTGGTATCAAATGAATTCCAAAAAAATTGGTAGCTAAATTATTGTAGAGAATTTTTTACCTTGTATTTGGAACCTCTTAAAACTCAGAGTTCTCAGCTGTGTCAAAGAATTTCAACATAGTGACTTGTTAAATGTTTACTAAACAAAAGTTAGGTAAAGGAGGAAAAATAAATGAGTAAAGGGCCTGACATATAACAAATAGAGTTGAATGTGATATGAATACATCACAGCAAGACCTACCTTCTCTATCAAAACGCTTAAGGATAATCATGGGTAGACAATATTTTTAAAAGTCTATAAAAGTAGCATTTAGAAGGATGAACCCTGCCCTCCTCCACAAAAAAAAGCTGTGTCTGTTTTATTCTCAAGAAGTCTGTTCTATCAAAGTTTGATTTTGACTTTGACTGTGGTTACGTATAATAATTTAATAATTTTCTACAAAAGATGGAAAAAAAACTATGTCATAATTCATGAGATATTAAATGGATAAAATCATCAGTTTTAGAGTCAGATAAACTTGGGTTTGAAATGTGAGATGTGACTGTGCCACTTGTAATTTGCATACTTTTGAAAAATGTTTAATATTTCTGTTCACAGTGTAAGATGTAAGATCCTCTCTGGATTGTTGCAGATATTGGAGTAAACATGCGAAGGATTTCAAATAGTGCATAAAACACAAGCCACCTTCAATAAATATCATGCCATTATTATACTACCTTACTATGTCAATACGGAAACTGAAGGGAGAACAAAGAACTCTAATAAAGAATAAATTTTATGACAAGTAGAATGTTCTAATGAACAGAGTCAAGAAAGCAAAACAACAACAACAACAAAACAGAGCCCTCTGATAAATGATCATGTAAGTTAGGCAGGCAGAATTTGTACTATTGATATTTTATTTTACTTAGATTTTTAAAGAATTTTAAAAATTAATGACTATTGGTATCAAAGAATAACCAAACAAAAACAAAAATACTCAGAGAAAAATTGCTTTCTATTATGAAAGGTAGTGAACCTTCCAGAAATCTTTGGGAAACTGACATTCCATGAATTACTGGCACCAAATTCATAATATTCTCATCACTGGATCTTATTTGGTACACAGAAAGTTTACATTGACATTTACATTTGATATAAAAATTTTGTCTGATGAAATAAATTTCAATTTTGAATTAAATTTCAATTTTGAATATTTCCATTATAATTTATTTTTGTAATCATCATAAAATGATTACATGGATATTGTGAATTGAGCTGTTCAAAACACTGATGTGACTGTATCACTATAGTATGCGGATTTTTAGGTACACACTGAGGAATAGAATAGCTGGGTCATATGGTGGCTTCATTTCTAGTTTTTTGAGGAATCTCCATACAGCTTTCCAGAGTCTTTGCACAAATGTGCAGTCCCACCTACAATGTATGAGTGTGCTTTCCCCTCCACATCTCACCAACATTTATTGTTATTTATATTCTTGATAATTACCATTCCGATGGGCTATAAGATGAAATCTCAATGTACTTTTGATTTGCATTTTCCTGATTGTTAGAGATAACAAACATTTTTTCATACATTTGTTGACCATTTGTCTTCCTTGTTTTGAGAAGTGTCTCTTTAGTTACTTTACTCATTTAATGATTTAGTTATTTGGGGGGGTTTGGTGTTGTTATTTTTTTATTTGTTCTGTTTTGGGTATTGGGGATTGAACCCAGTGGCGCTTAACCACTAAGCTACATCCCCAGCCCTTTTTCATATTTTATTAGAGACATGATCTTGCTAAGTTGCTGAGGTTCACTTTGACCTTGCAATCCTCCTATCTCAGCCTCCTGAGAGAGTGGGATTTTAGGAATGCACCACCATGCCCGGCTTGGTGTTAAGTTTTTTGAGTTCTTTGAAGCTCAACTATTGCTTATTAAATTTTATTTATTGTGTTTTAGGAGTCTTCCTAAGGAAGTTGGTTCCCGTCCTGACATGAAATGTTGGGCCTACATTTTCTTCTAGCAGTTGCAGATGAAACGTGCCCTTCAGCAGATGAATGAATAAAGAAAATGTGGTATTAGTACACAATGGAGTACTTCCCAGCCATTAAGAAGAATGAAATTATGGCATTTGCTGGGGGAAAGATAGAAATGGAGACTATTATGCTAAGTGAAATAAGCCAGTTCCCAAAAGTTAAAAGACAAATGCTTTCTCTGATATGCCGAAGCTAATCAAAAAGAAGGATTGGGAGAGAAAGAGAGAGAAAAAACAAAAAGAAAGAGGGAATTTCATCAAAATAGTAGAAAGATCCATAAAGTAAATGAAGGGAATTGAGGGGGAGGAAGAAGGGATAGGGAAAGGAAAGAATAGTGGAATGAATCTGACCAAACTTTTGTGTGTGTGTGTGTGTGTGTGTGTGTGTGTGTGTGTATATATATATATATATACCAGAATATACCACGGTGAATCCCAATATCAAGTATGTACATAAAACACTAATTTTTAAAAAGCCAAGTAAATTGCAAAAGATCATTAGAGTAGAGGGATGAGAACAGAGGGAGGGAGGGGGCCTGAATTAAAGTAAATTATATATCATGCTTGCTTGATTATGTCAAAATGTACCCTAATATTATATATACACCAGAAAATAATAAAAAAGTAGTTATCAGTCCAAAAAAATTTTTAAAACCTACACATGAGCTTACAGTCTGATAGGTAAAATAAACATCAGAAAAGGAAAATCCAGGTGACAAAAATAAATGTGGCTAACTTCCAGTGGCAGTTGTTCATTTCCCCTCCCATGTCAATTGGATGGATAAAAGCCCCACTGAGGAGCTTTATGAATATGGCATATTCAAACCTATCTGAAAGTTGGACACAAAGAATTCTGATCAACCATGTTCCAGAAATGAATTCCTGACTGTAAAACTCACTCTAATGTCTGATAATACTACCACCATGCTGCCTATTACTCAGTGATCATTTAAGTAAGTGGTATGGTATAGATTCACTCAACCATGGAAGAAGATACCCAATCACTTTTGATGCATAGGTGCTTAAACCTGCACTTCAGTTAGAAGTGACAATTCAATTAAATAAGAAAGAGATGCATGGGCTAGTATTAGTATTATTAAAAAAACATAAGAGAACAACCAGTTTCTCTGTTATAAAAATTTGCAAAACTGATCGTTTTTCTAGATTCAATCTAAAAGTTCAATGTCAAGGTGGTATCAAAGCAAAAATAATGCAGGAAAAAGTTACACAGCCAAGGAATAGTCAAGACTATTGCAATAAGGGTAAGAGTCAGAGCTTTGCTGAAACAAAATGGGAGAGTTTTTAAGAGTTGAAGTGGAAAGGATCTTAGACCATTTATATCTGCTAATTTGTCTTACCCAGAAGGAAAGTAAATCTAGTATTTTCTCAACTGGAGATAGGTTCCTACCACACTAGGAATCAGGTACCATCTTCCTTGCTTATATTTCAAAGGTATGTTTCCCAGGCCTTGAGAATGATGGTCAGGGGTTGGGGAATTATCAAGAATATTTTCAAAGATTTACTTTTCAAAGATGAGGCAGAAAAGTGTACAATTACAAGTTTTCTAAAGTAAATGTTGTAAGAAATTTAAGGTCAGGGACCGAGGGCAGAAAGAAGCTTGTCTTAAAATTTTGTTCAAGTTAAGGGAAACAATAAGGTCCTTTTAGTAAATGGACAAGAATAGAGCAGGGTTTTTTTTTTTTTTAAATACAAAAACATCTTTCTTTCTTGAGATCCTTTAAGAAGACTGTCTTAAATCCTGAAGGTAGAAACTTTGTAAAGTCAGAGATTTTAGGATTTTGGTTTAGAATTAATTAGGTCACCCTCAAAGAACTCTAAACTGTCAGAATCACACTGTCTTCCTTCAGAAGACCACTTTTTCCCTTACAACCATTTAATCTTTAGAAAGTGATTTATGTGAAAAAGAACATTCAAAATGATTTTTATTTCATTTAAAGAAGTTCTTAGAAAGTCATTCCTGTTTAAAATTCTATGTGAAGATTTGAATTTTAAATCACACATCACTTTTTCTGGTTGCCATTATTACACCAGATTTCTAAAAAGAATATTTTGTTTTATCCAAAAATTAGATATATAAGAAATTTGGTATATAATAAAAATATATATTATGTAATTTAGGCCTCAAAATTAATCTCATTAAGTAAGACTCCCTGAAAACATTTCAACAAAGGGGATATATACCCCAAAAAGTACTGAATAAGATAGGATAGGTAATGGGCCCCAAATAAGGCTTTTTAAATGTAAAGGCTAATCCATGAAGTTAATCTATAGAAACTTTCCAAACTATTCCAGCCAATTCCTTTTCCCAGGGCAGTGGGAAAAGGGAGGCAAGACAGACCTGAGTGACAGCTAAAGACTCATGTGTTAACCAATAGCCTTAACACTTTTTCTAATACCTACTTAATACAGATTTAAACAATAATTTTAGTATTTCTCCAATACCTGTTAGCATAGAAGTGAATTTATCCCCTGACGGGGATTAAATTGAGTGGTAACTAAAGGGAGGGAGGGTGTGGGTAGAGGAGATGGGTCTCTTGGGGCATGACTTTGTTGAGCAGATTTCTCCCTCTCCGCTGCTCTCTGTCTTTATCTGCTTTTGTCCACCAAACCCTTCTTCCATTATGTTCTGTCTCACTCAAATCTGGATGAATGAAACCAGTCTTCTATGAGTTGAAACCTCTGAAAGTATGAGTCCCAAAATAAACTTTTCCTCCTCTAAATTGTTCTTGTCAGGCCAGGTCTTTTGGTCATAGCAGCAAAAGAGCTGAGTAAAACAAGTGGCAACTCCTATTAGGTCCCTTCTTGCCCTGTGGGATCTCTTTTATTTTCTTCTCACTTGAAAAAAATCTAACTCTTTTACATTCACTCTTCCTTGTCTGTGGGTTTCATTTTTTGAATTCATGAGAGAGGAACCCCGAAAAGAGGCACTGGCAGGTGCCTGGAGTCTGCTGCAACATTATAGCAGCAGAGACTGAAAGTTCAGCTTCAGTGCTTCTTAGCCATAGATGTGTATATTTGTAACTTTGACAAAATACAAATACTAGCCTTCCCTCACAGACATTCAGTAAGAATCTGTAAAAGTAAGCTTTGTAGTAAAAAAAAAAATAAGAAAGAAAGAAAAAGAAAATCTCAAAGTGTGTTCTAGTGGCCATTATCTCCTAGGAGATTTTTAGAAAGGAACCTTAGACTAGTCTACATCTCGTAAATCAGTATGTGTTTTGACAATGACAGATACTCATAGGCAAAGGAAAGTCAGAGAAGTACTGCTCCCCATGAGGCATGGCTGCATACCCAGAGTGAGATCCACTCACCAAGGTAGAATGAACTAGACACCAACACTGTCAAAGCAGCATCTCCATAAACAAGCTCTCCATGTTTTGAGTTTTACTGTCTTCCTAAGACTCATGTTTAGAAAAATTTAGTACAACATTTTGGACCTAGAAAAAATCAAAAGGAAAATATAGAGATAGATGGTGGAAAATTCACATTAATATTTAGAACTTAATTTAAAAATCTAGGAGTCTTAAATAAGGATTTATTTGGAGGGAGACTGCTGAAGGGAGCCATCTTTTCCACTGGGAATTAGAATTTAAATGATTCAATAAGTAACAAACTCTTGATGGGGGTAAGGTGCCTCTTTCAATTTTTTTCATATATGCAGGTGATAAGAACTATTATTAGTTCTCTATGTCAACACAAACTAGGAAACCAAGTGACTTCTGCCCCTCTGAGGATAAAATATTTGTTAAACTAATATTAGATAAATGTGATATTTGGTAGCTCACAAATTCAAATGATAACTTTTTTGTTTAATCTCTCTTACTATTTGTATATATGTGTGTCTTGGATGTGTATAAATATTTTTGAGATTTAGTGTATTTAGAATGTAAAGTAAAAGAGAAGGTAAAATTTTACTCAGTAATGATTAATTCTTTCAAAATTATTATTGTATTTAACCTTCCTGTCTACATGAGCATCCTAACTGAAATGCTGGGCTCATTGTCTGACTATATATTTATAGAAAGTCCATAGAGGCAATTTTCAATGAAAGTGGCCAAAAATTAAAAATGTAGATATTTCATTCTGGTTTTCATTTATAGATGTAGGAAGCTGTGCAGAGTGGGCCCCCCAATCTCACAGTGGATATAAGCCAGAGGAGCTGCAAAATCATAATCTTTCTTAAATCCACAGGAGTGCTGAGGTGCCATAACAGTCAAGTGGCTTCAAATCTGAGGGCCAGGCAGGGGAGAAAATACTGCAGCACTGACTTTCTTGTGCTTGGGACATTCTGACATTCATGATAGGGATATAGCTCCACTGGGGTACTGACAAACTCGTGTATGTGCTGATGATAAGCAAGAAGCTCCAAAGAGGTACATTAAAAAGCTTGTCCACACTCTCTTGTGGTCTTTTTGTCTAAAAAATATAGCTAGTGCTCACTAATGCATGGAAGTTTTTTTGAGAAATTATTTCTTATCATAAAGAGCAGGAAGAGGGCAACAGTGCCTTACATGAAGAATAAATAAGAACACATACTAACTCTTGTCTCTCCTACTGAACAGTACCCTTAATCTGTAAGATGAAGCACAGTAAACACTGCAACCATTAGGGCACTGATGAAAGATCTATTGTAGATGAGAGAAAAGAGAACATAGAAATTCTATCACTGGAGGAAATTCAGAAGAGACATGGTGCCTCCCTAAGACTGAAGCTATATTAGAATGACATAGGGTACCCACCACCACCACCAGAGGGTTAACAAGCATAGAATAAAAGGAACCTTGTTAGGAACAGATCATGCTTCCAATGTGGCACACACACACACACACACACACACAAAGACTTAAAAGCTGTTGATGGAACAGATACTGAGGAAAAACATGCAAACAAATAAACGGAACTCTGGAATTCTAGCTCCCACTCAAAAGATGATGTATAAAAGTAGAGGCACAAAAGATACTCAAGAAAAACAACAAAATATCCTTAAACTCATTCCATCAACCCAAGAAAGGCCTCTCTAAAAGAAAGTCATGTCCAATTCCAGACTTACCTGAGGCTTTGCTATTTAAAAAGTCCATCTTTCTTCCAACAACAACAAAAATTATGAAATATACAAAAACAAGATTAGGCTATATACCCTCAAGAGACAAAGCAATCGTGACATATTGGAACCATGCAACAGGGAAGGTAAAATAACTATGGTTTGTAGATTAAAAGCTGTCATTAAAAAGGTAAACAGCATGCAAGAGCAAATGTATAACTCCAAAAGGAAGTTATAATCAATCAGGAAGAATCATGGGTGACTGCTAGAATGGAACAAAGCAATTTACAGTGATGAAGAATATCTTCCACAGCTCTTCTGCAGACCCAACACAGCCAAAGACAAAGAATTTGTGAGCATCAAGGTAAATTAATAGACACTACCCAAACTGAAACACAAAGACAAGTAAATTATGGGTTTGTACTAATTATAGAACTTTGGTGTATTTTTGTTGCAAAGGCAAGAATGAATTGACATCAATCATAGAAGTCATGTTTGAAGAACACTGATGGTTGACTTTCAAGGATGTTTACAAGTTGCAGCCCTTAATTGATTAGGAAAAATTAAATTATCATATTTACTTGTTTTCATGCTATTGAACACTATGTTCAAAAAGTTTTAAATGCTACCATGGGAATTTTAAAAAGTTCTCAATTCTATGTATAATTCTAATTGCTGACTTGGACTAACATTAAATAAAAGCCATACATACATGATAGTGTCAAACAGAAATTTTTCAAGTTTAGTGTGGCTAATCTTCATGAGAGTTGAACTTGATATTAATGCAGTTCAGTGTGATATTTCCAAAGGTGGAAAATGTGGTTAGATTTGATCAGTGCAAGCTGAACTTCTAATTGTCAAAATGTCAATGTTTTTGAGACATCATGATAAACCAGAGTATAGCTGGGTGCAGTGGCTCTCACACCTGTAACCTCAGCAGCTAAGGAGGCTGAGACAGGAGAATTGCCAGTTCAAAGCCAGAGTCAGCAACTTAGAAAGGCCCTAGACAACCTAGTGATATCCTGTCTCAAAAAAAGGGGGAGTAGTTGGGGATGTGGCTCAGTAGTAAAGTACCCCTTGGTTCAATCTCCCATACCAAAAAACAAACAGATAAACCAGAGTATACTTTTACTAATAACAGGATTTTATATCTTATAAACATAGGGCAATTATATGGGGGTTATTCAGCCTCACTCTCTGAAGAGCAAATACTCCTATGTTGTAAGTAACAATTTTCAGAATTCTCTTCCCCACCTCTAATATTACTAACTCAAGCAAAAACATTCATTTGTGTATTTTAATTCAAACTTACAGAGTAATTTCTATTGCATACATTAAAAATTAAGTGTGAGAAGAAAGGGGAAAGAACTTCATTCATGACTGCGATTCAACTTAATGTGTGGATTTTTAATTTTTAAAATATTTTGATAATGAGTTATGGGAGAATAAAACCATCTACTGCAGAATAGAACTCATCTCAAGATACTGTCAGTTTATGTGATTACGATTACTTTTGTCAGACACTGTGTAATCAACAATAATTTGCTGGATAATCTAATTAAACTATGAACAAATGGTGCAAGAAATTGTGAAGAATTCTGGGTAGAGCCATGGGCGTTTTTTGATGGATATTACTTATGGTACTAAGCACATTGTTCTGAGTCATTATTTTACACATTAGATAATGAGGAAAGAATGATAAAAATCATTTTTGCAGTAGTTACATGTTTAAATGCACAACCATTTAAAAATTAAAAAAAAAGCATTTAAGGTGTGATCATCATGAAAAAAAAGGGGAAAAAAAAGAAAAAAATAAAGGAGTTAGGTGTCGGGAAAATTAGCATACATCAGGAATGGTTTCCCCATTAAACAAGTCCCTGAATTCTGCTTGTCTACACCTTGAGGCTCACCTTCAAAGGAGTCTTATGTCTAAAACTAAATAGGTTCTCAGGTGGAAGGAATAACAGAGGCCAGTCTGGAAGCCAGCCAGTTTTTTTTTTTTTTAACTCTACATTTTCACATTTTAATGCAAATATCAGTGTAGATCAAGGAAGTATATTTGAAGAGACAACAGATCAGGCTACTTTGAATCAAGTTGTTTCAGAAAATCTTGGATTCTTTATCATTGTATTCATGATTTTTACTAAAAAATCTCTAGATAAACCTCTCCCTTCTAGTCCTTTCCAGCCTCACCCCACCTGTACATAAATTCTACCATTCATTCATAATCTATTCATCCAACCATTTAATAAGCACCTATAAAAATTATACTATTTATCCACAACAGTTCTAGGTTCATGGCCACTTTGCCATGTGCCCTCCAAACTCTTCCACTTGAGGTTTTCTAAGACTCTGCTTCATGCTTCTAATTCTTATGGCACTTCATGTAAGCTTTTATCAACACAAATCCATTTACTTACTTGTTTGCAGTTATCCAGATGTCAACTTCATGAGAGTGAATATTATGTCGACCATTTACTCTGGCTTGTGCCCACTTCAGCTGCTGGTGTAAAGCTTTTTAGTAAATCTTTGTGAAATAAATACAATCGTGGCAAAATCTGTTCTACTTTCATCCTTGATTCCTCAAGTTCAGCTACATAGGATTCCCTGTAATATTGAATGGATGAAGAACTAATTATTTAATGTTTCCTCACTTATTTTTTTAACTGAGAATCTTTATGTTTTTATCAAAGTGCTGCTGGTCAACTCCTTGCATAATAGGCTGTTTCCATTTTGTAGTAAAACCCCTGGGCTCAGAGGGGATGTCCTGCCTTGAAACTTGTTACTTAATTGAGGTCATATTAAGTAACATATTACAAAATTTTCCAATCTGAGATTTTGAATTATTTAGTTCTACATTCTTATTGTACTCCACGTTCTCTCCCCCACCCAAATCAGTTTCTCATTTGTTTCATTTGGAACATCTATCTTCCCCAAAGCCACTGTAGAGACCAGTGACTGCTATATTGCTGTATCTTTGTCTTCTCTCTTCTCTCATTGTTATCTTAGCAACCAGCTCAATATATTATTTATAATATATACACAATGTATAGTTGAAATTAAAACCAAGTAATAAAGTATAGTACTAAAATCAAGAAATATTATATGAAGAGGACATTTTGTAAGGCAATTAAGTATTCATTAAATAACTATTCTCAAGTATATGAATAATTTACAAATACACTATCTTAGTAGCATAAAGCTTGCAATATGAAATTAAGCCCATGTGAGCCTTCCAAAACATCTGGGTATTTAAAATTGACTATTAATTTTAGATTTTGTATTATAAACTTTTTAAATTTTCAACCAGGAAAAATTATTTGTAGATCCTAAACTATCACTATATACTAGATTTACAAAATAAATATATAGATAAGTATACTGTTGCATTGTGAAGGTTTTTATAGTTTAATAATCACTGTTGAATAGTTTTGTGATTTAAGGACCACAGTTATACTGTGAGATATGTATGTTATCTCCATTTTTAGGCATCAAGCTTGGAGATATTAAAATGAATTGTCTAAGAAAACAAATGCCAGATATTCTGATATTATCTTTTTGACTCTTTTTGAATAAACGTTTTATCCTTAGCTTTGTATTTTATTAGTAGTTGATTTATTTAGCCTATGGTTGACTTTTTAATTGAGAACTTTTATTTTTCATTGGTAGGTCAAAACCTGATAATAATTTAAGTTTAATTGAATCTGTTTGGTTCTTGATGTATCTTACTAACTTAAAATCGCTTTTTACATTAAGTTTTTGAATTGTTGTAAACTCCCAATTAAGACCATAGGGACAACAGTCTGTCACAAACAAATTAGATATTAGAACTAGAAGGGCAGAGAGTACACCTAGACCTAGCATGGTTAAAGACCTTGCCCCTACAGATGTTCCATTCATCATAAATCACAAATGCAATTTACTTAACATCTGAAACACTTCTATATACAAATGTTAGAAGTCATGGAAATATAAGTAAATCTTAAACACTTAGTTCTCCGGGTACTCCACCTCTGCCTTTGTAGGTCAAATTGTTCTGGTCACACACTGTTGCCAACTATCTCTGCCAGTAGGTGTCAGCACCACATGCATTTACTGACATTTTTATTAGCCTAAGTCTCATAAATAAAGGCGTAGAAAGAAAGCATGGGTAAAACTATAGGCAAATCTGTTTCACTTATAATGCACATATATAATGCTTTCATGGGAATTATCTAATGAAAGATTTTGATAATTTTTGTCAAAATATTATGTGCATCTATGACTTGCCTATTATGTATGTATATCTGCATGAGTAACTTTTACTTGCAGTATGTGAAAGAATATTTATAAATAAGAGAGTAGAAGAAAAGCAAGAAATCTAATGGTATTTGATTGTTCACCAAACTATGGGAATATTGACATATGATATCTCCAATTAACAAATGAAACATCAAAATATATCAGTCAACATCTGCCAACTTCATGCTATAGCTTGACCTCTAACATATAATTTAACCTAAAAATAGTTATTCTGCATTGTAATTTTTCTGATTACTATATATGTTAAGGATATATATATATATATATATATAGAGAGAGAGAGAGAGAGAGAGAGTGATTATATTATTTGTTTTCTGCAATCTCAGGATTTCAGATGAAAGTTTCAATATAATCAGGTTTTATAAGAAAAAAATAAGTCAAGCAATTATACTTTTTAGTGTAACCCAAATCATATGCAATTTGATACCTGAGAGCAAATTTAGTAACTCTACTAATTTAGTATTTTTCTAGTTTGTAATTATTTTATAAATCAGAAATAAAGTCAAATGACTTTACATTAATATTTATTTCAACTTTGCAAATCATGGTAGTTGCAGAAGGGAGAGATCAGAATATATTTCTCCTAAATCCATATAAGGAGTCTGTTATGGAGCACTGAAAAGACTCAAGGCAAATACTCCACATTTTAAAGACACAGTCTATGTAACACTTAGAATGATTGTACAATCACTTTTTCTACAGTAAATTATGTCTTTTAAAAGCGAGTACATGACATGTATATTATTAAAAGATATTTAACTGCAAGCTGTATTGCCTATTATTTTAATTTTATAAGTATAATATAAATAAATAAACTCACATGGAAATAAATAAGGATGACTGTTCTTTGAAGCAGTCTGATCAATCACTAAATAAATTTCTAATGTTGCATGAGTTATGGAAGACAAAAGATCTTAAATTCTTAAAGAAATTAACAAATTTGTTGATATCATTGGATAGATTTACAGAATTTCATCAACTATACAGGACTGATAAATGACTAATGAATGTAATTTTGTGCTGCATTTTATAAGGTGGTAGAGTGGAGGGAACCTTGATACCCTAATCAGAAAGACAAAGGAAATTTAGTTAGGGCTTAAATGACAATCATTTAAAGAAGAGAGAGTAAGGGAAAAGGAGTAGACATGAATTATGAAACTACAGAGGAAACCAATCTCCACCATTCAGTTCATACAAGCATTTTAGGGTAAATAAAAATAAACATTTGAATATATTGAATTATTTGACACTGTGTTTCTTATATCACTCAAAAGTCAGTGGTCCTTCCCATTTATTTATTTATTTATTTATTTACTTTGGAGGACAATGTTGGAAGATTATCCAGTTATCATTATTTTAAATGATTTCAATAAGTAAAGAGAATGTCAAAAAATTGTCTGATTTCTTGTGGCAAACATAGTATTATTCATTTGAAGCATGAAAAGAATTTATCAGCAACATGAGAAAAAAAAACTGTGAGTAAACAGTGTGTGGTGACTGCAACAGATTATATTTTGAATAAATATATTTGAGAAAACAAAAATCATTCATATCTTTCCTAGTAAACTTATATCATGTCATGTGATGCTTGCCTTTAGGTAAAATAGTAATTCTTAATGTATCCAATCAATAATATTTGCCTTATTGATTCAAAGAACTAACTAGAGTTTTCATCTGACTTCATTTTCTAAGCATGGCCACAATTATAGGAAGACTATTCTGAAGATTTTGGAAAAAAATTGATACTAATTTTCAATGAAATTTTTGGAAAATACCATCAAATTGATGCAAGCCATTCTGGGAGACAGTATAAAATGTTTCTTTTCCTAAAAAAAATTTACTAGACTGAGATATCTAGTAAACATGAGTAGCTACCTTATATTTTCAAGTGGAGTTATAGAAACCAAACAGACTAGTGAGTGGGTATCTCACTATATGTCTGTATAACTTGAAACACTTTAAAAAGAATTAGGCAGGGGCTGGGGATGTGGCTCATGTGGTAGCACGCTAGCCTGGCATGCACGGGGAGCTGGGTTCAATCCTCAGCACTACATAAAAATAAAGATGTTGTGTCCACTGAAAACTAAAAAATAAATATTAAAAATCTCTCTCTCTCTCTCTCTCTCTCTCTCTCTCTCTCTTAAAAAAAGCACACTGCAAAAGAGATTTTTTAAGAAATATGACATTTTTCAGTTACTATCAAGACTTGAAGGTGCATGAAAAAACATAAAATTTCAGGACCCAAGAAGGTAAGTGAAATTTCTAAAAGCTAATCTTGTGATATTAAAAATAGCAAAGTTAATATCAAATATACTAAAATATGAAATTTCACACAAATATTTAATTCCATTTTAATTATTTCTGCTATTTATAATGCAATGTTTCATATACTAAAGTAAATTATGGCATAAAATGTGAATTATAGTAAGACACTCTTCATATGAAATATGTGAGTATGATTCATGCATGCTATCCAAAAGTTTTGAAAGTCTGCAGAAAACTTATGTTTTTATCACTTGGAATAAAAATTTATGATGACATATTTCCAAGACATAGACTATTTTCAAAAGTAGAATTGAGATACAAATGTTTATCAGGTGACCCACATGAAGAACTATTTCAAATAGTGTTAAGAAGTCAGGAAAGTGAGAAAATATGTACTTTCATGATATACTGTAAGTCACAATTCAATAAGATAATTCGACTGAATTGTAAGGAAATACAAAGTAGAGCTGAAAAAAGCATGGAGTAGAGAAGAAAAGGAGTCCATTCAGGGCAAAACACTGCATTACTACTGGAACAGAGATGTCAGGAAATCACGCCTGTTCTGTTTAACCTAGGATGCAATATTACTCTAGTTTCCTTGTAATGTCACTCTAATTTTCTTAATTGTTACTTAATTAATCAAGAAGTTGATTCAAGTAGCAACTTCCCCCGCCAAACCCGGAGTTTAATTATTCAATTTAATCTTCAGCCCTTTTGGCATACAGACACAGCATTGTTTAAATTATTGTAAATGAATTTGCAAAATTTATTTTGTGATAAAAATTGAATGTGTTTATAATATGTATTAATTCATAAAAGAAAAAAAAAAACACTAGATAACTGTTCAACCAGTGGGATTGAGAAAGTCATTATTGGATGTCTTTAGAAACAAATGACAAGAGAAAAAAGGGGGAAAATGATCAAAGTGATAGGACACTAACACTTTTATCTGTTTTTATCCATCTTATTTTAGTTTATTTTTTTTTTTACTTTTCATTCTTTTATATTGATTTTAAACTTACCACCATACAAGTTTTTATGAACTTCAAACTATCTGGAGAAATTAACTTGTGTGTGTTGATGCACTCATGTATTTGTAAGATTTATATTCAAATGGCTTGGAGATTTTTTAGATTCCCAAGTGTTTGTCTTATAGCCTAAAGTCATTTTTTTTTTATAAACTGCAGAAAGAATACCTTATCCATAAAGCTTAATTCTAATTAGAATTAGTTAATTTAAAACATCTTGATCATGTAATACTTTACTACTTTATTTTTCTCTTCATCTTTATAGCTAAATTCTAAGAAAATAATTTTATTTGTTGTTTTGGCTTCTTTATTATATATGCATTACTTTTGGTTCATCTGTTTTTCTTAAATTTGATTATGGCTTTTGTTTTGAAATTTATATATCTCTTTTTCTTTTAGTGGCTAGCATTATATTTTTCCAGTTTCTAAAGTTAGATAATATATCCTTAACACACACTTGGAACTATAGATTCTACCAAAATTGAGCTCTTATCGCACTTTTCTCTATTTACATGATTATATTATGCTATATTTTAGTCCTATCATATATTTTTACAAACTAATTTTATGGTCATACAAATGAAAGTATTTCATTATGTTACTTATAAACTGGTCTTAATATTCTCATCCCTCTTTTTTGTATTCCAGATCATCGTTATGCACTGATTTATCTTATTTCTTAAGTATAGCTTTTAGATATTGCTATAATGTTTGTCAAGCTCTAAGTGCAGAACAATATGTTTTTCCCTAGTATCTGTTACACAGGGCAAAAATCCTAGTAATATGTTGACTTTTAGCAAAATAACCATTTGAGAAAAACTTTTCCTGCATCTGCTTACCCTCCTCTTTTAAACTATGACTCTGCCTAACATCATTATGATTCTGGTCAGCCAGTCTGAAAAGTCCCCAAATCTGCCATGAGCAAAGAAAGAGAAGAGTTGGGGACAGGAGGGCAGAGAAGAAGGTGAGAGGGTATTAAGTGAGAGGAAAGAACAGTTAATTTCAGTTAAGTATGAAAACAATTTTTATTTTCTTTTTACCTTTGAAATTATCCAGTTCTTATAGAATGACAGCATACCTTGCCAATAGAATACACTTGACTCATGTTTATTGAATAAATAAAAGGGAGAAAAAAGCATAAATTATAAGGTAAATAATGGAGTTTTAATTACTTCATAAATGACACCATAACCAAAATTTTTCATTCCAGGGGGAAAAATAGCCATTGTATTTGTTAAAGTGGTTTCTTTAGAAATTTTAAATAGATAATTCAGAGATTAGTCAGAGAAACACTTACTGGACTGCAGCTATGTATTTGGCCTTAGAGAGGCCACTGGAGAATGTATTCATATTAACTGATTTTCTTGATCTGTATTTTCTCATAATTAGAAAAGAAAAACTTTGACTTTCCCTTTTTTTTTCTTTTTTTGCAATCTATAAGCCATTAATTGCTTTTTCTATGGTTTTCTACTGCCCTAGTTCAGGCCCTGATTATCTTATTTTTCCTACAGTATCTCGATTATACTCATTATTGGACAAAATTTTGCATAATTTGGGATATATTTGTGAATATTCTCAAACAAAGAGTAAAATCCTAGAAATAAATTCTTACTAAATTCTTCATATATGTCTTACTCTGTTTTTTTTTTTTTTTGCTACAACATATGATTGGAGATAGGGTAATAGGGTAATGTATAAACAGCAAAAATTTATTTGACATACAGTTCTTGAGGCTGGGAAGTTCGAGTTTATGGCATAGTCATGTGGAGAAGGCCTTTTGCTGTGTCATTTCTTGGTGGAAGGTGGAAGGACAAGACAGATGTGAAACAAAGAGTGAAGATTGAGGCTGAAATTATTCTTTTCACAGAAGCTCAGTATCATAACTAACCAATTCCCACAGTAATAGCAATAATTATTCATCTTTTCAAGCTTCCATTTCCTAATGCCATCACAGTGACAATTAAATTCTGACATGAGTTTTGGAGGGGACATTCAAATCACAGGAATCTCCAAATAAGATCCCACAATTCTCAGGATTTATGAATGTCTTACACAGAGTATATCATAAACAAATTCAGTGACTCAGCCTTATTCTAAGTCATTATCTCCTTGTTTGTAATTGAACAATTGGTACCACACTTTTGCACATGGGGAAAAAACAAAACAAAACATGGGCACTACCCTACTGATGAAAACAAGTGGGCAGCTCTCAGAACGCAGGCTAGTTGTGGGGAAGCAAAAGAAGGCATGCAATTATAAATACTTCCCTCCTAAATTGCAAGTACAAGTATTAACATAGATGAATCCATATAAAATATCTGAAATGCCTCAGAAGATAAGTAGGTTGACTGATGAAGGTTTTCTCTTCTGAAAACAGTCAACAAATACTAGAAACATTGCTTGCCTTTTTAAATTAAGAACAAAAGCAAAAATTCATGGAATTAAAAAAAAATCAAGGCAAATATGCCATCACCACAAGAACCCAATAATTTTACAGTAACAAATTCAAAGAAATGAATATCTATGGATTTCTCAAAAAGGAATTCAAAATAAAATTTAGAGGAAGTACAGTTTACTACAAAAGACTACAGATGATCACTCAATATTCTAATGGGAATATTATAAACAATAAATTCAATAAAGATATAAAATATTACAAAAGCATGAATTTTGGAGCTTAAGAATACAATGAATGAAATGAAGACATGCAATATAGAGTTTCAAACTCAGACTTAATAAACACAAGGAAAAATATCTCTGAACTCAGAGGAAAGCCATTTGAAATTGTCCAGGTAGAGAGGAAGAAAGAAAAAAGAATGAAGAAGAAGAATATTTTGAGATTCCATCAAGTTAAAAAATATAAAAATTGTGAAATTCCCTTAAGGGGAGAGAGAGAGAGAGAGAGAGATAGTTTATTGAAATAGTTACTGAAAATATTCTAAATCTTGGAAAGCTAATGAAATCTAAGTTCATAGACATGATAGACCCAAAGAAGATTTCACTAAGACACATTATAACCAAGTTTTCAAAAGTTAAGGACAGAAAATTTTGAATGCAGTAAGAGAAAAGCAACTCATCACATACAAGGGAACCCTCATAACCCTATCAGTGGATCTCTCAGCAAAAGTCTTACAGATCAGGTGAGAGTAGAATAATATATTCTTGTGCTGAAAGAAAATGAAGAACAAACAACCAAGAGTACTATATAGTTCAGACAATAAAGGGAGGTGAAAATTTCCCAAGCAAACAAACACCACTAGTAGATGTGTGTTATAAGAAGAAGGGTTAAATAATTGTTAAAGTCAAAATAAAAGGTGCTAATCAGTAACCAGAAAACATGGAAGTGTATAGCTCACCAGTAAAAGTAAGTGTATATTCAAATTCAGAACATTCTAATACTTTGATGGCAGTGAACAAATCACTCCAAACTCTAAAAGCTAAGGCACAATAGCATACTTTACAATCATACACATACAGTATAAAACAATGTGACATCAAAAAAAAATAAAATAAAATGTGGGAGATGGGAGTAATAGTGTAGTGTTTTTTTAAGTGATTGAAGTTAGTTGTTAACAGTTTACAACAGACTCTTATAAGATGTTTTATGTAGTTATCATTGTAAATACAAGTAACATCTTGGAGTAGATACATAATCAATTAATAGAAAATGATCAAAGCATACCACTATAGAAAATCATTAAATCACAAAGAAAAATGCCATGAGAATAAAAAAGTAACAAAGGAACTACAAAACAATCAGGAAAAAAAAAAGTAAAAAGACAGAGTGGGCAAGTCATAAAAACCACAACCAAACCAATCACCTAAGCAAACAAATCAGATTTTATAATAGGCTGAGTGAAAAAACTCACGTTATGTAGACAGACAAGCTAACATTAAAGGGATGGAAAAACTATCCCATACAAATGATTACCAAAAACAGAAAATTAACTTATATTGGACAAAATAAGCTTTAAAAAGATTTAGAAAGAAGCTAGGTGCATTTATTCATACCTGTAATCTTAGCTACTCAGGAGGTTGAGGTGGAAGGATTGCTTGAGCCCATCATTGCAGCAGTATTCAAAATAGCCAAGATAAAGAAACAAATTAAATGTCCATCTAACAATGATGAGTGGATAATGAAAATGTGGTATATACACACATTGAAATATTAATCAGCCTGAAAAAGGAAGAAAATTTTGCCATTTGCAACAGAATGGATAAACCTGGAAGACATTGTGTCAAATAAAATGAAAAAAGACACAAAGACAAATGTTGTATGATATCACTTATATGTGAAAAATTTAAAAAGTCAAATTTATAGGAGTAGGGAGTAAAATAGTGTTTTCCATGGGCTTTAGGGTGGGGTAGAAATAGAAAAATGCTGATCAAGAATAGTTTTAGTTTTACAGTTCTACAAAATTTCAGTTATTAATTGTGGAGATTTAATATACATATGGTGACCATAGTTAATGGTAGCATATTACTATTTTGTACATATATGAAGTTTTCCAAGAAAACATTTTTTTTCAGTGCCTAGAATCAAACCCAGGGCCTCACACATGCTAAGTAAATACTCTACCATTGAGCTATACCCCAAACCTAAGAATAATGAATACTTAGATGTTTTCACACACAAAGTAAGCAACTCTATGAGATACTTAAAATGTTTGTTAACTTACTTCCATTAAACATTTCACAGTACTACTTACTTATATTAAAACACCATACCATATACCCGAAATTTATAATATATTTTTATTTGTCAATTATACTTCCATCAATTTGGACAAAAAAAAAGATTAGGCTATTATAGTAAATTTTTCTGATCCCCTTTATATTCACCTAATTGGAAATAAAGCTGCCAGTCCAAGGAATGTTTGTATTTCCTAATAAATATCCTTGGCATAGAATTTATGTTGAATAATAGTGATTTCCATAAAAACCATCAATAGCTCACTTCTTCTTAAATCATATTCAGAAGGCTATAATTTCATATTAATTCTTACAAGTGATATACTGCAATTTGTATTTTCAACCAAGTCCTCATACAACTGTAATGTTATCAATGATAATTCCAAATGTTAAACTTCTTTGAATATAATTTTGACCAATAGAAATCATATGTAGTTCTGATAATCTGTACTAACATAGATGTAAATATGAACAAATGTGTTGAACTGATGGTATCTTTCAAACATTTTTACTCTCTCATTTCATTTTGTTTTACAATAATTTGACCAAGTTTTCATTGGGAACACCTAGTAACTTTGGTTTTTTTAATTATTATAATTTTTTTTAGAATGCAAGCTAGAATTTCACTTTTAAATAATCACCAGTTTTAAAACACATGCAACTATAGTTATATATTAATCAACATTTTAGTCAGGTGTAAAAATAATACACTGAAATTTTTATGATTGTTTTTATTTCTCATTATTTAATTAACTTTATCATATTTCCACCGGGGCCCTCATTTCAATCAAATGTCACATTCCTGGGAATAATGTAAAATAATCATACTTTATTGTGAAAATATTGGAAGGAATTCATTAATTTTATATTTTAAAGTGAGAATAATCTTCATAACCTGCAAATTTAATATATGAAACTATAATTTGGCTTATTTTTATATCATTGATATAATTATCATGGTAGGTATCCAATATGTCGTGTATTTATTGAAGGTAAATCTAGTGTATACAAGGATACATCAAATTATTTCTTCGTTGATTTGGGGATTCCCTAGTCAAGTTACAGCTCTGGAGTTGTGTCTCACTTTTGAGGCATACTGGAAGACTATATTCCAATTGGCTCATGCCTGGCTCTCATCTCCATAGGCTAGTACTTGCTGGCTTCTATGCCTTTGAACAAAGACATGATTTTATCCCCTTGACCTCTCCTTAACTGTCAAAGTTTTTATAAGTTATCCAGTCATAGGTCTAAAATCTACTCAATCTGTCCTAGCTAAAATTTTCATGAAGTATACTTAGAATTCTAGGCATGGTGTGTCCCTCCAGATGCTTACAAATATGCTCCTACATCATAATGATGCTGTGGGGAATGGGGAAAACTATTCCAGATAGACTCTACTATTATGTATTCTGGAATTCTGTGAAATAAAGTGATGCCAAAAAACTCAGATTATTCATAAGAAACAAAGAAAAACCACCTCACTTTCTAATAACATAGCATACTTAATAGTTCCATCACCCTTGAGGAATCAAGGCCAAGAAATCATAAAAGGAATGGCTTCCTGCAACTCAGTAATCATACCTCTGACTTTTTCATGATTCCAATCTCCCTACCTATCACAAAGACTCTGAGCAGGGATCTTCACTTGATTGGAGTAAACTAGTCTGGCACTTGATCTTTTCTCCCCTCTTCTATTACTACTAAATGTTGAGTGGCTTTTAGCACTCTGAATTTAAATTGGTACAATCACTATGGAAAGAAAGCAGTATGGAAATCCCCAAGAAAACTTGGAATGGAACTAATTACATAACCCAATCATCCCACTCCTAGGGTTTATACCCAAAGGATGTAAAATTATCATACTACAGTGATGCAGCCAAACCAATGTTTATAGCAGCTCAATTCACAATAACTAAACTATGAAACCACCCTAGGTGCCCTTCAACAGACAAATAGATAAAAGAAACGTGTAATATATACAAAATGGAGTTTTACCTAGCCATCAAGAAGAATGAAATTTTGGCATTTGCCAGTAAATGGATGGAACTGAAGAATATTATGCTAAGCAAAATAAGCCAATCTCAAGCACCAAAGGCCAAATGTTTTCTCTGATATGTGAATGCTATTCACAACAAGGGGGTGAACAGAGAATAGAGGTAGACTAGACAGAGGGGAGTGAAGGGAGGGGAAGTGGTAAATGGGGGTAGGAAAGATAGTAGAATGAGTTAGACATTATTACCCTATGTGTGTATATGATTACATGACCTGTGTAACTCTATATCATGTACAACCAGATGAAATAGAATTTATATTACACTATGTATGATGTGTCCAAGTCCATTCTACTGTCATGTATAACTAATTAAAACAAATTTAAAAATAAAATAAACAAGCTAACCAGAAAATTCCAATTTTTTTCTTTTTTATATAAAAGTGGAATGCACTATAATTGTTATTACACATATAGAGCACAATTTTTCATATCGCTGGTTGAATAAAATGTATATTCACACCAATTCCTGTCTTCATACATGTACTTTGGATAATAATGATCATCACATTCCACCATCATTTACAACCTCATGCCCCCTCCCTTTCCCTTCACCCCTCTGCCCTATCTAGAGTTCATCTATTCCTCCCATGATCCCTCTCCCTGTCCCACATGAATCAGCTTCCTTATATCAAAGAAAACATTTGGCATTAGGTTTTTTGGGATTGGCTAACTTCAGTTAGCATTATCTTNAAGGGGGTTGTTGGATGGAAAATTACTAAGAGGAGACATGGAAGGTAGGCATTGTAAAAAAAAAAAAAAAAGAAAGAAATTAAAGGGATACACATAGGAAAAGAAGAACTGAAATTGGCACTAAGCTGATGATATGATTCTATACCTAGAAGACCCTAAAATTCTACCAGAAAACTTCTAGAAATAGTAAATGAATTCAGCAAAGTAGCAGGATGTAAAATCAACACCCATAAATCAAAGGCATTTCTGTATATCAGTAATAAATCCTCAGAAAGGGAAACGAAGAAAACTACCCCATTTTCAATAGCTTCAAAATAAAATAAAATACTTGGGAATCAACTTAATAAAAGAGGTGAAAGATCTATATAATGAAAATTTCAGAACCCTCAAGAAAGAAATCAAAGAAGACCTTAGAAGACGGAAAGATCTACCTAGCTCTTGGATAGGCAGAATTAATATTATCAAAATGACCATACTTCAAAAAGCACTATACATATTTAATGCAATTTCAATAAAAAGTCTTATCTCTTTTTTCTATAACCCTATATTTGTAAATGAAAATGTTTACTCTGTGCCTTTCTATATTTGATACCTGTGATTTTTTTTTTTTTCCATAGGAGCTCATAATGTGAGCTTGCCTTGAGTCTCAGAGGAGACTGGGCTTGAACCTTTGGGCAATCTTGGAACTGTTGAGGCTATGGGGATTACTGAAAATTAACTAAATTACATTGTGAGATGGTCATGAAGTTTTAGAGGTCAGGGGCAAATGTTATAGTATGTATGTGAGGTATGCCCCCAAATCCCGTGAGACAATGCAAGAAGGTTTAGAGGAAAAATGATTGGGTTATAGCCTTAACCAATCATTAAATTAATCCCATGATGGGATTAACTATGTGGAAACTGATGCAATGCAGGTAGGGTGTAGCTGGAGGAGATGGGTCTGTGAGGATTATACCTTTGGGGTATATATTTTGTATCTGTCAAGTAGAGTCTTTCTCTCTGCTTTCTGCTCATTATGTGAGCTGCTTACCTTCATTAAACTCTTCTGCCATGATGTTGAGCCTAACCAGGAGTCCCAAGGAATGGATCTGGCTCTCTATGGACAGATCTCTGAAACTTGTGGGTCCTGAGAGTTATTCTTGTCAGGTGTTTTAGTCACAGCAGCAAAATCTGACTAAAATATCTACCAAGATCATTGCTATAGAACTAGAAATGGGACCAAGCTAGGGAACGGTTTTACAGACAAAACTACTTTGTGTCAATTATCTGATAAATTATAATTTTCTCTTAAAGATGGTTTATATATTCTTGAAGCTTCATTAATCTAATAGATACTGTTAATAGCATAATTATTTATTAGGTTTGATAAATTAAACATCTGTTCTCTAACAATTAAAGTCACTAAGTGAATGTTAATGCATAGCATGTATGAAGGTAAATATTTATGGAACTCTGCTTTTCATGTTTCAGAACAAATGAACTGGGTTCCCCCCTTTTTTTTTTGTTATCTGGAGGCACACAGAGTTCAACTGATTTGCTTGTGATCATAAGCAGCCTCGGACTTGAAAGACTTAGATTTCTTTTCTTTATGTTAAATTTCTTGGTGTCTTTATAACTGACTGCTCAGAATAGCTTGCATCAAATACATGTTGTCAGAGTACAAAAGTTAGTTATCCATGAAAGCATTACCATTGTTCAATATATAATTTTATACTTTCTAGATCTAATTTGACATAATTTGCTCCAAGTAAAGACTGAGAAATTTACTCATTCTATGTCTTAAAGAGCATCTTGATTCTAATATCTAATAATTTGCTTCATAATAAATAATGAGTCTTTTGGTTATAAACAAATTTTGCTATTTAAAGACAGTTGCCTTTTAATCACTAAATATAATTTGTTATAATATACAGAAATAGGTTGTAAAATGGTTGCTCTGAGGCTATAAAGAATTGCTATCATTTCTAAATTATGCAAGACATTTTGTAACCAGAAAGATAAAAATCATTTGGAGAGGTCAGTAACAAAAAAGTTATTTGTAATAGAAAATTTAATATTTTTAGAAGTATATAATCACCCATTTCATTAAAACCATGCTTATTGTCATCTATTTAAATGTTCAGGAGCATACAATTTACCTTCTAGAATTTTCAACTTTCATTATCAGTTTATCCAAGCAGCTAAAGTTTTGTGATAATTTACTTTTCCTCTAAAACAATGCTTCTCAACTAGGGAAGATCTTTATTTGATGGTACATTTGCCCCAGAATTTTGTTGAATACCTCTTGAGGATGCAAATTTACCTCCAGTTGACAACCACTGTGTTAAAGGGAAATCACCAAGAGCATTGGTCACTGTTAATATTATAGGGCAGTCTAAAGCAGAGCAAGGATGACTGTTGTTAATACCATGAATAGTTGAATACAAATTACATGTACATGCATTTTTGTCATTGAAACTTAGAGGAAATATTTGAGGCTAGATTAAAAGGAAGGGGAGAAAAGTAGATTATTTTCATGCAAGTCTCTGATACATTCCTATATGTACTTCTTTTCTGAAGAAGAATGCTGAAAGTTTTTGAAGATATTAACTCTTTTATCACCTCCAGTGACCATCCACAAGAGTACATGGGTTCCTTTACCTTGGCATTAATAAAAATGACAAATAGAAGGAGAAAATAGAATTGGAATGTCTAGTTCCCTAGCATGAGGAATATTTCTTCACCAAAGACATAAAGATAAAATTGATTTTCAACAACTATAAATTGTGTTTTCCTCCAGTTCATAAAATAATGATTTTTCACAATTTACCACATGTCTAAAAGATCATGATTTTAGGAATCTTTGTAGACTCCATTGGGAAAAGATAATTTGATTTGTTTGAGTTTTTTTATTATCTCCTGCATATAAATATGACAAATCAAATTGTTTAGAAATCCCTCTCTCTCAGCATTTTGAGTTAAAAATGTTATGAATTATTGAATATAAACAGATAAATCTCTTTTAAAAGAAAGCTTCATCCTTCCTTTTGTCCTTAAACATAAAGATCTTATATTTACAAGCCTTATTTTTATAAAATTTTTATATAAGTTATGTGAGGAAAATGCTTTTTAGTTATAGGCTCTTTTATAAATGTAGAAAGATAATATCTATAATATTTACAACCTCTCACCAATAGACTTCAAAGACCTTACAAATATGCAAATCTCATTTATTTTTCAGTTTTCAGCACTCCTTTTAAAATATTCACCAAGCAGAAGTACAATCAAATGACAGTTCAACTAGTCTGTTTAAAAGAAGTACATGCAGCAAAAACCAAACCCTAATAAACTAAATAATATAGCACAAAATAACAATTTTAACTTTGCTAGCCCAGGAAGACACACTGTGCAAGTAAGCAACTATAACAATATTTGCTTAGTTGCATGAATAATACTGTAAAAGACCATGAAACATCTGTACAGAACTACTTTCAGGAGATACCTACCCATGATATTTTACACTTTCTTTTGAGGGTCATCTCTGACTCTGTGTCCATCCTAAATAATCTCCTTATATGACAGTTAATTCCAAGTGTTCTGAACCGCCTAAGAAATCCAAATGTCTGTCTGTGCTTGAAAGAATTTGTAAATCTCAGACACCAGGCATGATGTCTATATAGAACTCTGGTTTATCCAGAGCCATCATCTCTTCCCTTCTTCCTGCAGAATATGTTTAGGAACAGCTGCCTGTATGAACCAATAAAACACCCTCCTCCTGCATGCTACTGCAAAACTTAATTTCTCTTTGCAATCAAGACTTTATATATAATTCAAAGACTGGTTGGTAGCATATGGTTCTATAATGAGTATTAGAACCTGAAAAGTATGTCAGACACTGCAGAGGACCTTGCTTTCCCTTTGTTGCACAAAGGCAGAGTCTGCAGACTCACAGGCCTTAGTTTTATATCGGGAGTTTTAAAACATACTCATTAGCATCTTCAGTGTCTTTCTTCTTACCAGCCTGTCTCAGAAATGAAGAAGGGTGGTGCTGGTTAGGGGAAAGTGGGAGACACAGAGACTAGAAAAGGAAATGGACAGGAAGGAGGAATGCAGCATCAAAGGGTTGCTACCAGGGAGCTCTGCTTTGCTGAGAAGTGACCATGGCAACAAAGGAACTGAGATGATGAGAGAACAAACATGCTCTGAGAATGAGTGTTTTCGTTTTTTATCAGAGCTCTTGATTGCTTTCAGAGTTGAAACAGCCAAGTTCTGTATTGTACTTTCTTTCTCTGTGAAACAAATGAGGGTTTTGGCAGAATTACAATCAAGGAATACTCAGAAAGCCTATAACAAAAAGCAGTGCTCTGCATGATAGCCTGCTGGACTTCTTTTCATGGGTATTTCATTCAACCTGTTTAAAATTACTAACCAATATGAAAATATCTGGCAGGCAGGGGGTATCCAGTACATCTGATGCAATGCTATGGAAAGGGCAGGTGTCTGGATTAGCATTAGCTTATTTGCTGGCACCAATTCAAGCCACTCTGCCCAGATGTTTCAGGGAATGGCAGATCCATTCCTTATTAATGACTTAGTTGCCCTAAATGCCTCACTGATTAGCCCATTCTCTGATGTACTCTAGAGGGGCAGATGAAAAATGTGGCATAGCTTTCATTGAGAGAAAATACAGTTTGGGAAATTCAACTTGTTTAAGACCAATATCTTTTTATAACAAATAGAATGTTTTGTATAAAAATGAATTTTTAATGTATCTTTGTGTTAATAACTTTTTAGAAGTGAAGGGTGCACGCACCTCCAAGCGCGCACACACACACAAACACATACACACACACACACACACACACACACACACACACATATATATATATATATATATATATATATATATATCACAGATATTTTGTGGTCCAATGATATATTATACTTTTTTCTTTTCTTTTCTCCATGCAATACTGGGGATTGAACCTAGGGCCTTTTATCACTGAGCTACATCCCCAAATCTGTTTATTTTTTACTTTGAAACAGTGTTTAGCTAAGCTGATAAGGCTGCATGGAACTTGCAATCTTCCTGTCACAGTCTCCCAATTTGCTAGAAAGACTGGCAAGCATCATTGTGCCCAGCATAATTACACATTTAAACAGCACTGGGGCTTCTGATAGCACTTGTTTTCATACAGATGCTGAGACTGCAAGTTCTTAAGTCTGGATCACCACTATGAGGTCATTTATTTTTGGTCAGAAGAGATGAAAAATTTCCCTTACAGTAATGATTGACATAATGATGTTTCCCTTGTTGTGTTGATTGTTTCAAAAACATAACTTCTAATTTGGCAAATATATCACAGGTATACTGATATTATAAAAAGCACTCATAAAATAGCAAAGTATTTGAGTGACAACTATGTTACAAACACTTATAATTTTGGTAGTTCATTTGGTGAACTTGTTCTTTCTTTTTCCTCTCTCTCTCTCTCTCTCTCTCTCTCTCTCTCTCTCTTTCTTTCTTTCTCCCTACTCTGCAAACTGAAACCTATACCTGACTTTCTGATTTCAGAAATCATAAGAAAATTTGCTAACTTTAATTCCTATTTCTTTTTCTTCTCCTCTAACCATATCATAATTCTATTTTTTTTTATATGCTCTTCTTTTCTTTAATCCATGATTTTTATGGAGATAGAGTTGGTGATATAAATAAAATGATATGGTGGGGAAAATGAGCGTTGGGAAAGTTTGCATTCTTCTGAAGTCTCTGCCTCTGAGAGTGGATTCCTGATGTTAGTTACATAGCTTTGAAACACCTTTTAGGGAAGTGTTTCCACCTCTCCTACAATGTGATAGGTATGAGCTATGGGTGCCAGCCAATGTTTCTTTATGACCTCTGTTCTGATTTTCAGCATGATGTTACAGTAGTAGGTGTTTATGTAACATATTTCTAAGTTACACAAAGGATTTTTCTTGTCCATCACCTCTATTCCTACCTATATATCAATAACAGTTACATAATTTCCATGTCACATGAAGAATGTTAAGTTCTAGGCACAAGTGGACTTTCCAGCATGGAGTAAAGGAAAGAAGTCATGTTGGAGTAGGAAGGAAATATAAAAGAGGAAAGTAAGGACTCGGAAGAAAAGGTGAGTTCTAGATTCATGTTCAAGGCAAAGTCACAGTCCTGAGAAGTGACCTGCAGACACCACTGAAGACATGTTTTCCCATTCTCTGTGCTCAGAGTATATTCTCCTCACTAAAAGTCACAATAGTCACTGCTACTGTGCAGTAAAATGTAGGATTGTTCCTGTGTTTTATTAACATTCTTGATTTTGTTAAAAATAACAAGTGCTTCAGGGAATAAGAATTTATGCCTCCAGCCTACCAGGTGAAATATCTGTCAGCAGCCACAGACAAGATCTTTATTTATATGCATTAATTTTTAAGACTTAAATTGAATTTTCAATGTTCATTTAATTTCAAGTTGTGTTTCTAACCAAAACCTCTCCTGATATTTATTGGTAAGAGCCATAACTCCATTAGGAGACAGCATAAAGCATAAAATTCTGCCCTTGATGTATTTTTATTTCACCTCGTTTTGATTTGCAAATCCTTTATAAATGTGTTTCCCTCATGTTTACTGCCCAAGGAAACCGTTTGCCAAGGTGTGAACAGATTCACACTGTACGTTGACAGAGCTTGTCATGTCAGCAGAAAATTAATAGCTGCTTTGTTTTTACTGCTAATACAACTGACCTTATGAAACTATTTAATTGTTTTCTGTTCATCTCAGAGTCTCGACACATTATTAACTCCTAAGATTTCTTTCATTTTAATTATAAAGTTGGACAAAATCTATAATAAACATTTGTGTGGAACTCTGTTATAGTATGTTTGTATTGAGACATTATTTGTGTCCTTCTCATGCCTTCATCATGAAAATATCTCCTAGCACATTTTTTTGTTATAGATTTCTATGCTTATAGTGCACAAGATATCAAAAACCTAGCATACACAAAATACTATCCAAATAATCCATTAGATCTTTTTGGACATCACCCATTGAGAGAAGAAAATAATCCTGTATAGTGTATAAACTGTATAGAGAATATAGCAGAAAAAAAAATACATAATTCAAGAGAGTCTCACGTTTTTATCAGTGAAAATTCTTAGTCCAGAGACAATTTTGTTTCTATCTTTTTGCTTCATGTCTCCTAACTTATTTTAAGATGATCTCTTGTATCTACCATTCTAGAGAAAGCTGACAAGGGGAAGGGCAATATGCTTCTCAAACCTTAATGAAAAGTTGGCAGTATTGTCATTTTTCTTGGGGTTCGTAGAATTTGGTCGAGATTCTCTAGACATAATAATTTTTTCTGTCCATATGATTTTAAAAAATATTCTTCAATCTCTTAAAAATAATGAAGTGTGTGTTGTAAATTAAGCAACTTCTGATTAAAGATGGTTATATAAGGATGTTTTTTTAGTTCTATCTTTCTAAGAAGCCAATTGTCAAGAAAAGATGAACTTTCTCTTCATGGAACAAGAAAGTAGCCATGGCTACACAGCAAAGTCCTAAATCCCACTGTGAAATATATTGATGTTTGAATGGAGGTTAGGAAGGATTCAAAGAGTCAATAGACCTCCAGCTCCAATATGTTACATATTTCATAAAACTGTTCTAAACTATTTGTTTAAACAATAAAATGACAGTGAAAATGTGGTGATAATTGAATTAAATGAGCTCTTCATAGGTAAATAAGATGTTGAAAATGACATTGAGAAAAGGGAGAAACAGTTTTAAGAATTTTGAACGGTCTGAGACTTGACCCTACTTGAAAGCTCAAGAGTGTTTCTGTCAGAGTTCCAAAACAGAAAACATAAGACTTTCAGTTCAGAAACAAAGGAGTTTATTACTCATGGCAATAGTGGAAATCAGAATATCAACTTTTCTTCAATAATATCCCTAATTTAGTTTCTATAGGTGACTCTAAGAGGTAATACCTGTGCATGTAGTAGCTTGTATTACAGAAAAGGAACTCTTTACTTAATATACAATTTTTTTTTAATGGAAGATAATCATATGCTGTTTTTTTTTTTTTAACTTCTGGAGGGAGAAACTATCTCTGTCTTATAGAACTTTAAGCAAACTTATCTTTTGTTCTAAATACAAAAACTATCTTTATAATCCCAGGTTGTTGGAAGTATGAACATTGGTAAAAGAATAGTCTGAATAAAAGGAATATCAGTGTCTTTCTTATAAGATATGAAGTAAATCAGGAGGTCCATAGAGAAATGATCTCAAAAATGACCCAATTCTTGTTTCTACACTTCTTGGGATTCTGATAAAATATCCCAAATACTTTACTCTGTCAGTTACTCTGATTTGTGACTGACAGAGGTGGCTCAAATTTATGAAATTTGTTGCAAGTGTGACCAGCATCAGTTAAGGGGAATAGAATGACAATCAATTCAGTAAAGTTTCTTGCCTCACTAAGTAAGCTGAAAAAGTCCTAGATACATTCAAATAGCTGTTTAAGCATTGCTTTGAAAATACCATCTGCATGTATTCTTGTCACTGGCCAGGTTGAGTTAATTGTGCTATGGAATGATTGAGCAAATGTTATAGAAATGGGGGATAGAGAAGATATGCAGGTGTTTTGCATATGCAGGCACATGCAAAACCCAATACTAACCTTAGACCTAAGATAGACTTCTCATTAAGGTTAAGAAGGATGGAAATTAAATTTTGGTCAGAGCTGTTTGGCAGATAATAGAAGACCCAAAGTCAGTTAAAGTTAACATGTTGACGATAGCTTTGGAAAGCCACACAGGCATTTCCTTCGTTAAGATAATGCTAGGGAATATCTCTGAAAGATAAACATCCGCAATGTTCTTCCCTCCCTTCACAGGTGCCAGGGTTATTATTGCCTCTCTACTGCCAAAGAATAGGTGTCTCTTATTCCAGAAATGGAACTTCACCTTTTGCTGCAATATTCTCCTCTTTGCTTCTTTTGATAAGAAGAGCCAGGTGGATGAGAGAGAAAGTGGTATAGAAACCTATAATTTTCTTTACTTCAATCCATGTGGACCACCATAGGGGAATACATTGAACTCTTCTAAGTGATAATAATACTTAAGATCAAGGACTATGGCATACAACATGAGAATCCAGGTGACTTAAATAGAATTAAGCTAGAATCCTTCTGGCCCTTTTTTGAAGAGTCTATAAAAGTGTGTCCTAAAGTTGCCATTAAAGGGGAAGGGGTGTCATGCCAAGAATCATGGGGGAAAAACCTTTAACTTTTCAAAGTATTTTCATGTGACTTTCCAATCTTTTCCAACCCGATCAAAACCTAGGGAGTGCCCAAGGTAGAAAATTTCCTCCTGGAGCAGCCACAGTTAGTGATCAAACTATCTTTCTAGAGTATACAGACCAAAAAGAGCGTTTGGAGATGATTTTTCAATCAACCTGTTCCAACATTCATTGATACCAGATTTTTTGTGTTGAAGGAGATAGGAAAGGTCCGTCTAATAATTTGTCAATATGCAGCTTCATAACATTTTCAATACAAAGTGTATTATTGTTAGAATGAAAATTATCTGAACAGCTGAAGACATGACACAGAGTAGTTTCAAGGTGATATATAAATGGATCAAAGATTGATCCTAGACATCAATTGTTATATTACTTTACAGAAGGCTAGGATCATTTTCTCAAAGTTAGCCAGTGGAACCACACTCAAATTCTAATATATCCATTTGCTTTATATTTAGCTCAAACAAGCATATTTAACCCATTTATTTAAGTGGCCTGCTTTTCATATTCCACAAAAATCTCTCAACATATGGTAATCACAGATAAGATAAACCCTGGAACTATAGAAATACCATATGATGGTTAATTTTCCATATCAACTTGACTGAACTATTAGGTGCCCAAATATTGGGTTACTAATAATTCTGGGTATTTTTATGAGGAGTTTTTTAGATGAGGTTAACATTTTAATGGATAAAATAAAACACATAGCTACCTTAATATATGTTGGCATCATCCAATCAGTTGAAGGAAAGCCTGAATAGGGGTTTAGAAAAGATTCACCTACCCCTACCTAGGAGAAAATTCTCTAGCACATTGTCAATAGAATGGAACTGCAGCAGTTGCCCTCCTGTGTTTCAAGCTTGACAGAAATACTGTTGAGATAGAAGTTTAATGCGGGTTTCTTGATTCAGTATGCATTTAACCAATAATTTAATTACCCAATAAATTTTATGAGTATTTCTTTTATCAAATACATTAAATTAGTCTCATCTTGTTGATATCTTCAATGCTGGAAGATAGAAAAACAAACTAAATATGCTTTACAGTAATTCAATCCCAAAATATTAAAGGAAAATTTACACTAAAGATATTGAATTATTAAAAAGTTATTTGGCCCAAAATTTTCATAAATTTAATAATTTAATTAGATAATACAAATAAAATCTTACTTCATTGGTATATCATTCTTTCTGAAATAAAATCTATCAGTCCTATTTTTTATAATAATAGTCTTTATTCTCTAATTCCCAGTTCCAGAATATGTTTAACTATAGTTTTCCATGTATCTTCTTTGTCTACAGTATGCTTTGTAAGCAGAAACCTAACTCTGATGGAACTTTCTGAAAGCTTAAAATGTACAATAATGACAAAAATTCATTTCTAAGAAAAACCTTTTAATAAATGGAGCTCAAGATAATGCAACTATTTATAATAAATGTTCATTATTCTAAAATATATGGCATATGCAACTGTTAGCAGAAAACAAAATGATTCAAATACACCATATATTCTTTTCTCTATTATGTATCTGTTCAACCACTCTTGATTTTCTAGTGTTACTCTAAGTTGTCATTTCAATCATTAACAAAAATCCTAATACTTGGCCAGTAGATGTATAAATGTTAAATTTTATTGCAAAGACTTTTTGCTAATTTAATTTGTAACTATTACTATTTTTATTCTTGTTATCTTTGGAGCAGCAGCAAGAAAAAACTTGCCTGTTTGAATCACAGACATTTAGAATATTTCATCAACCAAGCATATATTATCATTGTGCAGAGAGTTGAACCATTCTTTCAGCATGGAAGAAGAGAATGGCCTTAAGGTCAAATAGGACTAGGTTCAATCTAACCCCAATGTTTCCAGCGTGTGATTGTATTAGTCTGCAATCTTTTCTTTTAAAATTACTTTGTTGGTATGTGGTGGCGGGGAGAGGTTGGTGCTAATGATTGAACCAGGGAACTTGTGCATGCTAGGCAAATGTTCTACCACTGAGTTAACTTCCAGTCAGCCCAGGGCTGCCATAACAAAATGCCATAGAAAAAGGGGCTCGAAAACAGGAGTTTGTTTCCTCACAGTTCTATAGGCCAGAAGTCCAAGATCAAGGTTTTGGCAAGGTTTTGAGAAGAGTTGTTTTGTGTTCTTGGTTTACTGATAATCACCAACTCTGGTGATTATCACACATGGCCTTTCCTTGGTGTGTGCACATCTTTGGTGTCTCTTTTGTATAGGAAAATCAGTCCTATCATACCAGGGATCCCACCTCCCTAGTAATCTCTTTTAATGTTAATCTCCCTAACTTCTCTATCTCCAAATAGTCACTAGGTGTTCAGGATTCACATATGAATGTGTAGGAGTATAATTCAGTTCATAACTTTGACCCTAAGTAAATAATAACTGTGATCCTCAGTTTCTCTGTGTTTAAAGTAAAAGTGCTGATGATCACCCTTAATAACTATTCTGCTTAGTAAATGAGATACTATGTACCAAATTCACAGTATTCCATCTGGAGTTGTAGCTCAGTGGTAGAGCACTCCCCTTCCACACATGAGGCATTGGGTTGGATCCTCAGCACCACAAAAAATAAGTCAATAAAATAAAGGTATTGTGTCCATATACAACTAAAAACATTTAAAAATTCATGGTATTTATGATTAATGAACACCATATCTATAATGGACTGTACTTCCACCCCACCACTGAATCTCTCCATTACCTATTGTTCGTTACATAGGTGTCAAAAAGCAAGGATAGGGGCTGTAGTAATCAAAATAAATCACAGAATTGCATTAAAATTAATATGAATCTTCTACGAATTAAACAAGATAAGTTTAGTTGTGGATTAGGTCTCATTTTGATGTCTGTAAAGATTTTAAAATCAACTCACATCTGAAGTTTTCCTGAGTCTTTGTTCTGTTTAAAGATGGTAATATTATGTAGCATATCCTTTGCAAACAAATGTGATGAAATAGGCTGAAAGGAAGATAAAAATAATATATTGATGTAGTTTATTTGGCTTAAAACATCATGTAGAGATTCTAGCCTCCACATATAAAAGAACCTTTAGGTTAATTGAGTTTCAGGGTAAGATTGCATGGCTAATTTGTGACAATAATGAGACTACCACTTAGGTTTTCAAATTTCTTTCCAAAAGTTCTAAAATTCGCTTTAATTGTTTGCCTTACTAGGTAAGTGATTTTTGAGTCTAAGTCCAGTTTGTTCTTTCATTTGTACAAGAGTGATAATAACAAGAGTGATCAATAACATTAAATTTTCATGATAATTTTACTCAGAATAATTAATTTACCATTATCTCCTGTTTAGTGTTTTTCTCTCGTGGTACAATTCATCACGTTTAATTCTTTGAAGTAATTAACTACTCAATATCTCATTTCTTCAGTTGTACTTTTGAAACTCTATAAAACATGACCCATTTTACTCACTTGGTAGGCATTCATGCAACATACCAACTTGAACCCTGACTCTGTTCATTCTTCCCCTCACCATTGTCATCACTGATTCTGTGTAACTCTCACTCTTAGAAACACAACCCCTGGAAATGTCCCATAGGATTCTAGTCATTTTAAAGGTGAATATCAAGGTTGCTTTTTCCACTGGCCCCTTCTTTACACATTGTATACATTTCTATTTTCCTGAGCTGATTTATTTTCTTATTCTATTTTAGTCTACTTCAGTTGAACCTGTAGTCCATCATTTATCTCACATTCTCCAATAGAAACCATGTCTCAACAAGACTTTAAACACTCTTTTTGAAACTTAGCAGTCAGGTGAAAGAGTAAGAGAATGAGGTCTCAGCTAATGGAAGTAATGTTTTTAAAAACTCGAAGAGTTCTTTGAATAAGAAATATTTGAACATTTTTAGGCAACTGCAAGTGCTTTGATATGGTTAAGGCAGAGTTCAGTGGCAAATATTGACATTGGAGTGTTACACATGGCAATGAATAAATCTATAACCCATGCTAAGGATGGGCATTTAGGGTTACCAGAAGGTTTTAAAGTAAAGGGATATTTTAGATTTAAATTCTAGTAGGATTATCTTGACTGAGGCATGGAGAATGATTTAGAGTTGTTAAGGAAGATAAATTTGTGAGGAAGACAATGGCATTACTCAAGGGTTACTCAAGGGCTCCTCCCCGATTTTGACTGTCTTTTTCATTCTGGGTTTAGCTCAAGTGTCATCTACTCAGACAAGGTAGAAAAATCTTCTCATTGCTAATTCTTTTTTGAAGATCAGTTAGCTTGATTTTATATATGGTATCCACCAATACCCACAATTTCCAATTTATGTATTAATTGTCATCTTGTATTTAAAGGCAGATAATGAAACCAAAGACTGTATCTGCAAAGCAGTCTGTTCATAAACAGAGGCTGAGATTTAGTAATCACCAAAGCTTTATTGTGGAAAAAGTGAAACAATCCTTACCAAGTTTGATAAAACTAAGTAGGATAATGAATGGTCAGGGAAGATGGAGAGACATTAAAAGTTATGTATTAGCAGATAGACTCATTTATCCCCCCAGCTTTAGAGATGCTTGAGAAAATATCTTTTAGACAAGCTTCTAACAAAATCAACTAAAAAGATGCATTCCTTGATGATAAAATTGTCTTTTTTGAGGTTCTTATGTACTAATTACCGATTCAAGGATGCTCAAACACACTGCATCAGACTGAGAAGATTGTTCATTTTGTATCTCCTAATCTGTTGCCCATAACTGAAATTAAAAAGTCAGGATAGAGAAATGTGTGCTAAGTAATTAACAATTCATTTAAGGTGAGAGATTCTAAACCCTAGAGTTAACCTTCAATGACATAGTCTGTTTCTTTTTAGTGTCTCCTTTGACCAAAATGCTCTCTAAGGTTATCAAGCAAATAAAATCTGCATATGCTTTTTGTAGCCTTTGTGATGTTGTCATTAGGCATCTTCTTGGTTTGTAGCCATTCATATCACTAAGCAAATGTACTGTTTACTTATAGATTGGATTCAAAATGTGAACTTGAAATTCCATTCTGATTGCCTTACAAAGATGCCTGCATAAAAGAAACATTAAATAAAAGGTAAAATAAATTGTATTAAAATCTATATATTCTCCTTAATGTGCTCCTTTTCTTACTAAGAACACTGTCACTCCCCTGGTGGAAGTATTCAAATTTTTCACATGGCTAAAATTGTGAGAGTCTCCTAACTGGTCTCCCTCACTCTGCACTTTCCCATGTAGTTTTCATTCTACTCTCACCCACAGAGTTAATGTCATTCCTCAACTCAGAATACTACATGGCTCATCTCACTCAAATTAAAATCCAAAAAGTACTTATCATGGCCCACATATTCTATATGATTGTGCTTCCCAATCATCTTTTACTCATTTTATTCTCCTCCTCCTTTCTGCTTGTTTGCTATTCCTTAGAATATCAGGCACTTACTAACCTTGTTCTAGACTCTGGGATTTAGAGGAGTAGAAGAGACAAAAATTACTCTTCTCATGGATATTTTCTTTTGGAAGGTAGATGGAGTTCATTTTATCTATCTATCTATCTATCTATCTATCTATCTATCCATCCATGTATGTATCTATTTTTAGAAGAATTTTTAAGAGAGTGAACTCATGCAACTGTGCAGGCAAGCTTAGGATCACGGAACACTGAAAAAGTAACTCAGTTAATGTTCAAAGGCCTGAGAACTGTGGTTACAGTGTTCAAAGAGAGAAAAAAGTATGCATTCTAGCTCAAACATAGAGAGAAAATTTGGCATTCTTCTGCCTTTTGGTTGTCTTCTGTTTTTATGGGGTCTTTTTGTTTGTTTTCTGCTGTTATTTTGTCCTAATGCATTGGACCACATCTTCCCACATTGTCTATTTCAATCTTTCTTACTCCATGTATGGATTCAAACGTTTGTTACTATCTTTCAGAAACAACCTTACAAACGTTCCCAAAAATAATGTTTGACCAGCTTTCTAGGCATCCCTTAGCATAGTCAAGTTGACAAATATGATGAGCTATCATAGCATTGTAAATCAAGGAGAAACTTTAAAGAGTTATAGAGAAATGTACTCACAGAGAATGAGTACTTGCATACCAAAATATTCTTCTTGGATTTCAGAATAATGCAGTGGGAGATAAACCTGGAAAATTAAGATACAATTAAGATTTTATAATTAAATTTTTGGTATAAACTGACATATTTATAAGTTGATTTCTGAACATAAAATGTGTTGGACATCTACTCAGCCCAGCATTTTATAAGAATAAAATTGTGAGCAAAGCAAATAGATTCTGTATATCAGTTGAGTTTATGGATACAATGAGAGGTTGGTAACAATGAGAACAGTAAATGGAAAAATATATAACTTATTTGAAGCTATTTCTAGAACACAGCTATGTAATAGTAAATTCTATCTGTTATTTCTAATTTTAAATTATGAGGAAACAAAATAAATGAAATAGATTCAGAATAAATAAAAATGTTTAATATATTCACTGTAGCTTATCATTTCATTTATTCATTCATTTAAAATATAATTGATGAATGTCTGTTCTGTGTAGCACACAATACAGCAGATACCAAACTAAAGAAAGATCTTCTAAATCTAATGGGTAAGCAAACAAACAAACAACAAAAAATCCCAACAATTACAATAATGTAGTCAAATCTCCAGGAAAATATTCTGTGTAGAAGATTATAGGAAAGACTGTGGAGGATAGCACAGTTTCCTGATATGGAAGAGTGAAGGGTATTCCAGAAATAGCTTTATTGAAAGAAGAGAAGCAGAACATTTGGAAGCAAGACAGATTGTAGGCCTGCAGTGCATGTATTTTATGGCTGTCTTCAAGAAAAATCACACACATTTGAGAATAAAATCAGATATAAAAGCGAATCTTTATTTGAAATGAGAAGTGAAATCCCACTAATTTGTTTGATATTTAGGAGTCTTATGTGAACTCTTCAGGCAATATATCTGTAGTAGTGGGGAGACAGAGATGAAGAAAGTGTTGTCAATACATACTAGGTCGTGGTCACAGAGGAGAAATAAGTTCTGCTCTTCTCTTACATAGTAGGGTTAGTACAAATAAGGATGATGTACTATATATTTTTTAAAACACTATAAATGGTTTTGAATCATTTCAGGACAGAGAAAATGATAAACAATTGAGGACATATATTTACCCAGAATTGAACATTATACAATGTGTACATGTATCAAAATATCACATGGTAGCCCATAAATATGCACAATTTTATGCTTCAATTAAAAAGAAAGAAAGAAAAAAATAAAAGAAATGTTCACTTTGAAATGCTTCTTGATTGCAACCTGATTTCCAGGTCTTCACTCAGAACTTGATAATTCTCAGCAACTTCCAGCATTCAAGGGCTTGTACAAGGACTGGTATATCAGGATCATCAAGTTCATGATAAATCTACCTGTTGTTTGGAGTGGAAGGTTATATGTGCTGAGAAACAGGGAGGGAGGGTTGGCGGTGTAGGGAAAGAGAGATTACAAAAGATAAAATTGAAATGGGGAAAATGAGGTCAATCATTGGATACTTTAAAAGCCATCTAAGTTCTTTTGGTTTTATTCATCAAAGGAGCCTAAAAGGTATTTGAGGAACTGATCCATATATTCAAGGACTTATTTTCTTAAAATATAAAGCACAATGAAAATGATTTTCAGAGGTATATCATTTTCCCTAGAGTCAAAGTGAAATATGCATTCATATAGGAATTGATTTGACTTCCACTCCAAACTAATGTGTGCTATTAATAGTGAGATGACTTATTACAGGATCTCAAAACCTATCTTCAGTGCTCATAAAAATGTATTTATTTTCATGCCCTAAAAAATCCACAGGTACTCAGCAAAAATAAATCTGATAGAATTTTTATTATTTATATTTCTTTAAAAGTAATTTTATTTTAATGGCATTTAAGAAAATAATGGGATAAGCAAGAGAATTTTATCATGATAATTTGATGGAGGCAATTGCTTTCTTACTAAGCTCCTATAAATGACAGCAAACAGTAACAAAAGAATGATGAAAATTTGATTTAAAAAATAGCTTTCTTAACTATAAAGAAATATTCCTGAGAGTACGAGTTCATATTTGGGGAAAATGAAAAATTAAAGATAAAGCTAAGCAAGCCCTATTTTCTCTCACTTCCATCTTTTGTTAGAGTCCCCATTTGTACTCTAGAGGACAAGGATGATAAGCCCTACAGGATGACAATTACCCTTCCAGGTGTTCCCTTAGAGGGCTAATATGTATCGAAGTAGATTTGGCTTCTACCAAATAAGGATTAAACATATTCCATAAATATAGTATGTTTCTATGTAAGGAGAGTGGGATGTTTGAAAAGTATAATGAGATATTTTCATGATTCCATAGTCGGCTGCTGCTTTAATCCAACTATTCAATAGCAAATATTCACCCATTTCTCTGCTCTACCTCTGCTCCTCTGAGCATCACACTCACCTTTGTGTTCTGATAGGCTGCTCCTCCTATGCCTGTCTTGTTTCACTTAGCATAATGACCCCAGTTCCATTCATGCGCTGCATGTAACAGGATTTTACTTTTTTGTTTTTCTGGATGAATAACATGACACTGTGTGTGTGTGTGTATCACATTTGATTTGCCCATTTATTTATCAATGAATACTTGTTTTTTACTGTGTCTTAGCTATTGATAAAAAAATGATGCAATAAACCATATAGAGCATGTATCTCTTTGACATACTAATTTCATTCCCTTGGGATGCATACCCAGTAGAAGGATGGCTGAATCATATGGTGTTTCTATATTCAGTTTTTGGAGAAACCTCCATACTGCTTTCATAATAGCAATGTTAATTTATATTCCCCCTCAACAAGATATGAGAGGTATGGAGAAAGCTCCAGAAATGTGAATTCCTAGACTCTACCCAATTCTATGCATGAGGAACTGTAGGAGTGCAGTACAACATGCCAGAAGATTCATAGTGCATGAAAATTAGAAGAACCACTGATCTAGTCAATTTCTACCCTTTGCACATCAGTTGCCTACTCTTAGGAAATAATGGTATATGTTGAATTAAGTCATACTGAGTTATTGGGGACATTGATGTTTAAATAGAAGAAATAGAAACATTGAGCAGACCAATGAGATGTAATCTGGCTGAATAAGGAAATAGCAAATAAAGAAAATGACAGGTAATATCCTTGATGAAAATAGATGCAAAGATCCTCAACAAAATTCTAACAGACCAAATTTAATACACATTAAAAGAATCATTCTCCATGACCAAGTGAAATTCATCTGAGTGATTCAAGGATGGTTGCATATATACAAATCAATAAATTGAATACATTACATTAACAAAATTAAGGGCAAACCTTATGATCATTTTAATAGATGCATAAAAAGGATTTGACAAATTCAATACTCCTTCACATTAAAAATTTTCAACAAATTAAGTATAGAAGAAATGTACCTTAGAACAATAAATGAATTCATAATAATGTTGTAATGAATAGGAAAGTTTGAAATCTTTTCAGCATACTATAGCAATACAGAATGCCAATGTTTATAGTAGAACAACTTATGGTAACAAAGATATGAAACCAGCTCAGGTGCCAATCAGTAAGATAAAGAAAATATGGCATATATATACAAACAAGTTTTACTTGGCCATAAAGAAAAATAAAATCATGGCATTTTCTGGCAAATGGGAGAAGAGGAATGTAAGGAAGAGTAGTAGAGAATGAGATTAATTGAGTTTGTTTTTGAGCATGTGCAAATATGGCATAATGAACCCTACTAAGTGTAATTATAATGTGCATATAAAAATATACTACAAAATTAAAGCAACAATAATAGCATGAAACTGGCATAAAAATAGATGCACAGACCAGTGAAACAGAAAAAAAGATTCTTGAGATAAATCCAGATATTTGGAGCCAAATGGCTTTTGACAGAAGTACCAAGAACACACACTGGTAAATGTCAGTCTATATAATAAATGGTGCTGAGTAAACTAGATATGGATGCAGAAAAATGAAACTAGATACCCATCTCCTACCAGTTAGGAAAATCAACTGAAAATGGATTACAGACTTAAATTTAAGCTTAAAATATTAGAAGAAAACATTGGGCAAATGCTTGATGACATAGAACTAGGCAAGGATTCTTTGGATGAGACCTCAAAAGAACAGGATACAAAAACACAAACAGAGAAATAGGGTGACATCAAACTAAAAAGCTGCTGCTTTCAGTCAACAAAGAGATAATGCATAGAACAGGAGTAATAATTTTCAAAGTATGTAGCTGACCAGAGGTTAATGTCCATAGTAGCTAAGAAACACAAACAACTCAGCAGTAAAACAAACAAACAAACAAAAATCCACAAAAAAAATCCAATTAAAAATGGGCAAAAGAGCCAGATGTGGTGGCACATGCCTGTCAATTCCAGCAATTTGGGAGGCTGAGTCAGAAGGGTCAGAAGTAGAAGCCAGCCTCAGCAGTTTAGTGATGTTCTGAACAACCTAAACAGAGCTTGTCTCAAAATTTAAAAAATAAAAAAGTTTTAAAAATGCTGGGGATATAGCTTAGTGGTAAAGTGCCCATGGTTTCAATCCCCAGTGACAAAAAAACTAACAAAACAAAAAACAAACAAAAAAATTGAAAATATCTTAATAGATATTTCTTAAAAGAAGTTATACAGACAAAAACAGGGATATGATAAATGCTCAAGAGCAATAACTCTGAGGAACATACAAATCAAAGTCACAGTGAGACATCACCTTACTCAATATAATGGTAATGTAAAAAAGACAAGAACAATAAATGCTGGTGAAGATGTGAAAAATGGAGAATTCATGCTTTTGATTATAAATGTTAATTAGTATATATTTATGGAAAACAGATGTATCTCAAAAGAACTAAAAACAAAACTGCTGTTTGATTCAACATCGCACTGAGTATATGTGTCAAAGAATTATCTGCATCCTCATATTTACTGTAGCACTATTCACAATAGCCAAAGCAAGAAATCAGCCCAGGTGTCCATCAATAGATGAGTGAATGAATAATGAGGTATATGTATACAGTAGAAAGTTATTTAGCCATGAAAGAGAATGAAGTCTTCTCATTCGCAGCAAAATAAATGAGCTTAGAGGACATTATGTTAAGTGAAATAAGCCAGACCCAGAGAGACAAACATTGCATTCACTCAACCATATATGGAATATAAAAACATTGTATTTATAACATTAAAAGAGTAGAATAGTGGTTACCAGAGACTAAGGAAAGGAGGGAGGAGGAGGCAGAGGGAGACACTGTTTAAGAAGTACAAAGTTACAGTTAAATGGAGAGAATAATTTCTGGTTTTATTACACAGTAATAAAAATTTACATTTCAAATTATCTAGAAGATACTGTTTTGGATGTTATCACTCAAAGAAATGATAAATATTTGAACTGATGAATATGCTTAGTTACCCATGTTTGATCACTATATAATGTATACATGTAACCAATTATCACATGGTATCCCATAAATATTTATTATTATTATTTATCAAAATAATTTAAATAGAAAATCCCGGCAGAAGACTAAATGCTAAACTCATAAAGTACAACTATAAAAGTGTATTTTATTATAGCACCTGAAAAGAAAGTGTTTTGATGAGGATGTTGTCAAGCAATTAAGAGCTTCATATTTGATCTACCCTGCAAATATCTATTTCCAATATCTATTCCTGTGTCAATCTATCAGAATATACTTGTTCATACTTATCCTTTTCAGCCCTTCATCTCTTCTTTATAAGGCAACAGCTAGAGGATAAACCAATACATGATGGAGAACTTTTTTTTTTTTTTTTTTTTGGTAGTAGTGGTTCTGAGGATGGATGTCGGGTGCATGCATGCAAAAGCAAGCACTCCACCACTGAGCTACAACTCCACTCCTGTTTTACAAAAAAAAAAAATTGATACAGTGTCTCACAATTTCCATAAGATAGATTTGCAGTCTTCCTCCTCATTCTCCTAAATAGCTAAGGTTATGGGCATGTGCTGCCTCAGGTTTGGCTGAAGTTCAGTTATTTTACTCATGATAAATCACTTAAAATTTCACCGACGATCCCTCAATTCTATGTGTTGGGAAACTCTGACTAAAATGGTAGGTTGATGAGGTATGAAGAGAGCTTCCATGATTGATCCCTGAGCTGTATTTTTCATCCTTAAATTCCCAAGACACAGACCAGGAAATTGCTGTTCTCCTACAGAGCTTCAGTCTCTATGGGTGGTTGACAGTCCCTGGCCAGGTAAATAAAGCTCTTCTTTGAATTGAATTTGGATTCAGAGTGTTTTCTGAAGCGACTCCTCATAACACCGTTGTGAACTCTTACAATCTATTTCTCCAATTTTATTAAATTACCTGCCAGGACATGCCCAAGAGGTGGTTCTATATAAGTCTGTATGGGCGCTGGTGTCTGACATTCTGCAACTGGAGACACTCATCTGGTCTAGAGGATACCATTGCAAGGTTGGAACAGCAGACTAATCCTGGTGGCAAGGGCAGAGAGCCTCAGTTACAGAACATGAGTTCTGACCAAGAGGTTGTAAAATAAAGTCAAGCTGGGCTGGAAAGCTGGATTCCCACATTGAAAATAACAAAAATACCAACAAAAGAATGGAATGTCTACCAGAAAAAAAAAAAAACTGATAGCATAGGTGGAAACAGTTAAGAATGAAATATTTTCTCCCATCTCTGTTCTCTTCCCAACACACAAAAAAAGAATGGAAACAGTCCATTTAATTGGTATTTTAGGAGCTTTGTACTTGTGTTTATAAGAATCAGTTTACATAAAATTATTTCTAAAAATGGTAAAAGAAACAAACAACAATTAAAAAAAAACTGCCAAAAGGCAAACGTATTGCTGTTTTACTTTATTTGAAAGGCAAAGAAGTGCTAAATTTATAGGAATTCATATTTTACCTCAATATACGAAACTTAAGAGCTAAAGCTGTCTCCAAAATGAAGTAGCATAATCTAGGTACCAAGAGCACATACTTTGAATACAACTGGATTTGAGTTCGTATCTTTCAACTCCTCGTATTAGTTTTTTGACCTTGAGCAAATTAGTGAACTGTCGTAATTTCAGTTTTCTCAAAATGACAATGATGTTCTCTTCATAAGGTTATTGTGATTAAGTATAATAATTATGAGGTACTCCATGCAGTACCCAAGGTAAGTGACCACCTTCATAAATAGTAAACAACTATGGAATGGTAAGTAAATGGTAGCAACTGTGGAATATTTTTTACATAGTTTCTAACAGAAGGTGAATTACCAAGCTTGCAGATATGCTGTAGAATGTGAAATGAAAGAACTGCTGTCTATTTCTTACCTAGAAAGTCCTGTGTTTTCTCACTCCTCTACTTAGATGAAAACCACTTGAAGAAAATAGTTACAAAGGGGAAAACAAAATTACTTTGATTACAAAGTAATTTTAAGATGCATTTTTGGTACCTTATCTTTTAGGAATCCATAAAACAAATCTTAAATATTCTCTTCCAACAGTAACATTTTTTTCTACTATGAAGCTCTTCCACATTTAGACCACTGCTTCTTTGATGATGTTTCCATCTCTCACAGCAAAATTCAGACATGACCATGAATCCACACTCACACATACTATAATTTGATGTCTTGTATAAATCCTGTGAAGTTCATGGGGCTCTGCCTGGGTTGGCATCAAATGTGCTATGGTCTTTAGAAAAGAGTGGCCTTTTTCTATTTCAACATAATTTTCAGGATGTAGCTTTAACTTCTGCTATTTAGGTGATGGATAAAATATTTTAACAATCTGACTAGTTATTTCCTACCATTATCCAAGGCATTGACATTTGCAGACCTATATATATATATATACTTTGACGTAATTTGTTAAACACTCTGTAGGAAACCAATAGGTGAAAATCGTTAAAACTATCCTCAAAAAATGTGATTTTAAATGAACAAGGAATAAGTGAAAATCTTTTTTAAACATTGGAAAGATATTTTCCTTTTATGAAACCATATCCAAGACATTAACACAATTTCAAAATATTTTCTTGCTTTTGATCACAAATCCCACTTCTTGATTATCAGTCCTATGTACTCTTTGGCAAAATTGGTGTTAGAATAACAGCAGAAAGAGAATTTTTAAAAGTGAACTTTTAATATTTATTGTTTGTGGAACTCTTTAATTCCTGGCCAAGTAGATTCATTATTAACAATTTATTTATTTTATTGTTGCCTGCATTTTCCTTCACACCGGGTGAGGGCCTTTTGGGAACCTCAAATATCAATACAGTAGATTCCAGCCAGAGATTTACGGAGTCAGTGATCCTGGCTCTACAGCAGCATTCCAAGAAATGACTCAAGCAGACACTTGTGGGCATTCAATCAGTGTCAGTGTCTTTGGAGACATTAAATTTATGAGAATCAATGATATTAACTCAGGATGGTGCTTCCACTTTGAAACCTGCACAGCTTTGTCCATTCCTCTAGTGAGAAAAAGAGAACAATTGCATGTTATGCTTCAGGTAATAATAAACCAGTATTATAAAGCCCTTACTACATTTGTATTTATATGATATTACAAGCAGAATACTGAATCAGGGAGAAAAAACAACTTGAACTCAGGACCAAAATTCACAGGTAGAAATCCTCTTTTTCCACTTATTAGCTGTTATATTTTAGACAGCATAGATTAATGGCTATAGATTCCATTGGATTTACTTTGTAGCAATGAATCTTCTAAGAATTTCATATACAATATATTTATGAATATTTCATTGTCTTAATTTTACAGAAAAAGGAAACCAAACCAAATAGAGCATAAATCCAAAGTAACTCAGCTTGTGTGAGAGGGAGCTGAGGTGCCAACAGAGGCCCTCTGGCTCTGGGATCCATATTCTGAACAATTATATACAGACTGCTTAACTTTATCATTCATATATTACATAAGCAAGATGATAATATCTTTGATACTAACAGCCTAAGATTATCATTTTTCTCAAACATAATCATTTGGTGTATTAATATTAGTGCTCTTATTAAACCCAAAGGATCTTATATAGAATTATGTAAAAGAGAGGGAATAAATTACTGTTATTATTATTATAAGACTAGATACTTAAAATATAATTTTGCAGCATTTGTGTAGTTAAGAATTATAGCATTAATTCAATTTTACAAATGAGGGAAATAAAATTTCTGAGAGGATAAGTAATTTGTCAACAATTCCACAGTCAAGGAGCCACAAGGCTGAGAGTCAACTTTACATCTTTCTCACTCTCCGTCCAAATTACTTTAATTAGATTATATTGACTAGTAATTTTAAAATATTTTTTAAAACTTTAGAATTTTAACTTTATGCTCCCATTTAGAACATTTATTCATTGAAAGTACATATGTCTCTGGAAAAGTATATAGTAATTCTCTAAATTATTTAATATAATTAGGAGAAATGAAAACAGTTTTATTTATTCTGTCATGACTGAAATTTCTTAGGAACACAGAATAATTTCTTAGTTAAGAATATTATAAAGTATGTACCTTAATTCAACTAAAAGCTCAAATTGATATTTTTAGCAATTATTGGAGAGAAAATAACATATGCATAAGATGTCTTCTCCATAAGGTAGACGTTTCTGTAATTATAAATAACAGTTAGATAACAAACCTTTACTAGCTACATGAAGATATCTTGAAAGAATCTTTTCCCTGTGCTCAAAAGAGTGCTTTCTTGTTAATTGCAAATATGTGTGTACATAAAGACTCTAATAGAGGAAGGGGAAAAAAAGAAACCCAGACGTGGTGCAGAATCCAAATTCAAAGTTTCAAAAAAAACTGAATACTAATTCTTCACAGGGCCATTGTTCCAAATCATGTCAAAAGGGTCATCAGTAACATATTCAGTATGTATAAACACTGCAGCAATTACTTTTTATAAGGTCAATTGGAGTCACATGGGTAGTTTAACACCTTGTAACTCCCTTAATACTCATCGAATAACATACTTGACTAGAAAATCTTCAAATCAGCCTTAAATCAAAGTACTATTTTAATAGCACAGAAATCTAGGGGCAGAAGGTCATGAGAATATGCTGTTAACTACTTAATTTTGCCACATTAATTATAACAAACTGGGTCTTTGACCGAAGTAGCAATAATAGAGTAAGACCAGCCATGGTTGACAATACCAATATTTCAGTTGTATAATTTATTAAGACATGACAATAACTAGCAATTACGTCTAAAATCATTGGGGTGAGGTTGATTAAAGTGGATTTTAAATGACATTAGAACACAGATGTAAAAATAGCTCAGGACTTGCCATTCCTTCATACAGAATTCCTAAAAGAAAAAGTAGGCCCAGAAAAAGCAAAATTACCATTTTACTGCAAGTGGAATTTTTATCTAGAATCCTGTGTAACTCCTTAGTAGGCTAGCTAGAAACAATGAAGGAGATTCCTAAGGTGAGTCCAAATGGGCCAAAACTGAAGCTCAAAGATCTTTTCAGCTTACATCGTTTCCAAATCCCAAACCTGATTGAAAATTCCAATTTGAAATAAAGGTAGATCATTTGTACCTGTTCAAAGAATGCAAGAAAAAGTGAATTTTTCCCAATGTCAAAGGTGAAGCTGCTTTGATTTCCTGACTTAGATATTTTCAAGTCTTCTAATCAGTCTCTCTGAGCTATGTGGGAAAAAAGGATTTAAAGAAAGATGCTGCTAACATATAATCATTTTAAAATACCTCCCCATCAAACCATTACAATATTTTGAACTTGAAAAATTTTAATAAAAACCCTCTTCTTGCAGATGATGTTGGGACTAAGTGGTAGAAGCAGGGAGCTGATAAGAATCTAAATGTCCTCCTTTAAGGGACAAAAAAAAAAAAAAGACTTCCTTTGACTTTTCCATGTGTATTTATTAACCCATGAGGAATGAGGGTTAATAATAAAAATCATAATTGGCCAACAAGATGTCAATCAATCTGCTGACCTCAGGACATCACCAAGCAAGACTCCACCTTTAGAAAGGCTATCCCTTGCCTTATTTGGGTGGAATGTTCTATCGAATGTCTTTTCCCCAATAAATAGGGGGGTTCCAGGTGTGCTCTCTCTCTTGCTTTCTTCAATGCTATCCAGCTTGGAGCTGACCCTTGGGTTCACAGAGCAGTGTTCATATTTTGCATGGTTTCTTTGCCGTTTTCTCAGTTTATTGCTGCAACCAGCTCCTTTGAACCCAGCTCATCTTGCCAGCCTGGCCAGCTGGCAACACCTGCTCACAAATCCTATAAGTACTGCACTAAAATTCTTTTCTGGATCTTTGAATTGCAGAATTTTTTAAAAAAAATTTATTTCCAGAGTATTTGAAGTAGTTCAGGAAAGTACACTAGATTTACTCAAAATTCCCCGTAAGCATAAAACAAAAAAGCATCCTGAAGATAACTTCAGAATTCTCTTCTACTCAACTAAGCTTCAGAACAAAATTTTCTGATATATACTAGGGACATCAGAGTTTGAAAATACTATCAATCACGTGTATATAGCAAGATGTGCTAATGCTGCATAGTAGGTAACAAAAGACAACTTTTGCAGATAGTTTTTTGTCTCCCTGCAACAAATTTGAAATTCCCAATTTGAATTTTTTTCCTTTTCTCTTTTTCCTTTTCTTTTTTTCCAGAAAAGTTGCCTTTCCTCCCTTGCTCCTTATTCTACATAGCTTGAGCCTGATGGGTTTTATCTGCTGCAGCAACCAGAACCACCTGTCACTGAAACATGTAGAACTTTTCTACCCCAAATTGAAAATATTTCACCACAAAACTAATGGAGTCGATAGTTCCAAATATACCCATGGCTGATAAAGCCAATAAGATATTCAGATTCTAATGCTACGTCAGTAAGATTTATAATACACCAGCAGCAGTATCAAGTCATTATAGCAGTTTAAACTCAAGGTATCAATTTCTCTGTAATATTATTACTCAATCAGAAGTAGTAATGTTTCCAAAATGCTAATCCTAGATTGATTTGCTAGCCATAACACATAGCAGGAAAAAAAAAAGAATATCATTGTGGGCAAAAGTGAGTGGAAAAAGAAAACAAAATTATAGGGAAAAAAGATATGTTTATGGGTTTTATCCTCTAGTTTGTATTAATTGAAGATAGTAGTCAGATACCCACATTTGCAAACTTAAATTGAAATAATATGCTTTCTGTTTCCTGGAGGAAATAAATTTTATTCATAAAATGAAGAAAATAAAAGCTAAAACACTTCTGTAGTTTTGCATATTAAGACATGTGCATCTTAGTCCACTAGACTTTGCCTTCTATTTTCTTTTTCTTTCCCCACCCTTCCTCCAAGTCTTAGTAATTTGAAGCCCCCCCCCCACTCTCAGCACAGCCCTGTTTTCAGAACATCTTAAATACTTACCCTGTAACCCGAAGCAAATTATAAAAGTTTTCTTAAATTCCAATCACTCATCTAATAAAAGGGCATAGTAATAACACTCTGCCTTTCACAGTCTGTTAATGATTAAATGAGGTAATGTAAGCAATATGCTTAGTGCAGTGAATGCACACAGTAGTTATAGGGCATGTTTTCAATATGCCAATCTCCAAACATATTTCCTGACTTTGAGGGTCTCCTCCTGTTGTCACTTTTGATTCTCTGTCTTCAGCAGAGGCAATGGTGACAGACACCACAGTTGATGAAAAGAAATGACATGAGCTTAGGAATTATGAAAATACTTAATCTGTAGCATCAGACAGAATAGTAAACAACAGTTGTGCCATATGTTGATACATTATGCAATGATTTCCCTTTATTGAAAGCTCCTACAATTCCATGCAGCACCAGGTGCTGAGATTCTATTACATAATATCTTGGTAATTTTTCACACCTATTTCTGTTGTTTAACTTAATGAGATTGGAAGTACTTTAATAAGACTGGAAGCTATTTGAAGCCAGGATCCTAGCATCTTGACTTCTTTGGTAATTTGTACTTTTAGTATCTATCAGACTACATGACGTTTAAATGTTCATTTTCTTGATGTTATTTAATGGGGAAATCAGATATGTTTTTTTTTTCATCTCTGAACTATTAAATTACAGATGAGATCTAGTAAGGAGAGGGCAGACACATGCTATAAGAAATGGTGAATTCAATGCATCATGTAATTGGTTTAGAATAGCAGTAATGTGACACCGTTCACACTTTCAAAATATTTTGGAGTTGGTTTTTAGATATTGTTGTAGTGTCATAATTTTATTTAAAATAAAACTTCAAACAAATAACTCAATCAATAAGTAGGCTAAGAAACTGAATGGAGAAAACAGTTGGAAGATACTTGTAATTAAATTACTATCTTGAAAGTCTTCAAATTTTATCTATATGTTTGAAGGGCAAGAACTTGACTTGGAATGTATACAAATGAATGGAAGTCATACTTCTATGGCACATAGATCTATTGAAATGCTATCACAGCCATTTTTTTACTAGTTAAGGATATGAATTTTTAAAGCATTCACATCATAAACATGTATAAGGATATTTAAACATATCTTTGGTAAATATATTTAGGCAAGCCTAAATGGATATCTCTCCCAAAAACATTCTTATAATCTAGTAAGTTGCTAGGTAAAATTCTGTGATGTCAACTTAAGCCCTTTTTTAAGGGCTGTTTATTTTTGTGATATTTTTTTAGGCCAGCCTACAACTAATACAATATTTTAGTGTTGATATTAGAAAACTTAGCTCAAAGAAGCCAGTTTCTTTAAAGTTTGGTTTTAGTAAACCAAAGCATAACCACAAGAAGTCATCAAAAATTGACAATTATTGAACCACAAGGGAAAATCATTTTCTATTTTATTGAATAGCTAGTTAGAATAACAATGAAGGATAATATGAACTGATGTGGCTACAGCTCACATAATAAAAAAGAAGAAGAGGTTTCATCATAAATAAAAACCACTTATGAAACCAGAGTGGAGATAAGATGGTCACCCCAGCTATCCTTGAAAATTTGCATACTGTAGACTCTGGATAAAGCTGAAAAAAAAATGAATGTAAAACAAGGGCTTATCAAGTCCTTTCTGTTACCTCAGACAAAAAGATAAGCATCAAAGATTGCAGATGATGTGAGTGCCCTTTGAATAGGAAGGTCATTCAAGGAATATTAACTTACCTCAATATCATATGTACTTGGTACATTAAAGTTGTCATATATATAAACAATCTGCATTTTAAAATTGATTTTTTAATATTACACTGTCAAAAGAGGACTTGCAACGTGTTTCAGATATTTCCAAGAGTATTAAGAAAAAATTATAAGTAATGTATTATAATATATATTATATTAAGAGTATTAAGAAAAATATATAGTATATATGTATTAATGGGCGATTCTGGTGGGAGCTCAGAAAACCAGAATACCATTAGGACTGTGCACCATAAAGACTGGGCTCATGAGATTTCAAATGAGGAAGAGGACTATATTGAATCTTGGAATAGAGCCCATTCATGTTTCACTTAAGAAATTTTCTGTATTTTTCCCACATCCTGTGACTTTCTGTAAGGTTTAATTGATAGGTGATAGACTTCTTAATCTGGTGGAAGAAATTTCTAGAGAGCATAGTATTCAGGCAGTGACATAGATATTGCTGACGGCTTTTAGCTAAGTTTATTATTATATTCAAGAGTAGAAACAGAACAGAAAGATTTGAAAAACTTGGACTTGAAAGGTGGGAGTAAAACTGGGGCTAAGGAGGTGGCAGTTCTTAAGGATATTACCACCACATAAGAAATGCTAAAGACCTTGCCTGGATACAATAAGAAAAATGGGTTTAGGGCATCTCAGAAATTGGCAAGAACACACTCATCTCAGACTCAAGGGAGTAAAAGTGAAAATTCCTTTGAGAAGAAACCAATGGAGCACCCTTCGTGCACAAGGGGGCCTAAAAAGTTTTTTTTTCAATGTGTTCAGCCATGCAGACACTCAGAGGCTGCTGCAGCCAGGGTACCTGGAGGCTTGGCTATTGCTTGATAGGGTGACAGACCTTCCTGAGAACCATGTGGTGCTGGTTCTTCAGGAATGAAGGACACTGGAGTTAGGAGGTCATGAAACGCTCCATCAAGATTTCCTTTTATTCTTTTAATATTGTTTTTTAGTTGTAGTTGGACCCAATACCTTTTTATTTTATTTATTTATTTTTATGTGGTGCTGAACCCATCACCTTGCACATGCTAGGCAAGCACTCTGAGCCACAACCCCAGCCCCTCAATGAAGATTTCAAAGAAAGGCCTTGGAGGCCAGCAAAATGCAGCATTGTCAGAGTTCATGTGGGTGGCCCCTGAGAGGGCATTCATGGAGATGTGAGGAATAGTGGAGACCCCCAAAATTAAGAAATGCCAATACTGAAGAATATCTGGCAAGGAAAGCTTCAGGATTGATCAGAAACAAATCAAGAGAGAGGCTATATAGCCTGCAATCTGCAAGACCCCATGGGGCAGAGCTGCACAAGCTTTTTGGAGGGAACATGTGGATGCCCTGTGACCTAGATGCTGGATGAGAAGCTACAGGACTTGTTTGCCCAGCTGGATTTTGGTTTTGCTTTGGTCCCATCCCTTCTTCCTATGCTCCTATTTTTCTAAATAGAAATGTTTATCCTGTACCTTTATATATTGCATGCATATAACTTGCTTTTGTCTTTACAGGGGCTCAAGATGTGAGTTTGCCTTGAGTCTCAGAGGATGTATTGGACTTAAATATTTGTGCAATGTTGGAACTGTTGAGACTATGGGAACTCTTTGAAAAGTACTAAACATATTTTGCATGGTGAGATGAGCAGGAGCTTTTGGGGGCCAGGGGCAGAATGTTATGTTTTAGATGTGAGATGTCTCTGCAAAGATCAATGTGAAAATGAAAAATCACTGAGAAAATGCAAGAAAATTCAGAGGTCAAGTGATTGGGTTATGAGAGCTTTAACCCAGTCAGTGAATTAATCTTCTGATAAGGATTAACTGAGTGGTAACCAAAGGCAGGTAGGTTGTGGCTGCAGGAGTTAGGCATTGGGAACATGACTTTGGGGTGTATATTTTCTATTTGGTGAATGGAGTCTCTCTCTTTGCTTTCTGGTGTGATGTCCTAAGCTGCTTTCCTCTCCCACTCCTCCTGCCACATTGTTCAGACTCATCTCCAGCCTGAGGAATGGAATTCACTATCTATTTCCTCCTTTAATTGTTCTTGTCAGATTTTGGATCACAGAAGAGAAAAAACTCATTAAAGTACGTATATATATTTAATCATATATTTATTTAGGTATATTCATACATGCATATGGCATAGTTCAGTAGATTTTATTCTCTAGTACTTCCTCCCCTCCTAGCTTTCTCTCATCCCCTTCTTTTGCTTTATTGGTCTCCTTTCTAATTTCATGAGATTCCTCCCCTTTTTAAATTCCCTTTATCCTTCACCCTCAAACCCTGCACATGAAAGACAACTATTTATCCTGAATTTTTGAGTCTGGCTTTTTTCACTTAGCATTAAGTTCTTTGTTTTAATCCATTTACTATCAAATAATGTAGTTTCATTCTTATTTATGTCTGAGTAAAACCCCATTGTGTATATATACCACATGTTCTTTATCCATTCATCTGTTGACAAACAAGCACCTGGCCTGGTTCCATAATTTGGTTATTGTGAATTGCACTACTATTAACATATGTATGCATGTGCCAATACAGCATAATGCTTTTAGTTGTTCTGGGTGAATACCAAGGAGTGGGACAGCTGGGTTATATGGTTGTCCCTTTATTAGCCTTTTGGGGAATCTCTACACTGCTTTCTAAAGTGTTTTTTTGTTGTTGTTGTTGTTGTTTTTGAATTTTGTTTGTTTTAAAGTGCTTCAATACTTGAAGATCAGGACAAGTAAAAAAATCTTTCTAATTATGTTATTGTAGCTTTTAGTTCATATATTCTTTAAAATTATTAATCATGTTTTCTAGGGTTATATTTAATGTTATTTATAATAAGATAGTCCTAGAATCATAAAAATATCCTTAATTAATCTGAATTGGACACTTTCTTATAAATATCTAGACTATGAAATAACCAAGGACCTAGTTATAGTTTTCTAATATCTGACATGAAGTAGATGAAGTGCACAATAAGATGTGCTACTTTTATGAGAAAAATATAGTAATATTTTTTGAAATTAAAATAAGAAAAATATACAAAAATATTTTAAGAGGAGATCATTCTTTTTTATTTGTTCTAATTAGTTATACATGACAGCAGAATGCATTTTAATTTATTGTACACAAATGTAGTACAACTTATTATTTTTCTGGTGGTATGTGATGAAGAGTAGCACCATAATGTGGTATACATGAACTTAGGGTAATGATGATCATCTTATTCCATCATCTTTCCTGTCCCCATGACTCTTCCCCTCCCCTCCCTACCCTTTTCCCAAAGTTCCTCCACTCCTCCACTCCCCATTATGGATCAGCATCCATTCATCAGAGAAAACATTTGGCCTTTGGTTTTGGGGGATTGGTTTGCTTCGTTTAGCATGATATTCTCCAACTCCATCCATTTACCTGCAAATGCCATGATTTTATTCTCTTTTAATGCTGAGTAATATTACATTGTGTATATATGCCACAGTTTCTTTATCCATTCATCTATTGAAGGGCGTCTAGGTTGGTTCCACAGTTTAGCTATTGCATATTGGGCTGCCATGAACATTGATGTGGCTGTGTCACTAAGTCCATTGGGTATAGACCAAGAAGTAGGATAGCTGGGTCAAATGGTGGTTCCATTCCAAGTTTTCCAAGGATCTCCATACTGCTTTCCAGAGTGGTTGCACCAATTTGCAGTTCTTCCAGAAATATATAAGTGTACCTTTTTATCCACATCCTGGGCAACACTTACTATTGCTTGTATTCTTGAAAATTGCCATTCTGACTACAGTGCATTTCTCTACTTATTAGAAATGCTGAACATTGTTTCATATATTTATTGATCAATTGTACATCTTCTTCTGAAAAGTGTCTGTTCAGTTCCTTAGCCCATTTATTAATTAGGTTATTTATGGTTTTGGTGTTAAATTTTTTGATTGCTTTATAAATTCTGAAAATTAGTGCTCTATCTGATTTGCATGTAGTAAGATGTTCTCCCACTCTGTGGGCATTCTCTTCATGTTATTGATTGTTTCCTGTGCGGAGAAGCTGGGTTTTTTTTTTTTTATCACTGTGACCAAAAGACCTGACAAAAACAATATAGAGGTGGAAAAGCTTATTTTGGCTTATACTTTTAGAGTGTCAGTTCATAACTCCATTATTCTTTGTCCAAGAGGAGGCACATCATCATGATGGAAAGGTATGAAAAAAGCATCTCAGAACATAACATCAGGAAGCAGAAGAAAGTCCTGTTCACCAGGGACAAAATATAAATCCGAAAGGCACACCCTCGATGACCTATTTCCTCCAGCCACATACTACCTTCCAAATGGCTCTGGCTCAAGTTTCCCAGACCATTTTGAATGGAAGTGGTAATACAGTACATCCTTGTCTTGTCCCAGTTTTTAGAGGGAATGCTTTCTTTCTCTTTCTTTCTTTCTTTCTTTCTTTCTTTCTTTCTTTCTTTCTTTCTTTCTTTCTTTCTTCCTTCCTTTCTTCCTTTCTTCCTTTCTTCCTTTCTTCCTTTCTTCCTTCTTTTCTTTCTTTCTTTCTTTTCCTTTTTTTTAGAATGTCAACTTTGGGTTTGGCATAAATTTTTCAATGGTGAGTTGTGTTCCTGTTATCCCTAGTTTTTCTAGTGTATTGAACATAAATGTGTGCTGTATTTTGTCAAATGTTTTTTTTTTTCTGAATCTATTGAGATGATCATGATTCTTGTCTTTAAGTCTATTGATGTGATGAATTGTGTTTATTCATTTCCATATGTTTAACTAACCTTGGATCTCTGAGATGAACCCCATTGATCATGGTGCACTATCATTAATGTGTTTTGTATGCAATTTGCCAAAATTTTATTGGGAATTTTTTAAATCTATGTTTTTCAGGAATATTGGTCTGATGTTCTATTTACTTGATGTGACTTTTTCTGGTTTTAGTATCAGAGAGATACTAGTCTCATAGAATAAGTTTGGAGGAGTTTCTTCCTTTTCTATTGCATAGGATAATTTTAGGAGTATTGGTATTAGTTCTTCTTTGAAGGCCGTGTAGAACTCAGCTGTGTATCCATCTGGTCCTAGGTTCTTCTTGGTTGGTAAGCTTCTGATGGTGTCTTCTATTTCATTGCTTGGTGTTAATTGGTTTTTGAAGGTCTTGTAGAACTTGGCTAAGAATATGTCTGATCCTAGGCTTTTCTTGGTTGGTAGGATTTGATGGCATCTTCTATTTCATTGCTTGGAATTGCTCTAAATTATGTATGTCCTCCTGCTTTCATTTAGATAGGTTATATGGATCTAGAATTTTGTCAATGTCTTTGAGATTTTTTATTTTATTATTCATTTTCAAAATAGTTTTTAAAATTTCTGTATTTCAGTAGTGTCCAAAAAGTGATATTTCCTTTTTTATCACAAATTTTAGTAACTGGATTTTTATCTTTTTTACTCCATTAGCATGGCTAAGGGTTTGCCAATTCTATTTATTTATTCAAAAAGCAACTTTTTGTTGTATCAAATTTTTGAATTGTTTCTTTTGTTTCTATATCACTGATTTCAATTTTGGTTATTCCTCATTTTCTATTGCTTTTGGTGTTGATTTGTTCTTTATCTATGGCTTTGAGATTTAACATTAGATCATTTATTTGTTGACTTTCTTTTTTTTAATGAATGAGGTCAATGCATTAAGCTTTCCTCTTAACATTGCCTTCATAGTGTTCCAGAGATTTGGATATTTTGTATTGGTGTTCTCATTTACCTCTAAGTATATTTGTTTTATTTCATCTCTGTTTTCTCCTTCTTTCCATTCAACATTCAATCATGTATTATTTAGTCTCCAGGTGTTGGAGTATTTTCTATTTTTAATTTTATCTTGATTTATAATTTCATTCCATGATGATCTGATGGAATGCATGGTAGTATCTGCTTTTTTTTTTTTTTGTATTTGCTAAGAGGCATAAGATATGGACTGTTAAATTCACCAGTATTGTTGTGCTGTGTTCTCTTTGATTCTTGAAATTGGGAAGGGTTTGTCTCATATAGATAGATGCTCCATTGTTTGAGGAATAAATAGTTATAATTGTTGTCTTGTTGACAGATGATTCCCTTAAGCGGTATGAAATGTCCTTCTTTGAAATCCACTTTATCTAATATGAGAACTGAAACTGCTGCTTGTTTATGCCATCCATGTGAGTAATATCGTTTTTTTCATACTTTCACCTTCAGACTGTGCATTTTTTTTTTTTTTTTTTTTTTTTTTGCCTATGAGATGAGTCTCATGGAGACAGCATATTGTTAGGTTTGGTTTTTAATGCTGTCTTCCTGTCTATGTCTTTTGGAACAAACTATTGACACAACAAAAAATTGTTGTGGTTTAAATATTAGGTGTCCCACAAAAAGCTCATGTGTAAGACAATGTAAGAAAAGTTTAGAGGTGAAATGATTGGTACTGGAAGCCTTAACCTAATTAACCCCCCGACAGGGTTTAATTGTAGGCAGGTTGTGTATGGCTGGTGGAGGTGGGCCATTTGAGGTGTGCCTTTGGGTAAATATTTTGTCCATGGTAAGGAGAATATCCCCCTCTCTCTGTTTCCTGGTATCAAGTCCTGAGCCACTTTCCTCCACCACATTCTTCCGCCATGATATTCTGACTTACTTTGAGCCTTGATGATTGAAGTTGGCTCCCTATGGACTGAGGTCTCTGAAACCATGAGCCCTCAAATAAACTTTTCCTCTAATTTTTCTTGTCAAGTCTTTTGGTCACTGCAGTGAAAAGCTTACTAAAACACAAATATTGTGTATTTCATGATTCAATTTATAGAAAATTCTTTAAATGACAAAATTATACAAATGGATACCTGATTTACTATTTGAGATTCCCAGCAGTGGATGGTTGGAAAGCTAATGTGACCCAAATGGAAAATTTCTGTGGTGATAGAACAGCTTATAGTTTGATTGCAGTGATGATTTAACAAGTCTCCATCTTTGAAACAATTGCCTAGAAGTAAACCCATATATTGTACCAATGTTGAATTTCTAGTTTTGATACTGTAGTTATATAAGTCTAATCATTTGGAGAAACTGGATAACAGGTTCATAGAGATCAACTTCAGAATGTTTGTGACTTCATAGAAATTTTCATAATATGTGTCTAAAAATAGAAACTTCACAAAAAGCTAGTGTGAAGGATGTGAAAACCTGTAATGATCATGATCATTATGAAGGTTTTTAAGGTAGACTTGGAGCAAGCACTTAGCAATGGAAAGAACTCCATTAGTGAAATAATTGGTTCCATCATATTGCTCTGACTTCCATCCCCAGCACTGCAAATATTAATTAACTAATTAATTAATTAATTAATTAAAGACTAAAGCTAAATGCCAGTGAGGATGTAGAGTAAAGGGAATGCTTGAAAACAGTTGGTGAGAAGGTAAATTAGTAGAGCAATTAAGGAGGAGAACAGTTCAAATTTTCCTCAAAATATAAAAAATAGAACTACAATAAGATCCAGCAATCCTAGTCCTAAAGGAAGTCAAATCAGTGTATCAAAGAGACTGTTTTAGTCAGCTTTTTCAGTATTGTAACCAAAAAACCTGACAAAAGAATTTAGAGGAGAAAAAGTTTCCTTGGGTGCTCACAGCCTCAGAGGTCTCAATCCACAGATGGCTGAATCCATTCCTCTTGGCTCAAGCTGAGGCAGGACATCATGGTGGAAGTGTGTAGTGGAGAAAAGCAGCTCTGATCATTGTACCAGGAAGCAGAGAGAGATCTGTGCTCAACAAGGACAAAATATAAGCTCCAGAGGCATGCTCCAAGGGACCCACCTCCTCCAGTCACACCCAACCTGCCTGTAGGTACCACCAAATTCATTCCTATCAGGGGAATGCTGCACTGATTAGTTTAAACCTTTTATAACCCAATCATTTCACCTCAAAACTTTCTTGTATTATTTCACACATGAACTTTTGGGGGACCTCTCATATCTAAATCAAACAGAACCATCTTCAATCCCATGTTCCTTCTTGTACTCTTAAAATAGCCAATAAATGGAAATGATCCAACTGCTCATCATCTAATGAATGGGGAAAAGATAAATAATGGCTTAGGATTCTGCCATCAAACAAATAAAATCATCATTTTCAGAACATGGGTGTAAATGAATATCATTATGTTCAGTGAAATAAGTCAGGCACAGAAAGGCAAATACTACATTATCCCAATTATATATGGAATCTAAAGTATTTCATCTCATAGAAGTTGAATGTAGAATGGTGGTCACTAGACACTGGAAGAGTAGTTTGGAGGGAGGAAGGGCAGAAATGGGTACTATATTATTGTTAAGTAGGAGTAAAAATTTCTGGGCTCTTGCACCTAGGATGCTTATAGATAATGATAATTGCACTATGCATTTTATAAAGTTAAAGGATTTTGAATGTTTTTACCATAAATAAACAGTAAAAGTTTGAGGAGTTAGATATGTTTAATCTGATTTAAATATTAAAATGTACACATGTATTCAAATGTCACCACATTAATATGTGCAATTTTTAATTTCTATGTATCTGTTCAAAATAAGTTTAAGTGAAAAATAAATAAAGCTAAACAAAAAGACAAACAAGCAGAAGCTATCGATAACTGAGTACACTAAACTCAAGTCCCAAACATTCAGTTTAGTCTTACATAGCCCCCATGAAACATCAAGGATCACTATTCACTTTCTCCTCTCCTCTGTTGTGAAATCAGTACTTAATTTAGCCCAACAACATACTGTCCTTGAACATGTGTGTTTAAGCTCTGCTTCTGTATTTTTCACTATTCTGTCCATCTTGAAAGCCCCAAGTTCTTCTTTATTCCCCATTTTTTATGACACTAGTATACATATTTTGAGTGCTCAACTGGTACCAGTACATACGCTAAAAGTGTATGGTATTTTCTTGATTTTAATATTCACAAAAATATTTTCAAATAGGTACTTGTTATTATTGGGCCTGTTTTACTAGTATGTAAAAAAGTGGATGTGGAACCGATGTGAATCTGCAATATGTATACGGGGTAAAAATGGGAGTTCATAATCTGCTTGAATCAAATGTATGAAATATGATATGTCAAGAGCTTTGAAATGTTTTTAAGAACTAATAAAAAAATAAACTGTATCTTAAAAAAAAGAAAGAAAAAAGAAAACTGAGACACAAAAGTTAAGTGAAATTTCCAAGGTCAGGCAGATAGTGCTATAGCAAAACAGGAAATAAGATGAAAATCCACATAAAAGAAGGAATATATGGACTTTTCAAGGAGACCCAAGTAAGTCATTTTCCTAAAAGTGATTTGAATTTTATAGATAACTTTCATATTCTCTTATTTCATTTTATTTAATTTTCCTCAATTTGATATCAGTAAAAATTGATATCTGATAAAACTGTATAACTGAATTAAGAAAATATTATATTAAAACTGAATAATTGCTTTTTCAGTTTGGACACAAAACAATAATACTATTAGTTCATTTTACTGTTTTTTAACCATACAAATAATAAAGCAAACTGCTAAAAGTCTGAAAAGAATTTCACTGGACTTTTGATTTTCTTCAAGAATGTGTAGAACTTTTGATATTTAGGACATTTTAAACCTAAAAACCGATGTTTAGTTGAACATAAATCCTGTGACAGGATATCTTTAATTGCAGGGTGCATCTGGTGGTTTGGTATTATTAAATCTTCTACATGTATGTGTACAGATATATTTTTAGTTTTATCCTTCAACTAGTTGACTAGGGAAGGTTTTCAAAAGATTTAAGAGGTCTTTGTTTGTTGAACAAATGTTTTTTATACACTGTAGGGAAAGAGGTTAATCCTGCTGTGTCAATTAGCTTAATTGATGGGGAACTTCAATGGGTCCTGGGGTGTGTTAAATTCCTGAGGTGAAACTATTGAGAGAATTAGTTAGAGGAACTTTCACAGTTGGGAAAGCTTTTAAATGCACTTGACTTAATCTGAGATGAGTTAGCATACTTTCACACATATTAAATGCCCCAAATCCTCCTTCCTTCAGTACCTTTGATGTCAGGACAAGCTCTGGCTGTCCTCCTGCAGCTTTCTTCAACTGCCTTTCACTTAGACAAAAAGCACATGGTTTGTCCTCATGAATCCATGGGGTAAAATTAAGAACAGTGTTTGGAAATTACTGTCGTGCAGGGAAGAACATTCTCCAGGTGGGCTCTCAATGATAGCATGTAGGCTCAGACCCTGGGAAACAGATTTGAGATCCTGGCAGGTGAAAGATGTTGTGAAACTCAGTTAGGATAGTAGACATGCTTTATTCAGAGGTGGCAGCAGCCCCCTGAGTCTTTCCTTAGACTTGTTTTATGTGCAGGCAAAACAAAGAAGGCACAGTACTAATATCTGCTCACAAGCAGATACTTGTGATCTTGAGAAATATGCTGAATTGGGATGTTTATGACCTTCATTACATACTAAAAACAGCTGGCCAGAAGTCTTGGTGAAGGAGCCTAAGTGTTGCCACTTGGATCTGCCCCACATATGCCTCTGTATATTTAGGGGTAGGGGTTCATCCACAAACCAGTATAAATTCAACTGGTAGTTGTAGAGATCTATACATTATTTATTTCCATCTTACCAGTGCAATGAACCAGGCTCAGAAAGGCTAAATAGCTTTCCAATTTGCAAAGCAGAGCTAAGGCTTAAATACTTTAAAACTGTGTTTTAATAAGCTTTGCATTACTGTGGATGAGATACCTGATAACAATTTAGAGGAGGGATATTTGGGGTTCATGTTGTTTCAGAGGTCTCAGTCCATAGAAGGCTAGATCCAATGGGTCCAAGTGAGGTAAGACATAAAGAACACAGGGAAGACTTGAGAAAAACAGCTCACCTCTTGGCATCTAGAAAGCAGAGTGAGGAAGAGGGAAGGGGCCACAGGGAAAACACATCCTTGGAGAGCATGTCCCTAGTGACCCACCTCCTCTAGCCACACCCCATAAGCTTATAGTTAGTCCATTAAACCTAGGATGAACTGATTGGTTCACATCTCTTATAATCCAATCATTTTACCTCTGAATATTCTTGCATTAGTACTGAAGTTTTAGGGTGACACTTCATATACAAATCTAACAGTGTTCTTTTCTCTAGATCAAACTGAAAACATTAAAGATAGCTTAGAGAGCATATGCTAAAAGGAATTAAAGTCTTTGTTGCTGGGGGGAGAGTCTGGACAAGGGTCTTCACAGTGTCTTGGAGTGTGCCACACGCAGTCTGGCTGGGCACAAATGCCGCAGTCTGGCTGGGCACAAAATCACGAGCCACCACACAGCTTGTAGATTCAATCAGCAACTCTTTATTCCCGAACTCACACCAGCCATCTACAGTCACGTTCTGGGGAAATCCACGTTCTCTGCCCAAATCCACATCCACTGGGCTTCTGTCTCCCAAAAAATACTGTCTGAATCCTGTGAGAACTCAAGGGGAACTCAGGCAGCAGGATACGCCCTATTCCCAGCAGGAATAACCTTAAACCTGGAACACCCTAAACCCGGATCTGCCCTGGTCCTTGAGCAAGGTCACCTACATGCAATGTCACTGCAAAATGTCCTATTTCCACGAGTCCTTCCACTAAGCAACATGGGGTACGCTGGCAAGGAAATTGTCATACCTACTTGGCTAATGGCTCCCAGCAGGAGTGACTTAAGAACACATTCATTTTCTGAAGTGTTTGAAAATTAATGAGATACATAAGTATCCAAGAACAACTATCTCTTTCCCTCTCCCCACCCCCTGTGCCCTTACCCCTTCTTTTGCTGCTTGCCAGGATGTCTGGTGCACACAGGGCAAACAAAACAATGAAAAGGCAACTTTAAGCCTCTGGAGCCTAAATTGCTCTGCATTTTTCAGCTAATTGACAGGACTCCTCTCAGCCACTCTTATTGTCTCTACAAAGGGTTGGTAGCTAGAAAAAAACAGAGGTGAAATGTTCCATGACATTAATCTGGGCAAATATTTCCTGGCTATAACCCCAAAACCGAAGAAACAAAATAAAATTAAACAACTAGGAATACATCCAACTTATAGTTCCTGCACAGCAAAAGAAACAATTAATAAGAGTGAGAGACACTCCAAGGATTGGAACAAAGTATTTGCAATTAATATGGCTGGTAAGGACCTAATATCCAAAATATGCAAGGAACAACTCAATAGACAGAAAATAAACAACCCAATGCAAAAACGGCCAAAGCCAATAGACACATCTCAAAAGAAGACATATAAATAATCAACAGATTTATGAAAAAATGTGCATTGTCATACAAATTAAAAACACAATGAAGTATCACCTTATACATGTTAGAATGACTGTTAAAAGACAGAGAACAAGCGTTCATGAGGGTGTGGAAAAAGGTCATTCTTGTGCTTTGTTGGTGAGGCATAAACTAAGGGTCATTATAGGAAATAGGACCGAGGTTTAAAAAAAAAATACAATACAACAACTCTGATCCAGAATTTTACTTCAGGGTACATAGACATAGGAAATGAAATCAGCATGCTGAAGCAGTATCTACATTTTCACTGCAGCATTATTTACAATAGTTAAGAAAGGGAGATAATCTAGGATGTCTATTATCCAGGGAATAGACAATATTGTTTACATAAACAATAGAATATTATTTTTCCAAAAAAGGAGTAATTGTTATCAATTATGGATGAGCCTACAGGACATTATTCTAAGTAAAACAAGGGAGGCACAGAACTGCAAATAAACACTGAACATCATTCATATATAGAATTTGACAAAGTTGAATTCATAGAAATAGAGTAGAATGATGATGACCAGAGGTTGAGGGGAGACAGTGTACAGGGATAAGGAAGACATCTATTGAAAGGTACAAAGTTTCAGTTAGGAGAAATAAGCTTAAATAATCTATGGCACAGGAATTGTGAATATAAGGGGAAAATTTACTGCATATTTCAAAATTGCTGGAAGAGTAGATTTTAAATGTTTTCATGACAAAAATATATATGTGAATTGATGGAATCAATCAACATGATTTAATCATTCCACAGTGTAGGCATCTAAGGATATATCACATTGTATTACATAAATATATATCATTATTTTCCCATTCAAAATAAAAGTACAAAAACAAAAAATGATAAAATGTTCCAAATACAAATAACAATATTTTGCTCCTATTTGCTCTTTTATTCTCCAATAGGACAGACCCACAAGAGCTTTTGGGTTTACCTTTGTCTTCTATCATTTGGTAAACTTCAGATTCTTTAATCTACAATTAGCTTAAATTAATGGGACTTAATCTCCTAAATATCTTCAGCCTCATTAGCTTTTCTTTTTGCTCTGAGAGCAGACTCACCTCTTTTCTTACCAGATTTAAAGTAGTCACCCTCCTCAAGAGCTACCATTATAAAGTAGATCTGACAATATCTCTGCCATGCTAAATATACATAAAATAAATAATAATTTTATTTTATGTAATCTCATTTGAAATTTCGGATTTAAGGACTATTGATATTTTAAAATGTGGAAATAAAACTTGAAAGTATACAAATATCTTTCTCAAGGTCACACTCTTAGTAAATTGCATAACTGAGTATCAATCCTTTCTTCCTACATCCTCTTTGTATTATCCCTGAGTCCACTGAAGACTCCTCTTTATATGTGGGTTAACATGAAAATTCCTTCAAATGTGGCTCTACCTTGTTTCACACCTACACATTTAATTAATGCCTTTTTTAAAATTTTACCACATGACTTGTCATTTCTTTCAAGAGCAAATCTTTAAAAATTTGCATGCACTCACTTGCCCTTCTCTAATTCTCACACCTTTATTAATACTATTTAAATTGGGATGATTCAATCATGCACTTTTTTTTTCTTTTTTGTGTGTGGTTACTATAAGAGCCTATTTCTCCAACATTATCTCTCATCTCATCTCTTAGGACTTGGATTGCTTTAGATTCTGTACATTGTGGTCTCTGACTTCAATTCCCTTCCATCTTTTTCTGAAATATTTTTACTGGGTTATGGAGGTGGCACTGTTGGTTGGACACTTACGCCCTCTGGTGATAGAAAGGTGTTAGTAGCAGTCTCCTGTTGTAACTTTTCCCCTGATGGCTTTTTCTGCTCTAAACTTTCTTCCTCTGACTAGTTCAAGAGACCTTCTCTTTTACTTGAATCTTTTCCTCTGTCTGACTAGCTCAAGAGACCTTCTCTTTTACTTGAATCTTTTCCTCTGTCTGACTAACTTGAGAGACCTTCTCTTTTACTTGAATCTTTTCCTCTGTCTGACTAACTTGAGAGACCTTCTCTTTTACTTGAATCAATATGTCTTCTCCTTCCTCTACCATTGTCTGAACTGAAGGCTTTGGACTAA
>NW_025999842.1:16394711-16396276 GCF_001458135.2 Marmota marmota marmota | reverse complement strand
GATGCCTCCTTCCTCTAACAATTTACTTAACACTCTTTCGGTTTGTTTTTTACTAATTTCTGATCCCATATTTCTACTGTAATACACCCAACAAGATGACGCCAAACAAAGCCGAGACAGAATGAAACAAAAATGGAACAACAAAAAATCATTATATATAGCCTTTCTATCCTCCTGAAATGTCCATCCGTCCTTTCTCCCTATCTGTTCCTCAGACGCAAATAGTTTTTCCTCAGATGTGAGCGGTTTTTCTTCCATCTCACTCATCTCCAGGGACAGGCAACTTAAAACAAAAGTGAAGCAAAACAAAAGAAGAATCTTAAAATGGCTACCCATCCTCTCACCCTGCCCTCAGGGGCGAGCAGTTTACCTTATCACTTACCCTCAGTCTTCCCCCTGTGGCCCACCAAATGCCACAGTCTGGTTGGGCACAATTCAGGAGCCACTTGTCAAAAGAAATGAACTTTATTTTTAGAACCACACACCACATCACACAGGAAAAACCCTCAGAGACCAACTGCCACCACTGGCTTCTCCCAAGCCTCTCAACCTCCCCGACTCCTCCTGCTCTTGAGGCCGATTGGCTGGGTCGCGTGGGCGGAGCCAAAAAGAGTTCCCCAATGAGCAGCTCCGTAGTCTGAAAGGGCGGGGAAACCGCCCAATGACCATCACCACAGAGGAGCCAATCAGCTATAAGTTGCTGGTGCCACTGTGAGCCAATCATCAGCTGGCAGCTGGAAGTTTGCTGGCAGCTGAAAGTTTACTGGCAGCTGGAAGTTTGCTGGGGCCCCTTCGGCTGTGGCTCGCAACACTGGGTTGCTTTCAGTAGTTCCAACGCAAATACCAAAATTCACATTTATGTCTTCACCATTTTCAGCAAATAGTCTTTTCTGCATTTTGCTATATCCAAACTCCAGATTTCCACTCCATCTGTGGTCCTATGATAATTTGATATGTTTTTACCTACATGCCTCCTATCACACATTTTGGAGGTGAATTTGTTTCCTCTTTCATCCTTATTGCATCCAGATATTTTTTTGCTTTCTTCTTTCTAATCTGAATCTCACTAACAGCACTAGTTTGTCACCACTTCTGCTGCCTTGCAGATTCCCTCCATTCCCCCTAATCTCTACTCCTGCCTCTATGATGCTGGCACTGGGTTCACTACCATTCTCTCCAATATCACTTCTATTACAACTCTTACATTTCACTATCCATACAGATTCTGCCAACATCCATGTCTCTAAGCAACTTCAGCTCCATCATTCTACCACATACTCTTATTCTCATGATTATATTCTAGTGCTTTTTGTAACCAGTGACTACATAATGTCTCTCCATAATTTCAACATCTTATCTTCCACTTCTCCTTCTAGCTCATTCCTAATACTCCAACTTCAGACCTCCTCCAAAACTCAGGACATACTTGAATCTATGACTTATTAATATTCCTTAGCCCCATATTCACTTCTTTCTTTACTCATCATAAATTCCATACTCAATTATTATAATTATTTTGCTCCCATTGAGATATATATATATATATATATATATATATATATATA
>NW_025999842.1:16387388-16394686 GCF_001458135.2 Marmota marmota marmota | reverse complement strand
ACACAATCTTTTTGTACTGTGTCTTCAACCAAACAAATAAATGTGTCTGGATAAAAGTACACAGATCATGCTGACTGGACACTCTTTATAATTATGATCATTAACCTGAAATTATTTCTTAATGTGGCCTAGTAATATTTTATTTTGCTATTCCCATTCATGCTTTGCAGTTTCTTCTATCTTAAAATTTCCAAATACCCTTCCTTATTTAATCTCCTAATCGATTGTTTGCTTACTCCTTCAGGGTTGGCTCCATTATTTGGAGGACCTGGTACAAAATAAAAATTCAGTGCCTCTTGTTTAAAGATCAGGGAAAAAGTGCCTTTAGAGGCATTAAAATTTAAATATCTTTTTTTCCATAGTCTTTCTCTTACAAAATAGCATGATTTTTTTTTTTTTTAAATTTAGGACTTAATGCTATTCTAAGTAAAGAAAAATTAAATATATAATTTATTAACATGGATTCTTATTTTTATGCCGTAGAATGCCAGTTTGAAATGGAAATACAAGAACATTTAACACATATGAATAATCACCAAAATTACATAATTCATATTTTGGAGCTCATGTATGTATGTGTGTTATTCCTACTACAAAGGTGGAAATGCTGTACAAAACTCAATTGTTTCTTTTTCACTTTTTAATGTTCACACATTCTACTTTAATTCTACCTTCAGCATGCTAATGAAGAAGAAAGGACTGAAAGGAAATGGAAATATGTTGCCTTTTTATTTCCTTTTTTTCGTATATATCATGGTTTTCAGTGGAAAATGTCAACTAAGACAGGGAATTAACATAAAAAAGATATAATAGAATTTCTTGATCATTGTTTCTCAAAACATTACTGTCCTTTTCTGTGTTGGAAGCAACCTCTTATAAAAAGTGTGGCTTCTTGTAGCTGTGGATGCCTCAGGTGTGGTCATAAAATCATTTACCTGGTACATATTTTGAGTTGTGACTTCTCATTGTGGGTCTGCTGGAATTCTGTGTTCAAGGGCATCTTAAAGGCTGCATGTGACTGAGTTGGCTGGCATGGGAAAGTAATCCACGTGGTGGGTGTACATCTTTGCTCACACACATGCTCTTTTCTTTGTTCTTTACAAAAGTTCAAAGATATAATTGTTAATAATTTTGTAACATAAACAGGAGAAAATTAAAATTACTAGGAAGCCCTTTTGAGTGGACCCTATGCAATGGCATTGGCTGCTCACACATGGAGCTAGCCTCATTCCATTTCCTGAGAACTTTCATCATCTACTACCACACTGTGATACCAACTTGCTTCTGTGCCCATATCTTCAACTCACCACGTATTTTGATGAACAGTGCATATTTCTGTTCATATTGAATCCTTCCTATCTATACTAAATCTCTTCCTTTCCAACTACTCAAAATATATTTCTCCTTTCTCTGGGGCTAGGTTATTCTCATCAGTAAGTATTTTGTTATTTCTTCCTATTTTTTTTTAAAAAAAGCTTTCTTAATCTTTCTAATCACTTAAGATTCCATAATATTTATCTGTTTTTAAAAATTTTTCTTAAAATATTTATTTAGTTGTTGATGGACACAATATCTTTATTTATTCATTTTTATGCTGTGTTGAGGATCAAACCCAGCACCTCACATGTTCAAAGCCGGCGCTCTACCACTGAACTACAGCCCCAGCCCTATTTATCTGTTTTTAAAAGAAAAAGTCCATGGAAGAGCAATTTGTTCTTACTGTGTCCAATGTTTTTCCTCCAGGTCTTCTTTGAATTTCTTCAGTTAGACATAACCATCCATGTGATCCTTGGTGGCATTGTTTGGCTAATTCAAGTGTTCAATTTATGCTTAAATCCTTAGCTCTTATTACTTTACCTATTGCAGCACTTGAAAAAAAATGATCTCTGTCATCTTTGAAACTCTATTGCATTCAGAGATGTTTAATTTGTGTGTTAACTTCCCTAGGCCATAGTAACTATTTGATCAAAAACAAGCCTGTAATCTGGGGATGGTGGCATAGACTTGTAATCCTAGTGGCTCTGGAGGCTGAGGCAGGAAGATTGTGAGTTCAAAGCCAGCCTCAGCAAAAGCAAAACACTAAGCAACTCAGTAAGACCATGTCTCTAAATAAAATACAAAATAGGGCTAGGGATGTGACTCGGTGGTTAAAAGAGACTAATATTTAGTATAGCAGACTTTGAGTTCAGCAGACTACCATCCATAATCTTGGTAGACCTTATTTAATCAGTTAAAAACTTAAAGAGGAAAAAAAATTGATCTTTGATAAAGAAGAGAAAGTTCTGCCTCCAGATTGCCATCATACTTGACCTATAGCAGCAAGTCTTCCCTGGGTCTGTAGCCTGATAGTCTGTTAAGGTCTGTAAACAAGTCAAGATGGTGCCTGGCATTTTGCCAGAGGGAGTGGTTTATGAAGTAACGCCAGTGAGCCATTAAGTGTGGAGATTCCTTATTGGCTGACTGCTGTATCTAGTTTATGTTAATTAAGATAAGCTGTGTGGAATGTATATATACCCCTCCTGTGCTACAATAAATGGCTCCCACTCCTGCTGTATCAATGTACACAAGTTGCTCATCACACACACCCCCCACCCAGGTTATTTTGCTGCAGCTGGACTGTGGCAGATGGTGGCCCGTATGGGGAGCCCCGAGACACTTGGGGGTAAGTGACAAGAAAAAAAGCTGCCCGTCCCTAGATAGGATGGGAGCAAATCTGCTCATCCCTAGATAGGGCGAGAGGAAAAATGGCCATTTTGAGAAAATGGAAAAGATTGATACAGTATGTTTGTGTCTTGTTTTGTCTTGAAATGTTGGATTGTCTTTGTGATGAAAATATGGAAGGGGTGTTAAGTAAATTACTAAGGGAAGAAGGCACCCCAATGGAACCAAGAATAGTTAGGGAATGTGTTGATAAAAGCCCAGGAACTCTAGTCAGAAAGAAAAAGAAAGTTCAGAAGAGGAAGGATTATCAGGAAAAAAGTTGCAGCAAAAGGCTATTACTGAATACTTTTCGATACCAGAGGGTGCGTGAATCAGCGAGGCGGCTGCCACGTGCGTGAGCCGGTCATGGCGCAGCAAGGACTTTCCAAGCAGTGGCAGCTGGCTCTTCCCCACCCCCTGCCCGGGGAGCAGGATGCCACTGCAAGTGCCCAAATCCAGACCTGACCCGGAGGCACAGTCTCGCAAGCTTTTGCTCCCTATGCCCTGTGGCAGTTTGAGTCTGGAACACTCCCTGGGGCCATCTGGGGCTGCCCCAGACTCTGCAGGTGGAAGATGGCCCTGCGTCCCTGAAATTTGATCATTTCCAAGGCCAGTAACTACAATGGTTCTCCCACACCTGGAAGCTAATGAGTAATGAGCACTATTAAGGCTTATTTCAAATGTAAAAAAACCTTGAGATAATGTACTAAATTGTTCAGAAGGTTGTTTTCTTAGTGCCTGCTGGAATACTACAGGATTTTCTTTAGCCAACATTGCCGGAGTTCCTGCCTTCCTCCCAGTGCTGGTGAGGACGAGGGTGGAGAGATTTCCAGTGTTGCTGAGAACCGGATGAGACTTCGGATCATCATAGCTGATTGCTGTTTCTACTGCTACAGCTTAGGCTGTTTCTGCTGCTACAACTAAAGCTAGCTGCCTGCAGAACTTACCTGGACTGTGATTTAAGCTAGCTGCCTGCAGAACTTACCTGGACTGTGAACTTACCTGGACTGTGATTTACCTGGACTGTGAGTTAATCTATTGAGACACTGCTTTACCTGGACTGAGACAACAAACTGTAATCTACAACAAATTGTAACTGGGTATCTTTGCTAATGGTGTCATTGCTGGTATAATTTTTCCAAGGGCTTCTTGCATGGAGCCATCAATTGGCTTGGTATTGTGGCATTTTGTATCGTCCCCTTCTGCTTGTAGCAGATTATTTATGGTGTTTGTGTAAAAACCACTATGGTGGTTATTTAAATTAAACAAAAGGGGGAAATGTTAAGGTCTGTAAACAAGTCAAGATGGCTCCTGGCATTTTGCCAGAGGGAGTGGTTTGTGAAGTAACGCCAGCGAGCCATTAAGTGTGGAGATTCCTTATTGGTTGACTGCTGTATCTAGTTTATGTTAATTAAGATAAGCTGTGTGGAATGTATATATATACCCCTCTTGTCCTACAATAAATGGCTCCCACTCCTGCTGTATCAATGTACACAAGTTGCTCATCAGCCCCCTGGTTATTTTGCTGCAGCCGGACTGCGGCAATAGTCCACCCCAAAAAGTGCAGATTTGCCAACCTCTAGTTGTGTGTGAGCCAATTTCTCAAAATAAATTGTTCTTTCACTCTCCTATCTTCTCTCTATATAATACATGTACACACACACACACACACACACACACACACACACACACTATTGGTTCTGGTTCTTTAAGAACACTAATACAGTTTCTAAAACACCAAAGTCAATGCCTAGCTTTTCTCTTAACTCTCAAACTACTCCAACTGAATATTTTCCACCACTTATTCCCCATTTTCCAATCTCCAAATTTGGCAGTAGGTAGGATTTGTCCTTGGTATTCATCTTGTTGCTATTGATGTTCACTCTCTTGCTGATCTCAACGAAGACCTATATGCACACTGGGGACTTTCTCTAGCATAAAGTCTCTCCTAAACTTCAGATTTTGTACAGTCAGTCGCTTATTTTGCATCCCATGTGAATATCAAATGGATGACTCAAATTTAAACTGTTTAATGATGAGCTCTTGACATATGTCTTCCCTTCAAATAACTGCATTTTCCTGGGCCTCTTCTGCCTCAGTAAATGAGGGCTCTGATTGCTCAGCCCAAAACTGTGGAGTTATCCCTGACTCCCCTCTTTCTTTAGTACTCTACATGAAATCAACAAATCCCATTGGATATATTTTCAAACTAAAAACTATATCCCAGTAATTTTTTCACTGGACCATACCATCATCCTCTCACTCCTGGACTACAGAAAGAAACTGCTAATTGGTGACCCTGCCCCCATCATTAGCTTATACCCACTACTTTACTAGTCTCCCCTCCTATCTAATTTCAATGCAGGATTCATCCTATCTGTCCTAATTCAGATCATTTTTTTCTTTAAACTCTCATCTCCTTCCCAGAAAAAACTTGAAAGTCATTATAAGACCTCACATCATATGAAACCTTGTTACCTCTATGACTTTATTCCCCTTAGTTTTTCTGCATCTCTTTTCTTTAAATGTATAGATTGCACTGGATCTTCAAGTCTTTGCATTTACTAGTCTTTGTAACAGGAATGATACCTGCTTGACTGGCTCATTCACCTGCATTAAGTCTTTATTCAAAATGCTTCTTCTTAGGGAATCATTCCTTGTTACTCCAGCCAATGACAAGCTTTCTCCAACCAAAATAGTGCACTTAATCTGCCTGTGATTTGATGTTTCCCCTGACACTTCTTACTAGCTAATATACAATAAGTTTTACTTACTAATATTTATACTCATTTTTTTTCTTTCTATAATTCAGTTCTATGAGAGCAGAAATTCATAGGTGTTTTTCTTCACTAAGACACCTCTGGATCCTTAAGCAGTGCTTGATACATGGGGAGCACTGTAAATTAAATGATATAAGTAAATTAATTTACTGTAATGTAAATGATATAGTTAAATTAATGTAACTTATTTTTAAGACTACTTTTTCTTTTTTTTTTTTGGGGGGGGGGGGTACTGGAATATAACCCAAGAATGTTTACCATTGAGCTACAATCTTTTTAAAATTCTATTTTTAGAAAATTCCCTGCTGTCTTTTACCTTAGTTAACAGGTAGTTGATTCTTGACAGTTTACACATTTTATTATCCAGTACTATGCAAAATATTCTGTGTATGATTCTTTTATTTTCTGACACATATACATGAAACGATAAAAAGCATTTTCATTTAGAAAAGTTGACTCCAACCAAAAATGCAAAATATGTTCCAATGAGTTTTGATTTCCTGGTATACTATTTCTAACTCTAAGGAAGAAGTAATGCATTTTCCACTTACATGACCACATTTCTGACACAAGCTAAGTGATGGAAAAAAAACTTAGAATAATCCCAAGTAAATATGGGAAGCCACAACAGAGACATCTAAGATTTCTTGAAAACATTTTCATGTGGGAAACCACTAATCCTACATTTCTGTGGGTTTCTTGGTACAAGTCCAAACCTCTCAAAGCTCTTCAAGGTATGGGCTACACAATAACAGATACAATAGTAAGTTCAGTAGCGTGTAAATAAGAACCATGCAAATAATGGTAAGAGAAAGTCAAGGACCAGATGATGAGACAACCCTTTGTGCTCCATAGTTGGAATAAGTAGTTAAACCCTACATAATTTTATGCTTCTTGGCAGATGCTTGCTCAAATACAGCACATACTCTGATGCTTTTGGTTTAAAGAACTTTGTGTTCTGGGCACTCTCCTGGGTCCATGTTGAGTCAAAGGAGAGGGTGTTTTGATCTATATGGTGGGTGTATTTGTTATGACCAGGACATCAATAGTTCTCAACCTGTGTGACTTTAGGAAGAATGTTTTTGTTTAAAAGATCCTCCAAGGTAGATGCATTGAAATCTCTCTTGAATACACTCTCATCCTCTTCCATGAAGAAGGAACCCAGGTGACAGTACTTGTAACAACTTGTATTTGTCCTTAACAGCTTTATTAGTAATGACTTTGCCATTTGCCTAAAGTTCAGCTTGCCTCTCTTCCTCAGTCAAGTTTTTCATGTGTTAAATTTCTGCTGTCTTTTTTTCAAGTGTTTCTCGCTCTTTTCTCCCTCTTGATTCATTTTCATTCCCAAACTTTTGCATGCCTCATATTTCTCCTCATCCTTTTCATCATCAGTATTGAGTCATCCACTGCAGCCAGGGAATGCTGTTCTCCTCCAGGTCTTTTTTGGTCTCCTCTTTTACAATCCAGAGTGTGTACATTCACTTCCCTTCAGCCATGCATTTTGCTTCCTGCTCCATCTCTTTCTGTTTCAGTGCTTCAGCCTCATGTTTTTGAACTGTCACTCAGTCCTACTTTTGAATGAAGACTGGCTTAAGTTGAGGCTCTGTTATTATTTAGATGTGGTGTCCCCCAAAAGCTCATGTGTAAGACAATTCAAGAAAGTTCAGAGGAGAAATGATTGGGTTGTGACAGCCTTAACCGAATCAGTGAATTAATTCCTTAGTAATGATTAATTGAGTGGTAATTGGAGTGGTAGAGTGTGGCTGGGGATGGTGGGAATTAGGGCGTGGCCTGGGGATATGGATGGATATATATATA
>NW_025999842.1:16368146-16386401 GCF_001458135.2 Marmota marmota marmota | reverse complement strand
TATATATATATATATTTGAATCTGACAAGTAGAGATCTCTGCTTCTTTTTTTTAATATTTTATTTTATTTTTTTTTAGTTTTCAGCTGACACAACATCTTTGTTTATATGTGGTGCTGAGGATCAAACCTGGGCAGCATGCATGCCAGGCGAGCACGCTACCCCTTGAGCCACATCCCCAGCCCTCTGTTGGCTTCTTGATCACCATGATGAGAGCTTCTTTCCTGTGCCACACACTCTGCCATGATTTTCAGCCTCATCTTGCTCCCAAGAAACAGAGCCGATGTTCTATGGACTAAGACCTCTGAAACCATGAGCCCTCAAATAAACTTTTCTTCTTCCACAGTTGCTCTGGTCAGGTCCTTTAGTCACAGCAGTGAAAAAGCTGACTAAAACATATTCCAACTGATGTTCACTGTCCATGTACTCTACTCAGACTCTGATTCTGACTCCTCCTCAGATCACCCTTCATTTTGCACCTCTATGATATCCATCTTTTCATTTTTGCTCTCCTGTGCTCACTGATACTTACTTTTTATTTGGGGACAGGGTCTTGCTAAGTTGCTAAGGCTAGCCTCAAACTTGTGATCCTCCTGCCTGAGCCTCCTGAGTCATTGGAATAATAAGCATGTGACACCATGCCTGGCTTAAGACTACTTTTTTAGAGCAGTTTGAGGTTTACAGTAAAATTAGGAGGAAGGTACACAGATTTCCTTTATACTGCTGCTATCACACATCCATTTGTTACAACTGATTAATTTACAATGATTGACACATCATTACCCAAAGCTCACATTTTAATAAAAAGTTCACTCTTGGTGTTGCACATTGTATGAGCTTGTACAAATATTCGATGACATGTATACACCAGTACTCTATCCTGTGTTGTGTTTGTTTTTCCCTTCCTCTTCTCAAACTCCTTGTAACCAATGATCTATTTCCATACTTTTGCTTTTTCAGAATGCCATACAATTGGAATCATACAGTATGTAATCTTTCCAGATTGACTTATTTCACTAAGTAATGCTCAATTAAGTTTCTTTTATATGTTTTCATGGATGGGTAACTCCTTTCTTTTTAGCAGGGAATACTACACCATTGTCTGAATGTATCAACATTTATTATCCATTCACCTACTGAAAGACATTTTCTTGGTCTTTTCAGGCTGCACTGACAAAATGACATAAGTTGGATGGTATGGAAACAAAAGAAAATTTTTTCCATAGTTTGGAGGAGGGAAAGCCCTATTTTATCAAGACACTGGCTGATTCAATATCTGATGATTGCCAGTTTCCTTTCATGGATGGGACTTCCTTTTTAAAAATTTATTCTTTTTTATTTTTCCCACATCTTTGCTGGTGCATTTTAGTTCTACATAATGTTATAATGTGTTGTTACAAATTCATGCGTGCACACAATATAACGGTATAATTTGCCGATGTCACTCCCCAGCAATTCTTTCCTTTCTCCTTGTCCTCTTCCCTGACGTCTTTCCTCTCACTGAATTCCCATTGATTTTTTTGAGATTCCCTCCCCACACCCTTTTATTTTTATTTTTCCTTTCTAGCTTCCACATATGAGAAAACATGTGACACTTGGCTTCTAAGTTTGGCTTATTGTACTTAACATAATTATCTCTAGTTCCATCCATTTTCCTGAAAATGACAAAATTTTATTTTTCTTTATGGTGGAATAAAACCCCTTTGTGTATATATACCACATTTTCTTTAGAAGTTCATCCATTGATGAATACCTAGGTTGGTTCCATAGTTTCGTTGTTGTGAATTGTGCGGCTATAAACATGGCTATCCATGTATCACTATAGTATGATGATCCTTTGTTGTGCAGAAGTTTGTAATTTGATGCCATCCAATTTATTAGCTCTTGGCATTATTTCTGAAGCTTTAGAGATCCTATTGAGAAAGTCATTGCCTGGGCCTAAAACTGGAATGTTGACCTTACATTTTATTCTAAGAGTTGCAGAGTTTCTGTCTCATTCCAAAGACTTTGATTCATTTTTAGTTATTTTCATATAGGGTGAAAGATAAAGGTTTAGTTTCATTTTTCTATTTATGTATAACCAGTTTTCCCAGTATCATTTATTTAAAAGACTGGCTTTTCTCCAATGTACATTTTTGGCACCTTTGTAAAGGATCATGACTCTGTGTGGTTTGTCTCTGTGTCTTCTATTCTGTACCATCAGACTCTGTGTCTGTTTTTATGCCAGATAATGCAGGATTTTGTGTGTGTGTGTGTGTGTGTGTGTGTGTTGTTGTCATTGTTATTGTTTTATTTTGTAGTATAATTTAAAGTTAGGTATTTTGATGTGAACTACACTTTTTTTGTGTGTCCTTACATGTGGCAAAAAGTTATGTCAGTTCTCTGGGGGCTCTTTTATAAAAGCAGTTGTTCTATCCATGAGGGTCTGTGCTCATGAAATAATACCTTTCTGATTAGGTTTCAATATAAGAATTCAGGGGAAAACATCAACAGTCATACCATAGCATATACTTGGTTCCTTCCAAGTTTTGGCAATTATAAATCAAATTACTTTAAACATCAATGTCCAGGTATTAGTGTGGACATAAGTTTTCAGATGAGCTGGGTAAATGTCAAGAAGCGAAATCGCTGGATAATAATAGTAAGAGTTTTGGAAGTAATTGCTAAATTCTGACAAATTGACTGTACCATATTCCATTCCGAACAGCAATGTATGAGAGTTCTTGTTGTTCAATATTCTCACCAGAAATTATTGTGGCCAGAATTTTCAAATGCAGCCTTCTTCATTTGGCCAACTTACTGTATTTTCCCTAATGACATATGATGTGGAACATATTTTCATATGCTTATTTACCATCCCTATATCTTTTGTTGCAAAGTATCTGTTAAGACTGTGATCCATTTATATTACTTGGGGTGTTTTATTTTCATACTGTTGACTTTAAAGAGCTCTTTATTTATTTTGTAGGAGAGTTATTTGTTAGAGTCTGTAAACAAGTCAGGATGGTGCCTGGCATTTTGCCAGAGAAATGTTAGAGTCTGTAAACAAGTCTGGATGGCGCCTGGCAAAATGCCAGAGGGAGTGGTTTGTGAAGTAATGCCAGCGAGCCATTAAGTGTGGAGATTCCTTATTGGTTGACTGATGTATCTAGTTTATGCTAATTAAGATAAGCTGTGTAAAATGTATAAATACCTCTGTTGTCCTACAATAAACGGCTTCCACTCCTGCTGTATCAATCTACACAAGTTCTTAGTCACCCCCCGGTTATTTTGCTGCAGCCGGACTGCGGCAGTTATTGTTTAGGAAAGTCTTTGGTCCCTATTTTATCCTTTTCTGTGACTTGTCTTCATTCTGTTCATTCTCTAGCAAAGTAGCATTTTTATTTTTAAATTTTGACTGAGTCCATTTTACCAAGTATTTAGTCCATATATTGTGCCTTTAGTGGTGTACCTAAGGAGTCAAACTCAATGTTACATAGCTATTTTTTCCATTTTTTGTTTTCAAATCTTTGAGCGGTTCTATACTTTGCTTCTAACCTTGAATTCTGTGATCTATTTGAATTAATTTTTGTGGAGTGCATAAAGTTTGGGTCTAGATTCGTTTTTTGAGCACATTAGTTTCCAGTTGTGCCAGTGCTATTTATTGAAAATACTACCTGGGTTGCACTGTATTGTCTATGCTCCTTTGTCAGTGAGTCTCTCTGTGCTCTTTATTCTGTTCCTCTGATCTCTTTGTTCTTTCAGCAACACCACACTGCTTTGATTGATGTAACCTTATAGTAATTCCGGATGAAGATGCTGTTTTAATGCTTTACCTTATCTTTTGCCTTCTTGTCTAGTGAAACGTAAGCACAATCAGGTAATAACTGATGCATAACTCAAGAGTCCAGCTACCTTATTGGACAGAATGAGTCAGGCTCTTCATCTTTGTATTTTGAAAACAATTATGCATTTCCTTCTACTATATAAAAAAGCGGATCCAATATTATTTTGTGTATGTTCTTTTGCAAACAAGCCATAGAAAAAGTTCTATTCATCTCTGTTTTCCAAACACCTAAAACACTGCCTGATACATAGTAAAAGCCATGACACATAAATCTGATTAGGAAGAACCATGAAGATGAAAGGACTGTGAGGAAATTAAGGATGTCTCTGATAACTAATCTGATTCAGGGTGAGCAATATCAATGGAGTTACATAAATGTGTGGGAAAATTAAGGAGATGGGAAAAGTACTGCAAGTTTCTTAAAGTAAAGTGGTATACAATTTATCATCCTCACTGGAAGCCTATTCTAAAGTGAAAGAAAGTGCATTTCATAATCAAGCTGAACCATCAGATGCAGCTGGGACTTTTCCTGGCAGAATTAGAATTATATATGGTGATCCTAATTAGAGCAGAATTAAGTGGTATGGAAGATAATTACAAATGACACCTAGAAAGAAATCTGAAGTATGTGATTTTTATCTGAAGTCATTTAAATATTTTATAAATTGAAATAATATTAGCATGAGCATATATTTAAAAGATTTTGCCTATTTCTGTATTAAGATTCCACATCATCAAAATCATAGTAACAGAACAAAAATAGAACTAACAAAAAAAGAGGCTGTCAGTATAAGGGCATTTTATGTATTTCTGTAAAAATAATGACAATTTTTTTTTAAAAAAGAGTGCTATTAGAAAAGGGTAGTGAAAAGTATCTTGGTCCAGAGTGTGTCTTGCAGAAAAGGAAAAAGAAAACAAGGAGGCATGCCTAACTCAGTGTTGTTGGGATATATGAAACATTGATATAAAAAGTGAGAATTGAAAACCAAATTGACTTTGTAAATTAAATGTCACTCTCTTCCTTATATCAGTATACAAAATATAAAGCAGCCTGGTGTAACCCTTGTGGAAAAAAAATTCAAACAATCAAAGAATGTGCTCTTTTCTCAAGAATTTGTATTGTTCTTACGGGGCAAGCTAAGGATTTTGTGTTGACTCTCAAAGTAAATTTCTTCTCATTTTATCAATTAGAAAGCTAAGTACCTTGATGACCAGTTATCTGATCAGTTATCTGTGTCTAAAATTTTCTCAATTCCTATTTATAAAGCTTACAATCTAATCCCCCCAAAAGTTTCACAGTCTCAAACTAGATTCATATCAAGTCTCCAATAGAACAAAAACATGTACTTATTTTTTTAATATTTAAAATCATTTTGTTGCATACATTTTAAGGCATACCACATGTTGTTTTGATGTTTTTACCTTGGTATACATAAACATAGCAAGGTGATTACTACAGTTCAATAAATTAATATATCCATCATTTTATAAAGTTGCCTTTGTTTGTGTGCATGCACGCATGTGTGTACATGTCTGTGTGTAGTAAAAGTACCCCAAATCAATTCTCTTAGCAAATTTCAGTAAATAATATACATTAGTGACTATAATCCTCATTGTTATATGTTAGTATTTCCAGATTTATTTGTTCTATATAACTGAAACTTTGTACCTGCTCACCTAAATGACAAATTAGTTTTTAAATATGCATGATTGGCCCAAATTATCAGGCATGTGAGGAACATGAGTAACATGAAATGGAAAGTCCAAATAAGCCAAATAAAGACACAGACCTTGTGTGAAACTGATTCAGGGAACTGCAGAAAATGTTTTAAAAGATCAAAGTGACATAAAAGAATAATACATTCTAAACTTTGTTCTTAAATGCAGAGAAGGTATGACTTCTTCATTTTCTATACTTGAGATAATGTTCTTCAGATGTTTCCTACTTACTGGAAAAGAGGAAAGTTTGCGGGATGGGCCTGTAGCTCAGTGGCAGAATACATGCCTAGTATGTGTGAGGCACTGGGTTCAGTTCTCAGCACCACGTAAAAATAAAATAAAGGTATTCTGTCCATCTACAACTACAAAATTAAATAAATAGGAAAGAAAGTTTGCCAGGCAAACAAGACATGTTTTGTCATGTTATTATCCTCGTTAGCTTAAACTATCACCTTCAAGTTGTTATTAAATCTGTTCTAGTTTCCCTTTGTTACCTTGCCAGTCTCCAAGGTAGAGTGTGTGAAGCATTTGTAGACTATTGAAAAGAGGCTGTGGTATGAGTTTGAGAAATCTGGTGCTCTTTCAGCTTTTCTTGGCCTCTGAAGTGGCTGTTCCACTCAACGAGGTCACTTTATATCCACTCCCCATGAAGTGGTGGCTGGCAAACATGAGGTCTGTTCTTATTCGGCTCACTCCATCAAGTCCTGAGATGTCCTTGAAGAATTGGCTCTTGCAGTCGTAATGCCGGATTCCTGGGACCCCAATAGACCTCCAGGAGATAAATCTGATATAATTACACAACAGTCTTTATTGCAAGCTCAAGCCTGGACTCACAACCGTTTCTGATGCAGTGGTCCCGAGGAGTGAGTCCCTGTCCTTTGTTCAGTGATATTTTATAGGTTTGGGGGGACACTCTATACGTCACAACATCACACAGCAAATTATTTCACATCATGGGAAAGTCAAACAACAACTCTTAACATTGACTAGCACATTCACTGGTGACAAAAATTTGGGTAAGGGTTATTGGTTAGTACAAAAGAGGGATTTGTTTGAACTGATTGCTTTAATCCATGAGGGGTGTACAAACTACATGGTTTCCTAACATATTGTCAACCACCAAGACTACTGGGGGATCATCTGGCATCCCAGGTATTTTCCCTTCTCATGCTGATTGGTGGTTGTTAGGTGGTTGCTATGGGTCCTCACCTAGCCTGAGTCAGGGATACCTGGTACTGCAGATCTCTCCTATTATTTGCAGACAAACAACTCAGCTGGGTGACTATGTGCCTAGGAAGCTCTGTGGGTTTTTCCAAGGACAAGGGTCACGCCCCCTCCCTCTGGACAGGCTTGAGGTAGAAGCTGTTTTCAAAAAAATGGAGTCACATCAGTTTCGCAGTCAATATGGGTTTTTTTTTTTTTCCCTGACACCTATCATTGGCTAGGATCCCTTTTGATGTTTTTTTTTTTAAATAATTTTAGACTTAAAGAAAAATACACTCTTTTTTTAATCACACACACACGTTTCCTCAAATGTTACTATTTCAGCGTATTTGTTTTATCATTTCCTTTGTATGTAAGATGGAGGGTGGAGATATCAATTCTTTTCTGAAATTATTTATAGTGTTACATGTACTGGACTCCTTTACCAAAATACTTCAGTGTGTATTTTGTAAATTCAAGGGTACTTTCTTATGTACTATGATAAAATGATAAAAAATCAGTTAAAAATGATATAATTATTTTATGATATTACTCTTAATGTAATAACCTTATTAAAATTTCATCAAGGGTCCCCTAAATGTCTTTACACCAAAAGGAAAAGGAAAAAAAAAAAAAACCTGGTTCAGGATCACATATCACATTTAGACATCAAGTATTTTCAGTTTCTTTAGTACAGAACACTTCCTCAGTCCTTCTTTGTCTTTTTTGACATTGATATTTGAAAAGTACAGAGCATTTATTTCATAAAACGTCTCTCAGTTTGGGTTTGTCTGATGTTTCCACATGATTGTATTCAGGTTATGCATTCTTGGCAGGAACATCATGAGTGACTACATTCTGATTTCCAGCCTAAACCATTTGCCCTATAGCAAGAAGCAGCAAAGTCACTTTGTGCCTAGCAAAGAAACTTTTGGGCTTTTTAGTCACCACTGCTGGCATTCTTTTATGCTCTTCAACAGACACAGAGGGATTCAGGAAACCATCCATGCTTTCTATAAATACCATGAGTCTTTGAGGAGCGAAACTCTTCCCCTCTACAGCTTGAACAAGGATAATAGCAAGTTTTATCCGAAAATAGCCCTCCTCATATTTGGAAAGCAGGGATAAATATCCTTTTCTTCTTAACTTTCTTTTTAACTTAACACTCTGCTTAGATAGAGACAAGAGGGAGTTGCATATATAAAACAAGAATGAAATATGATGGTTTTTGTAAAAGAGAACATGAAGGAACTTTTAGGAATTAAAAAGATTATTGTTGAATTATAAAAAAACAGTTCAAAGACTAGGTCTGAAAAATATTCAAGAACTCAGAACAAGATGGAAAAATATAAAAATAATAAACAGAAAAAAAGAACAATTCAATTAATTAATAAGGTTGCAATACAGAGAACAGACAATTCTACTAATAGTATTAATAAAAGGTGAGGGTGTTTTGTCAGATTTTCATTGCTGTGACCAAAATATCTGACAAGAACAATTTTAGAGGTTGCTTATGGTTTCATAGGTCTCAGTCCTTAGGTGTCCAACACTTTTGCTCTGGGCTTGAGGTGGGGCAGAATATCATGGTGGTAGTTGTGGCAGAAGAAAGCACTTGAGGGATGTCACCAGAAATTATATATAGAGAGAGAGCTCAGCTCGAAAAATATGTTCCACTTAAGGAACACACCCAATGATCCAGTAATCCCTATTAGGGGATTAATGCACTAATTAAGTTAAAGCTCTCATAACTCAATCATTTTACCTCTAAACATTCTTGCATTATTTCATACATGAGCTTTTGTCTAAATCATAATGGAGTGTAACACATTCTTAAAAATAAAAGAAATTAGTTAATTATTTCCCACTGTATCTTGAAGTTACTTGAATATTACATTTCTTACTAGTGACACCCTGATAAATTGACAGGTTTATAGTCAGAGATCCTGAGTTAATAAGGGCTGTGGAAATAAAACAGTGGACACAAACTCCATATTTATGACCAATTTTGGGTATCTGGCATGAATAACAATTGTATGATTTTACAGAAAAATTCCAGAGCTATAAAAACCCAGGGACTCCATCTTGCCATAGATAGATATATCGACTTTCTATATCCTTCTGTCCTTTATTATCATATTTTGAATCCCACAAAAAGGCATGTATGTCTCCTCTCACCAAGAAAACACAAAGTCAAACTAAAACATTCAGAAGAACTCTTTTTAAAAAACTATCTAAAAAGTCATTTTCTATTTATAAAGCAAGACACCACATGATTTTGAGAAACTGGTAGAATAAAAGAGAAGTTTCAAATAGCCATTAATGTTGTAAATCAACATCATTGAATTGAACATTAGTTCTAATAATGGTTCATGAGTAAGAGTATAAAATATCAACAAAATGTTTGTCGTACATTGGAAATATTTGCATGGTCATAACTGTTAGGAGACAATTCTCTATGGATCTTATATTTCCGTATATCTTAAGAAGCGTTGATTTCTAATTTAATATAAACTATCCTTTCAAATACATATGTATTTTAGGCAGTCTTGGCAGTTGAAGAAGTCTCTCCCTAGTTCAGATTTCATTACATTGAAGGGTAACAGCAAGTAACATCTTATCTGGAAAGAAAGATGGACAGCCAGAACTGGAGATCTGAGGGCCAGTGTAATGATGTTCTAATACATTTGTTGCTATAATAAACACTTTTTTTTTTTTCCTGACCCAAGAGTCCTATGTTGTCATGGGGAGTCACTCCAGAAAGCCCTCTAAGTCCAAATTTCAAATCAAAAGAGGGCTTTGTTTACCTGGCCAGGGACTGTCACCCACCACAGAGACTCAAGGTCCATCCAAAGAGAATATAAGCACAAAAATCACAACTCACTGACTTGCTTATTGCCATGTAGCTAGCCAATCATAGAAACTAAAAATTAATAAGTGGGACCTGTGGGCTCTAGGCAGGACTGGAATTTTCCAGTCGGCAAGCAAGTGATAAACAGAAGCTAAAAAAGCATTAGCTTTTCAGTTCAGTTGACCACAGTCCTGGGTTCAAGTAGGTGCTAGTCGCATCCTGAATTTGGGCGGGGGTTGGCAGGGAGAGAATCTACTTCAAAGTCATGTAGACCCACAAGGGAATTAAAACCCACGATGTAGCTCACCATGACCACTGCTGCATCCTGGGTAGGGTACAATTTGGGGGGTACAAAGTCCAGAAAGACAAATTTTTTTAAAATATGAAAATAGCTTTCATTTCAGTTTCTCAGAAACAGCTCTTGTAACAGTTTTTTTTTTTTTTAATAGAAGGCCGCAAAATGGTGTCTTAGACCTGTCTATGACAGTTTTTGTTTTATAATTGTCTTATCTCACTTATCAAAACCTTATATCTATCATCTATATTTTCTACTAATCTATAACCTATAACTTACACTCTTATTGATTGTATTTATAAGTTTACACCACAATAATGTCTCTTCTAGAATCTCTAAAAAAATCATCAGGCTAATTTTCTAGCTTGCAAATAGGGTAAAATATCAAACTTTTTGCAATTCCTGATAATAGCAATGCAATTGCTTTTCATATAGTCAACATTTAGAAAAATATCTTGAACTTAATATCAGCACACTGCAGTGACACAGTCACATCAATATTTATAGCAGCTCATTTCACAAGAACTAAGCTCAGGAACCAACCTAGGTGCCCTTCAACAGATGAATGGATAAAGAAAATGTGGTATATATGCACAATGGAATATTACTCAGTCATAAAGAAGAATGAAATTATGGCAATTGCCAGTAAACGGATGGAACTGAATAATATTATATTAAGTGAAATAAGCCAATTCCAAAAAACCAAAGGCTGAGTGTTATCTCTGATACGTGGATGCTAACACATAATAAGGGAGGAGGGAAAGAATCGAAGTTCATTAGATTAGAAAAAGAAGAATGAAGGGAAGAGATGGAGAATGGCAATAGGAAAGATAATAGAATAAATCAAATATAATTTCTATTTTAATATAGGAATAAATGACTAATGAAACCTCACATTATGCTCAACCACAAGAATGTGATCCAAATTAGAATGTTATACTCCATGTACGTATGTCAAAATTTTACTGCCATGTGTATCTAAAATGAACAATTAAAAAATTGAAAAAAACAGCACTAGATACAGAAAATACTGAAATATGTTTAACAAAGTATGTGTAATACGTGTACACTGGAAACCATAAATTAATACTGACAAAAATTAAAGTTGCAATAAAATGGAGAGATATTTTATAGTCAAAAGACTATAATGGTTTCAAGAGGCTTATTTTCTCCCAAATAACCCACAATTAATTAAATTCCAATCAAATTTTAGCAGGATCTCCTTTTAGAAACTGATAAATTGATTAAAAAAGAATATATGCAATTGCAAAAACCTAAAATAATAAGAAAAATTGTGAAAAAGAACTTTCATGGAGCAGTTACACCTCATCATCTCAAGATTTGTTCTAAAGCTCAACAATCAAAACTGTTGTTCAGATCTGAGTATAAACCCATTTATCAGAGGAAATGAATAGTTTAGAAGAGAAACACATCATATGATGAGTTGAATAACAAAGGTATCGAGGTAATTCATTAAGGAGAAAATTCTCTTTCCAAATAGAGTTCAGGAACAACATATACAAGGAAGATAAATATAGATCTTTGCCTAACACTATATACAACCTTTAACTTAAAATAGCACATAGAACTAAAGATAGAAACTTAAGCTATAAAAATTCTAAAAGGAAATAGGAGAAAATATTCATGAACTCAAGCTAGACAATTCTTGCGTATGACACAATCACTTATCATAAAACTTGGATAATTCAAATTTCATCAAGATAACCTCCCAAACAAAGCAACAAGAGCACCAACAAAAACAATAACAACAATTTATTTTTGTTCTTCCAAATACAAATTCAAGAAAATGAAAAGACCAATTAGACTGAGAGAGAATATTCTTTTTCTCTACACACATACATTCAGAGGACATCTGTCCAAGAAAGGAAAAAAACAAAACAAAACAAAACAAAAAACCCTTACAACAACCAGAAGCAAACAAATATTAAATAGAAAAAAGAAGCTATAAAAAAAGTTTTTGAAACATAGGAAACAAAGTGTTCATGTTTACTAGTTATCAAGGACATTAAAACTACCAAGACATTTCACAGCACCCATAAACATTGCTAAAATTAAAGTCTGAAAATACGAAGTACCTTCAAGTAACAGATGAAATTTTCATAAACAAATGATTTGCCAGTTTCTTAAACATTTAACATATCCTTAATATATAACCATTATGAGTTAAATAATTCCCCTCCAAAACTTATGTGTTGAAGTCTTAAGTCCTATACCTCAGAATGTGACATTTTTGGATTTACGGTTGCTGCAGACGTAATTAGGTAAGTGAAGATGAAGTGATACTAGAATCATACAGGCCTCTACTCTAACATGACTGGAGTCTCTCTGAAAATGAGAACTATGGACACAGAGACATACAGGAAGAACACTTCTTGAAGCTGAAGGGAGACATCCAAGTGAAGCTTCTACAAGCTAAGGATTGCTGGCAAAGTACTAGAACCTGGGGAAGGAGCATAGAACATACTTCCCCTCACAGCCTTCAGAAAGAACCAACTCTGGTGATTTGGAACTGTAGCTTTAAGAACAACAGTTTTACTGTTTTACCCATATAATTTGTGGTAGTGTGTTGCAGTCATCCTAGCAAAATAATAGACTTCCATCAAGTATCTGCACAGGAGAAATGAAAGTATAAGTTCAACCAAGAACTGTACAAGGTCATTTGTTTCAGATTTATTCATAATAGGCTCTGACTGGAAACAACATGAATGTCCGTCAGCAGGTTAATAGATAAATATATGAATTTTGGCATGTTTATATAGTGAGAAATCTATGTGGTAATAGAAAGAACAAACTGCTGATGTATACATAAATGAATAAATTAAAATGACAAAATTATGCTGAATGAAATAATTCAAATCCCAAAAGTTCCTTCTATAATTAGTCCATTTGTTTGAAATTTTAGAAAATGGAATACTAAACTATAGAATCAGAAATCTGATTAGTCTTTTCCAGGAAAAGAGGCTGAGACACTGATTCCAGGGGCAGTGTGGCCTTTTTTCTGATGATGGGCTATATATTTTGTGGTGAGGCTTATGATTGTTATAACTCTTTGAGCACTATACTGAAAATGGGCATTTTTAATTCTGAAATCATACCTTGCTAAATTCGATTTAAAAAACAAAGTATGAGAAAAAAGGTATTTAACAGGAAAACAATATGTTTGAAAACACCAGCATTAGCTTTTATTGTTGCAATTCTTCATGTTTATATTGTTCATTTTTCTTAGAGAACATAAAAATATATCTAGCTTTCCAAAGTCATTTTGTGATAGACAAACTCAGTATAGAATTTTATAATTCTACCAAAGCTGTACACAGAGTATGTTCTTGGGCATTTTGTTACTAAGCTAAAAACTTGGAAAACAGATTGTAATGAAACCAAGTATAAATTTTTAAAAAGTACAATGGTTCCTCTGGTGGTTTAAGACTGTTAATAGGAACAGGATATTTTTCACTTAGAATTTGTTAGCAATATTCAGTGTTTGTTACTTTCATGCATTGTGCTGCTTACATAAATATATTTTAAAATGATGACTTTAGGAGTGGTTTGCTACTTTCAACACTCCTGCCACTTGACTATCTTTGTTTATCTTTTGAAGAGCTGGTTATGGAAGATTACCTCAATAGTATCTTTGAACAACATAAGCAAGTAACAGGGTTCAAAGCCATCAAAGGCTTAATTGAGCCTGTACTCTCATTCTCTATTATGCCTAAATTGGTATTTCTCACACTTGGCTGCACACATAATTACTTTTAAGAAAAAGTTTACACTTGGAGCCCACACACTTTTAGCAATTTTTAATTGTCTAGAAAATGAAATTTTAAAAGCAGTTTATATTGATTAATGTGTATCAGCCAATATTGATAAATTTCTCAAATAATCCAGCTTTATTAAAGACCTGTAGTAAGCTAATAGAAGTTCAGTGTTATACAACTATGGATTTTGCTGCAGTCTGGCTGGGCAAAAAAAAAAAAAAAAAAAAAAAAAACCGGGAGGTCACGAGCCACTTGTAGATTCAAGCAGGAAGGAACTTTGTTTTTCAAAACGCGAACTCTACCCACGCAAACTCCACCCACGCAAACCCCCGAGAACTCTACAGGAACTCCACGGAAACTCTGTGAGAACTCAAAAGTAGCAGGCACCTGAGGCAGCAGTAGGCGCACGTTCTGGCAAAATGCCAGGCACCATCCTGACCTGGCCATGCCTCTCAAGGGGATTTCATATATAAGTCATTTGGTTTCTGTGGATGAAAAGAATCTTAGTGAGATTTTTTTTTCTAACTCAAATTACTACTCTTGCAAAATTTTATCTGAAGCTTCTCTGTACTGTAGGTTTTAGGAACTGGTTGTTTTAAAGACAGAAAAATATCCATCCAAGTATAAAATTTGAAATAAAGTGTCCTGTAATTTTTAAAACACATTCTTATTCAGTATAAAGTCTCATGGTTCAACTTATTCTAGAGGATACTGAAGTATCAAGGCACAATTATAGTGATTTTCCTAATTTAAATGATATTTTTCTTAATTTAATAAATTACTTATAGTTTTGAAAGTTTTAGTATATTATCAATTGCTAACTTATCAATTTCTAAAATAGTGGTTGTTTGGAGCCAAAATGTATATTTTTCAGCTTCATATTTTGAAGTCCTAACTTCAGTACTTCAGATGGTAATGTAGTTGGAGGTAAAAGAAGTAAAATTAAGTCATTCATATCTTTATTCCACTATGACTAGTCTTCTTATAAGAAGAAAAATTAGGAGACATACACAGAGCAAAAACTGTATGAAAACATAGGAAGAATATGTCCAACTACAAGCCAAATAAAGGATTTGTTAGAAACCAGCCTCACTGACATCTCACTTCCTGACTTCTTGCCTCAGGAATTTTGAACAAAATACATTTCTGTGTTTAAGTCACCATGGTCGTGATTCTTTGTTATGTCAACTCTAACAAAACTAATGTAATACCTGTCAAAATTTTTGCACAACAGAATCACCAGTAGCTACACAAACATAAAATAAAAATAAATAAAATGGATGGTGTCCATACCAACTGAACTGACTCATGATTTGTGGAGGAGCGGGTAGCATAAGGTGAAAGAGCACTGCTTTTTTTTCTGGATGGTGGTGGATAGGAACACAGGGCTTTGTACTTCTTAGGCAAGCATTCAATCCTTGAGCTGCACCCTCTGTGCTGCCCACAATGTACTTTTAAAAATAAGGTTTCTGTGTGATTTTTAAATAACTGAGGATAGATGTATAGTAAGAATCTGCTGCATCCTGGACTAGAGAAAATAACTTGAAAACTGATAAACATGCCATAAGTTGTTTATAGTCTATTCAGGTTCTATTTGTTACTGTGGCAAGTATGTTCCTTAAATTATTTAGTATCTATTCTTCATGATGGAAAACAAAAATACATTGGTTTAAATCTTTGTTATCCTCAATTGAAGTGAAATTTCTTCTTGTGGGATGAATGCAGAAGAAACTATATTTATTCTAATATTTTCCTTAAGATCCAGATCTTTCTGCGTTCCTGTTTTCTTAACGTGAAAAGATTTTTTATAGAGAACATAAATGCCAGAATATTAAGCATTTTCATGAGCACTTTGAAAATTAATTCCAATTTTTAATTTAACAAATCTAAAATTTTTGATTTTGATACTATATCAAATATGAAGAAAAATTTCCTGAACAGAGAGAATGCAAATAACAAAGCTACAGCTCAAGCAACTTATTGCAACAGAAACTCACTACACAGAAATGCCATGTGGTTATGGGCCAGGCTATATGGGCAATGACCAAACAGACTCCATTTTGCCCTGAAACTCCATGTCATGTAATAAATGCTTCTCTCAGGGAAAGCCCCACCACTGTACCAATCAACAGTTGCTTAGCATAGCGTGTTTAGCAACGTAAAATGGCAATTATTTTACAATGTAAAAGTGTTCTCTCTTTGGTTTCCATTTTTCTTGGTCAACGTACCCGTCAGAGATTGATTGTCTAGATTTTAGTAACCATTGTTGTACACAAGTAGGAACATTTTGGCTCACTCTCTTCTCTGCTTGTGAGTTTTAGATCACATGGCATTTGTTTATGGTTTGAATCATAGCAACAGCCACTTATGTTTAATATGGTTTTGGACTATGAAAGGTATACTCAAAACCCAGGAGGGGGTCGAAGGGTGTAGACTTGTAGACTACTCCTTAGCTCTCCAGCTGGTAGATCCGGACTGCCAGCTGGTGAATAAAGTTTCCATCTCCTGATTTAAGATCAGCTTAGTGATTTATTGCAATCTTGGCTTAACAATGTGAATATCAATTTTTTTTTCCAGATTGTTGTTTTCAAATGAATTATTTTGCTTACTAGGGTAAATATAAATATGTCACATACTGATAATCAAAAAGCATGGTGTGGAGCCTCCGGGAACTGACTTCTATTACACAGGATAAGAATCACGTAGATACCTGTAGTTGCTCCTGCAAATCAGTCTGAGAGTATACTAATTGAGTTAAAACATTGAAATAAAATTGTTTAAGTAATTGATTTAAAATATTCAAACAAAATGTTAATTTCTACTACATATCACTTATTGCAACCTTCTAGAAATCTTTGCATCCTTCTATACCTTCCTTTATTACTTTGGTATGTCATCCACATCTCTTTATTTTCTAGTTCATTGGTATTTACTCTTTCCATCATCTTTTGCATTAGTAATATCAGAAATTTGTAGTCAATTTTGTTTATTCTTTGTCAACCACACCATTATGGTTCAAAGGTAGTCTTCACTAGAAATTACATAACTGGTAATATAGTAACAGAGTAATTCAGTTGTCTTACTTTCTATTTTTACTACCCAGAACTGTCATGTGAATTTCAATTTTTTTCCAGATTGTTGTTTTCAAATGTTGGTACCATTTTCTAGTATTTTAATAATGTACCATATGGGTGAATATCTTGTTATTTGACATCATCATCCTTAATAGATCTGGTTCTATCTTGATTTGGTCATGGTCATGTGTAGAGATGAATTAATTCTAGAGAAACAAAAGTTATAGACATATTCAAGATTTTAAGAAAGTTATATATTGATCTTGAGTAAATAGTTTTATTTTTTGCATGTGAATATATTTCTAGAATAGACACTGGTGATAATTTGGCTGCTTGCTAATTACATGTGCAGAGGAATACTCCTTACTGTGTTTGATCTCATTAAATGATATAATGCAACAGAAACATGTTTGTTACATAGTTACTAATTTCACGTTTGCTTTTTCAATTAATTTTCATCCAATTTCCTGCTTGTCTTGAGTTGAATAATAAGTGTGAGGCATGTGAAAATCTGACTGCATAGATAAAAGGGTTGCCTGTTTACTACAAGCTCCTCTGGATGATTCATTACTTCACATTTATAAAACTGGGAGACATTTCATAGTGTGTGGCTTCTTCAATATTAAAAAATATCATGATGTGCAAAGAAAGTTAATTTTTCATTTTCAGGCATTGGATAATATTAACTGATTACAATCCACAATTATTGTATTGTCAATTTTGTGTATTAATTGGTATTTTCTATTCTAGTTTTTACAGTGACTGTAAATGTCAATAGAGATTGGGGGATCAGGTGACCATAAAAACAATCCTCTGCCAGCAGAATATGTGCATTTGTGTGTGTGTGTGTGTGTAATCTCTCAAAAGTATTAGAAATGAAAAAAATAATTTGCTTAAAAGAAAGACTTTATTAGAAAGATATCCATTGCTTATTAAATTCAATTAAATTATAAAGCTATTATTACAAATGTATTTACTTTTACAGAGTTTTCTCAAAAGTTGTATTTTTTGAAGTAATATGGCAACTTTCAAACTGGGCCACAGAACTGAAGTACAATAATCATTTCAACAAAGTTTTAAAAAAACATATTGACCATTGGAAATTTTCTGATATTCAGCTAGTGCCTTAGAAGTCAATGAGGGTTTTGTTGTTGTTGTTTTGTTTTTGTTTTTTTTTTGCAGGGGGAGGGTACCAGGGATTGAACTCTGGGGACCACTGAGTCACATCCCCAGCCCTATTTTGTATTTTATTGAGAGGATCTCACTGAGTTGCTTGGCATTTCTCCATTGCTGAGGCTGGCTTTGAACTTGCAATCCTCATGTCTCAGCCTCCTAAGCCACTGGGATTACAGGTGTGTGTCACCTTGACCGGTTAATGAGGTTTGTGAACTAGAAATATTGAAAAATATTCATGTTAGGGTTTAATTCTTATTAATAAGTTTTTATGATAACATTGAGTAAAAATAAGCATATATATATATATATATATATATATATATATATATATATATATAT
>NW_025999842.1:16314945-16368141 GCF_001458135.2 Marmota marmota marmota | reverse complement strand
ATAAAATATATATATATATATATATATATATATATATATATATATATATATATCATAGCATATACACCAAATACATGTTGATCAAATGGGAAAGGAATTAAAATTACACACAGACCCTTCCAACAGAATCCTTAAAAGTGAGAGGATACTTCGAAATAAAATTTAAATGTTAGTGTTCACAGATATTCAAGATCAGTGCAGTAATTTCTAGAGTCTACACCTTAGGAAACAGCACAAAAATTGCATGGGAAGAAGAAAAGTGAAGTAGGGTTCAAGTGGTAGTGGAATACAAAAAAATATCAACTATTCATTCCCCAGAAAAAGGAGAACCTAATGAGATTGGACATATAGGGAAGAAGTCTGTGATCTGATATGTTGGAAGACTAGATTTTAGGAATTTTGAATTAAGTGTCCAAGTAATTGCTTGTCATGAGAAGTGTTATTCTTGATGAGATATGGAAGCACTCCAGAAGGGGAAAAGTGTCATCAGATGTTGCTGGTTAAGGTAAAGAAGAAAATCTAAGAAGGCAATGCCCAAATATCTCAAGAAACCAGAGCAAAATTTCTTCATTTATTAAAAATAAGGTTCCACCATATCAATGACAAAAGATAATTTTGTATTAAGATGTCGGATAAGATAGCCAACCCCTATATGCACTCATCCTGATAGCATCACCTTTAGTTTCTGGGTCCAAGAAAATAGAATATATTAAAATGTGAATCAAGGAAATAACACTATATACAGTTGCAAGAATAAACTTGGGGATAAGAAACAATTTTTTGAACAGATTATTTTTAAAACCTTTATTATAAAGCCCCTTCTAAAAAGCTATGAAATAGTGGGAAATCATAACAATCAAATAAGAAATAAATGCAACTGCAGATTAAAGAACATCAGAAAGTATAATTTCAAAATCTCAGAATGAATAGGATAAATGCCAGGCAGATATGAGATGGAATTTCAACTCAAGGAAGAATTAAAGTAAAAGATAAAATCTTCTCAGATGAGAAAACTAAATGACAGACTACACAAGAAGGGAGCATGGCCAAGTCCAAGAGTGTAATGAGATCATAGCATAGGCAAGGTGCAGTGGCTCAGGCCTGTAACACCAATGGTTTCGGAGGCTGACACAGGAAAATCAAGAGTTCAAAGCCAACATCAGCTACAGCAAAGCTCTAAGCAACTCAGTGAGACCCTGTCTCAAAATAAAATACAAAATATGGATGGGGATATGGCTCAGTGGTCCAGTGCCCCTGAGTTCAATTCCCAGTACTACTCCACCCTTTCAAAAATAATCACAGCATAGAAATCAAAAGAGCCAAAAAAATTCAACTCATATAAGGAAAGCATAAAATAGAGGGGAAATAGAAAAATGGTAAAGAATGAAATAAAAGATTGTAAAGACAACCAAATCAGAACCAGTATTTAAAATTATAACTCAAGGAAATCTCCTGAAAATTAAAACATGATTTGAATTTATTTTTTTAAATTGATTTTTACAAATTGTAATAATTAAATAGAACAGTGAACCCCAAAATTTATCTGAAAAAAACATCAGTATTTAATACGGAATTTTTAAAAAAATCGTGAGTTTCTAAGTAAAAATTTGTTAATTATTTATAAAAGAAAACAAATCTTGGCATTTGATTTCACATCACATGAAAAGCAAGAGAACCATGAACAAATTTCTTAAACAATAAGATATTTTTATCTCCCCATGCAGCCCTTTAACATTTCAGAATTGAAATCATTGCACATGGCAAAAAAAAAAATTTAAATTCTATGTATGTTTTATGTTTAAAGAAAGAAATCAAGCAAAAAATAAAAATAATACATCTACTTCCACATAGATAGTAGTTGTCAAAGTCCAAACAAGGATAAAGATGCTTCAGCATTACCAAAAGACAAGTTTTATAATAGAAAAAAACTTTATAACTAACAAAATCAATCCAATATTTCTAAAATAATGAAAACGTGTCATAGAAAAAAAACACAGAAAGTTTAATATAAAATAATATGACAGGTCTGAAACCCATCAAGTCATATTAGTATCTTCAAATAGGCTTAGTCTTAACTCCCATTTTTGAAGGAAAATATTTTCTGATTGATACACAGAGCAAAAACCTACTATGTACTGTATAAAATTATACCTTGCAACAAATTTATTCATAAAAGCAAAAAATAAAACATGGGTAAATGTACAGCAGACAAATACAATAGAAATTAAATAGACATCCAGATCTCAATTCCTGCCAGATTATAATATCAAAAAGAGGATTAAAAGAGCAAATAATGCTGAGAAGAAAGTTTTTAGTTTGAGTCCATCCCATTTACTGATTCTTGATTTTAATTCTTACGCCAAAGGAATCTTTTTAAGGAAGTTGGGGCCTAATCTCACATGATGGAGATTAGGGCCTACTTTTTCTTCTATTAGTTGAAGGGTCTATGGTTTTATTCCTAGGTCCTTGATCCATTTTGAGTTTAGTTTTGTGCATAGTGAGAGATAGTGGTTTAATTTCACTTTGTTGCATATGGATTTCCAATTTTTCCAGCACCATTTGTTGAAGAGTCTATCTTTTCTCCAATGCATGTTTTTGGTGCCTTTGTCTAATATAAGATAATTATAATTTTGTGGATTAGTCACTGTGTCCTCTATTCTGTACCATTTGTAAAACTGAAAACTTTCTTCTCAGCAACAAGAACAACCTGTGAGGTGAATAGACAGCCTACATCTTGGGAGCAAATCTGTACTCCTCACACATCAGATAGAGCACTAATCTCTAGGGTATATAAAGAACCCAAAAAGCTAAGCACCAAAAAAATAAAAATTAAAATTAAAAATTAAAAAAAAAATAAAAATAACCCAATCAATAAATGGGCCAAGGACCTGACAGACACTTCTCAGAAGATGACATACAATCAATAAATGAATATATGAAAAAATGTTCATCATCTCTAGCAATTAGAGAAATGCAAATCAAAACTAAGATTTCACCTCACTCCAGTCAGAATGGCAGCTATTATGAAGACAAACAATAATAAGTATTGAGGAGGATGTGGGGAAATAGGTACACTCATACACTGCTGGTGGGTATTTGTCCATCAATTGGTCCAGCCAGTATGGAAAGCAGTATGGAGACTGGAAAATTGGGAATGGAACCATTTGACCTAGCTGTTCCTCTCCTTGGTCTATACCCAAAGGACTTAAAAACAGCAAACTACAGGGACACAGACACATCAATGTTTATAGCATCACAATTCACACAATAGCTAAACTGTGGAAGCAACCTAGATGCCCTTTAATAGATGAATGGATTATAAAATTGTAGCATATATACACAATGGAATATTACTCAGCAATAAAAGAGAATAAAATCATGGCATTTGCAGGTAAATGGATGGAGTTAGAGAAGATAATGCCAAGTGAAGCCAGCCAATCCCCAAAAACCAAATTCATAATGTTTTCTCTAATATAAGGAGGTTGATTCATAGTGGGGTAGGGAGGAGGAGTATGGGAGGAATAGATAAGGCAGAGGAGTGGAAAGGAAAGGGAGGGGTATGGAGTTAGAAATGATGGTGGAATGTGATTGACTTTATGGTTCAAAGTACATGTATAAAGACATAAATTGGTGTGAATATACTTTGTATACAACCAGAGATATGAAAAAAATATGCTCTATATGTGTAATAAAGAATTTTAATGCATTCTGCTGTCATATATAAATAAAAAATAATCAAATTAATTAAATGAGACTTTATAATGCCAAAGATCCCAAATCATAATGGAGGTACAATAAGTATAAGTATCTATATATCACATAACATAGGAAAAAATTTAATAATGCAGAATTTTATTAAGGTAGGAAATGGAATACAGGCAACAATAAATGTTGGCGAGAATGTGGTGAAAAATGTACTCTCATACATTGCTGATGGGATCGCAAATTGATGCAACCACTATGGAAAGCAATATGGAGATTTCTCCGAAAACTGGGAATGGAACCACCATTTGACCCAGCTATCCCACCCCTTTGTTTATATCCAAAGGAATTAAAATCAGCATTCTATAGTGACGCAGCCACATCAATATTTATAACAGCTCAATTGAGAATAGCTAGACTATGGAACCAACCTAGGTGTCCCTCAATAGATGAATGGATAAAGAAGATGTGGTATATGTACTCAATGGAATATTACTCTGCTGGGTTTCTATTCTCGCGACTAAAATGCTCAGGGGTCACTCCAGGCAAACTGGGCTAACTGGGCTGTGTGAAATAATCACAAAAGGGTCACAAATACCTTCTTCTTTGTGGTCACTGTGACGGCTCCTCTGACCTTAAGGGCCCACAGGAAGAGAGAGAGAGAGCACAAGCGAGCTGACCCCTTTTATTGAGGAGAAGCTATTCAAATGAGGTATGGGGTCAGGTTTCAGGGACCTGAGTCTATCTTCATGATGTCCACTGTCAGCAGGTTGACTGATACCTGGGTAGGCCACACCCAAGGGCACAGCAAGAGAAGGGGACACACACAAGGCACTTCCATGGAAGATTCTACCCTAAACAGGGCGAGGGGTTATATTACAAAGGAAGAGCTGAGCATAGCTCCACCCATGGGGCTGTAGGAAGACAAGCCCAGGCACTAAGACACAGTTACTGGAACCCTAGAAGAGCAGGGCAACCTAGCAGCATGGGTGCCTGAAGTCACATCGCCCAGCAGGGGAGTTAACTCAGTCAGGCATGAGGTTGGTCTCCCACATTACTCGGCTTTAAAGAACAGTGAAATTATGGCATTTGCCAGTAAATGGTTGGAGTTGGAGAATATCCTGGTAAGTGAAATAAGCCAATCCCACAAAACCAAAGGCTGAATATTTTCTCTAATATGTGGATGCTAATTCACAATAAGGTGGGAGTGGAGGCATTAGGGAAGAATAGCATTACTTTAGATTAGGTAGAGAGAAGTGATGGGCGGGGAGGGATGGGGATGTGGAGATTGAAAATATAGTAAAATGAAGCAGACATTATTACCCTATGTATATATATGACTACATGATAAATATGATTCTGCCACAGGTACACTCAGAAAACTGATAAATTATATCCTATTTATGTATGATATATCAAAGTGCATAAATGCATTCTACTGTCATGTATAACTAATTAAAGCAAATTTTAAAAAATATCCAGGTTATTGAAAATTTTAAAAACAAAAATATTTAGTAATGTGAAAGTTAAAGTGAGATATGCATTTTCTAACTTTTCTTCTGCATAAATCTAATATAATTTATTCCTTCTGGAAAAAAATCATATTTATTTATAAGTAAATTTAATATGTTCCTGTCTTCTTAACCATTCATTTCATTCATAAGAATGTATTTAATGAAATGATTCAAGTCCAGACAAGTGTTTACAGAAAAAACTACTCACTGCTGTAATAAAAACATTTCAAAGACAAATATATATGACTTGCTGTTAATGGCCATTAAAAACAATAATGTTTTGAAGACTATTAATGGCTTAAACTCAAGAAAAAAATTAGAAAAAAGTAAAAACTCAAATCTCTAAAAAAAAGAAAGAAAGAAAGAAATTGAAAGTAAAATGTTTACCAGATGTTTGGGAGAAGAGGGAAAGAGAAGGGTAGGAAGAAGTGGTCCTAAATTACAGTTGGATAGAAGTAAAAAGTTCCAGTTGTACTGAATAATAGGGTGACAAATATAATAATTATTATACTGTATATATCAAAAAGCTAAAAATAAGGATTTTGAAAGTTTCCACCATATGTGAAATATGGTTATCTGAGGAAATAGAAATGCTTAGCCTGATTTAAAGATCACACAATGTATATATGTATGAAACCATCAAGTTACCCATCAAAATATATAATGTATATGTTTTTATGTTTCAATTTAAAATAAATTTAATTTTCAAAAAGTAAAGAAAGAACATTTACTATTTTTTTAGGTAGAAATGCTGTTTGACCTCAGGTGAAAAAAGAAAGCTTTTTTTTTTTTTTTTTTTTTTGTAAAACAGGAGAATATCAACTAGTTAAAGAAGATAAAATGATACAAATAAAATAATTATTCATTTAAGAGTTATTAGTGTGAAAGATATTGGAGCAAAGCATTTTCTTGTGTTTATAGTAATTTTAAAGTTAAAAAGATTTTTTTCCACCACAAACAAATTTGGGAGATTTTTACTTTTTGTGATCAAATTTGGCATAAATAGTAGTGGGGCATTCTGATACTGAGATATAGCATCTTATTCCACATATTTTTGACTCAGTATGAACTATTCTGTATCACTTATGCAGTGTTAGTGGAAAGCAATATAAAATTTAACTTTATCAAGATAATAGATGTAATTTTCAATTCACATGAAATATATGACATAGAGAAACTCTTTCATGTCACAAGAAACAGTCAGAACATTGTATATTCTGGGAAAGATTTGGCCTGATCTCTTAAAAAATTCAATGTCATCATGAAAAAATAATTTGGAGGATTGAACCAAATTATTAAAGACATAGAATTAAAAATACTGCATAATATTTTTATTATTTTTTGCTCTTGGAAAGTTAGAATAAAACATTTAAGTAAGATTAGGAGGATTTGAATGAGATCTGGATGATAAACAGAAACATTTTTCAGTTTTTATCAGAATAATATCGCTGTCTGTATTCTAAAGGATTTATGAATGAAGAATTTTACTATCTATAACTTACTCTAAATGGTTCATCACATACATATGTGTATATATTTTGTATAATCTATATATATAATATAGATTTTGTGTTTACATATAATAAATATATAATGAGTATATATTATACATATAATATGATCCATATGTGTGTAATATGTATACACATATACATACACATTCATACTTATATGTGGATTATATGTATATTTTATATACATACATGCATACACATATTGTGTGTGTGTGGCTATGTGCATACAGAAAAGTGAGAAAGAAAACTGATATTTGAAAAAAATTATAATTTTGATGCAGATTTGTTAATACATCTTCACTTTACTAGACTTTGATTTTTTCATTTGTATTATTTATGATAAAATTTGGGGAAATTTTCATTCTTGTAAAAAATAATTTGAAGCTATAAAGCATTTTTTATTTCAATCTTCATTCACTAAATATTTCTAAGAAAAAAGCCCTTTATATGTCACAGAAGAAAGAAAATTAAGTGAAATTTATTCCAGCATTTAAATTATAATCAAACATTAAAGCAAATAAATTATATCTCAGAGGAAAAAGCAATTATGACATAGAGGAATGTAATTGTGCATAGATAAAATAACATGGATTTTAATGCAATAAATTATTACTTACTCTTAAGAAGCTGGTTCAAGGAAGATTCATGTAGGTAGTAAGATTTAAACTAAATTTACCTAAATACTAGAAACAATTAAACATGCCTTTCAAAGCCACCAAAAATCTCATTTCAATAATCAAAGATATTTGATAATTACATTACCTCCCCAAAGTGATTATTGTACAGGTGGTGCTTGGCTCAATCAGTAGACTTTGAGGTTTTTATACTGTATACAATCTTATGGTCTTTTAAGTGAAAAGAGGTGACATGAGAAATGAACTTGAAGTTAAAAGGATCTAGGCTATTTAACTTTCAATAATGAAAATTCTTTTCATCTGTATAATGCTTCCAAATTTTTGGAAGGGCTTTGGCCTTCATTATTTCATTTTATTTCAATAGTCCCATAGGTTAAATGGTATGTAAATTATGATTCTCTATATGGAAACTCAAACAAATAATATTTTTAAGGTTGTTCTTTGCAGAAATAAGCTCCCTTTTTTCCTGTAATGGGAAACAAAAAAAAAAAATGTATCACAGGATAGACTCTCAAAACATTTCTAAATGAAAGAACCCATAAGTGGATGAATGTATGTGTGAATGCATAGATGAGTTACTGGGAAAAATACAGGGATCCTTTGTCTTCCAAGTGTCTCTGCAGCACCCCTGCCCTTGGAGAGCAGTTCAATTTCTCTTCAGGCTTAGAAGAGTCTATGAATAAGTGAAGTATTGTTTTCCTTAATGGCAAAAGGTCATTTAAAGTTTTTCATTTTATTATACACAGAAGGTCAATTTCAGATTTAAGTATTAAATTCCTGACAAGTTTCTTGGACCAAAGTTCAATAGTCAAAAGTAGAACTGAAAATTTCTAAAATTTACATTATGTAAGCTGGTACCTAAATACCAAAGAATAAACTAAGGCTTTGTTCATACAGGAAATTATTCTAATATAATTTTCTTAGAAAACTTCATAACTCATCAAAAGTCATAAGTATATATACCCTTTTTATGCAAATAGGCACATGTATTTGGGAGTGAAGTTCAGAATTAATTTTAGTTCTATTTTAGTCAGGTTTTTTTTTTTTTTTGTGCTGCTATGACTAAAAGACCTGACAAGAACAATTATAGGGGAAAAAAACTTATTTGAGGGGCTAATGGTTTCAGAGGTCTCAGTCCATAGAAAGCTGGCAGCATTCCTCTGGGCTAGAAGTGAAGAAGTCATCATGATGGGAGAGTATGGTAGAGGGAAGCAGCACACATGATGATTAGGAAGCAGAGACAGATGCCATTTGCTAGATACAAAATGCATATACCACAAAGTCATGCCCCCAATGCCCATCTCCAGCAGCCACACCCTACCTGCATTCAGTTTTCATTCAGTTAATGCCTATCAGGGATTCACTGATTGGGTTAGGACTCTCATAACCCAGTAATTTCCCCTCTGAACATTCTTGCATTGTCTCACATGTGAGCTTTTGGAGGACACCTCACATCCAAATCATAACAAGTTCTTTACTATGTAGTGACCTATTTCCTAGGTTATTTATAAGCATATGGTTCTACGTAAGTATACATTCAAAGGTATCATTTTATTTGTTTGTTTATTTATTGCGCACTAGGGATTGAACCCAGGGGCATTCTATTATCAAGCTACACCCCCAACCTCTTTGACTTTTGTTTGTTTTGAGAGGGTCTTGCTAAGTTGCCTAGGATATTCTCAAATTGAGACACTCCTACCTCAGCCTCCTGAGGAATTAAAGGTTTGTACCACTGTACCCAGATGTTTGTTTTTGAGTCAGCTTTAAATTATATTTTTCTACAAATTTATTTTATTGTAATACAAATTGCAATGTTTTAGAATCTATCATAAGTCATATAATGAACATAAAAATATATTGTAGAATAGTTGTAGTATTTTTTATTGTTCTTCTCATCAACAACCTGCTAAAATGTTATGGCACTTTTAATTCTGTTAGACTTAAAAAAAATTTTTAAGCACTATTACTGCCTTATTTTCTACTCAGTAATTCTGACCACCCAAGCCATATGATTATCATTCAGCCATGATATTATTTTTAATTTACTTCTATCCACATTATAGAGTGTAAATAAACTTATGAACATGCTCTTTGATTATAAACACAAATGAAAAGCATACAAATATGTAACATTAACTAACTTATCCCTGCCCTATGCTATGATCTGTCTTATCTGTCGAAAATACAAAGGTCAACATTACTGTTGAGCCTTAAAATTTACCATCTGCCTACAGTTTAATTGCCAGTTTTCTTTAACCAAGAATGTATGTACCAGGTCTGGTGTGTAATTTACAATATGAGTACACACTGTAATTCAGAGATTTTTTTACTTTTTTGTTTGGTTTAAGAGCAAAGTCATCATACCTTGAATGCCAAGCAGCTCTTGCTGAAATCTCTTTCTGAAATCAAAATTGTAGCAATGATAACAGCCAATGTTTATTGGGCTTTTATATATGTGTCAGTACTGTACTAAGCAAGATACAAGTATTTGCTTCTCTAATTCTTACACATTCTCAAACGTTCCACACAAAGTCAGAGTTGGTAAGAAGTAGAATTTAGACTTAAGACAAATAATGTGACTTCTGATGCTGCTCTATAAACACAGAAAACAGCTTTTCTATCATGTATTGTGCCTAGCAGAGAATTATTCAAATAGTTGAGGATCAAGACATGTTAGCTGGTAATTAACACAATATAGGTCCTTTGTCTTGCTACATTACTGCTTCATCTTGAAACACCTCCTTTATGGGAACACTAATCCCATTCATGAGAGTCCCACTCCAAGGACCTAACTACCAAGGGCCCTAATTTTTAATTCCATGTCCCTGGAGTAGGAACATCAACATATGAATTTGGATGACATGGATATACAGTCCATAATGTGCGTTTTGATAATTTGAATATTTTATTTTATTTCCAGCACACTGTTTTTATCTTAATATTTCCACCTGGCGTGTCTTGCTCAACTCAAAGATGTAGTAAGAAAGATGTAGGAAGAAATTATGTTCATGTTAAGATGACTTTCCTTTGCTTCTTCCCAAGATGTATAGGGGTTAGCACTTTGGAATTCCAATGAATTGAGTCATCATATTAATTACAATTATGCCTATTATGGTTTAGATGTGTGAGACAATGAAAGGTTAAGAGGAGAAAGAATTGGGTTATGAAAGCCTACTGAGTGGCAGCTGAAGGCAGATAGGGTGTGGCTGGAGGAGATGGGTCATTGGGGCATGCCTTTGGTTTATATGTTTCATATTTGGCAAGTGGAGTCTCTCTCCCTCTCTGCTTCCTGATCATGTGAACTGTTTCCCTCTACAACACTCTTCTGCCATGATGGTCTGCCTCACCTCAAGCCCTGAAGAATGGAGCCAGCTCTCCAAGGATTGAAACCTTTGAAACTGTGATCCCCAAATAAACTTTTCCCCTGCTAAAATTGTTCTTGTCAGGTCTTTTAGTAACAGCACCAAAAAAAGCTGACTAAAACAATGCCATGAGCAGCAGCCAGAGTAAGCCTTTCTGCTCACAGTTCTTTGCTGATCCTAGCGGATTGCCCCTACAGCCCCAGAGGTCCACCATGATGGGCTTCTGTCAACTCTCCTCTAGCGCCCTGTGGACAGACTCCAATTAGAGGTACAGACTCCCAGGCTTATCTCCTATTGCAGATTGTAGTTGGTAAATTATGGACTTTCTCATTAATTTTTCCCCTTTTATCATTAAATTTTTTTTTTACTACTTTTCCTTAATTGAATGTTCTGAATGGCCCAAAGAGCTCTTAATGGTAGTAGAAACAGTAGGTTGTTTTATATAACACTATTATTTGCTTTAGATATCTTGTGTATCTAACATCTCCAAAGAGTCATATGTATAATTCTAATATTTTGCTATAGAAAGATAATGGATAAGACTATTTTGCTTATTAAGAAATACTTTTGCCACCAGAGAAAAGTCCTTAAATATTATTTATTAGAGTTGTTGAGCTGCAAATATCAGGGAATTCAAAAAACACATCATCTATTAAATCTTATTATATATCTTATTTCTACATAAACTCTTAACAATTGAATGATAAATTGAAATTTTAGCATTTTATTTACTAATAAGGTAGCGAAGGCATTCAATGTTTCTTGAATCTTTCTGGAATCAAATAATACTTTGATAATATAAAGAAAATTATATAAAACTACTCCAAAGAAGCATTTACTGAAGTTTAAATATTTTCATATATAAATTTGATGAATTACTTGTACCTCATAATGTTATACATGCACAATTATTTGAACCTATCTGGTGTTGAGGAAGAAAATCATGAATGAATCTGATTTTGAACAGTAAATAAGAAAAAATGCACATCATCTCTAGCAATAAGAGAAATGCAAATTAAAACTACTCTAAGATACCATCTCACTCCAGTAAGAATGGCAGCCATGATGAAGACAAACAACAACAAGTGCTGGCGAGGATGTGGGGAAAAAAATACACTTATATACTGCTGGTGGGACTGCAAATTGGTGCAGCCAATTTGGAAAGCAGTATGGGGATTCCTTGGAAAGCTGGGAATGGAACCACCATTTGACCCAGCTATTCCTCTTCTTGAACTATACCCAAAAGACCTAAGAACAGCATACTACAGGGACACAGCCACATCAATGTTTATAGCAGCACAATTCGTAATAGCTAGACTGTAGAGCCAAACTAGATGCCCTTCAATGGATGAATCGGTAAAAAAAAAAAAAAAAAAAAAAAAAAAAAAAAGGTGGCATATATACACAATGGAATATTACTCAGCACTAAAAAATAATAAGATCATGGCATTTGCAGGGAAATGGATGGCATTAGAGCAGATTATGCTAAGTGAAGTTAGCCAGTCCCCAAAAACCAAAAGCCGAATGTCTTCTCTGATATAAGGGGGGGGGGTGTGGATCAAAATGGGGAAGAGAGGAAGAGCATGGGAAGAAGATTACCTCTACATATGGAAGAGGAGCAGGAGGGAAAGGGAGAGCAAAAGGGAATTGCATGGATGATTGTAGGAGACCCTCATTGTTATACAAAATACATGTATGAAGATGTGAGGAAAAAAAAGAATAGCATTACCCTAGATTAGGTAGAGAGAAGTGATGGGAGGGAAGGGGAGGGGTTGGGGAGATAGGAAGGATAATAGAATGAAACAGACATTATTATTACTGTGTGTATGTATGTGAATGCATGAACAATGTGATTCTGCAACCTGTATACTCAGAAAAATGAGATATTATATCCCATTTGATTCAAATGTATGATATGTCAAGGTTATTGTACTGTCATGTGTAACTACTTAAAACAAATAAAAAAATAAATAAAAATAAAGAAAAAAATTACCGGAGGAGAGGTGGGGAAGATAACTACATTTGGGGCACAAACATGGTCACAAATTCGGAATCAGAGCCTTCTAAAACAGTCTTAGTAAACACGGAATACATACTGTGTCTTGTTCAATTGACAAAACTTTGCTCTCTGGCAACTTAGAGGTGGGCAATGCATATGTTAGAAAATCCTCCAAAAGGAAATTGGAATGTGTGTGCTGATCAATATCTGTCTAAAGGAATGAGAAATGGAAGGTAAAAACTGCAATCTAAACAAAACAACTTGAGGGGTTTATACAGAAACTGATCTAGTGAGAAGGAGCAGGAGGAATCTCTTCTTTTGATTAAAACCAGTAAGCTTTAAGTTAAAACTAATTCATGCTGCAAAATGAGGACCCCAATCTATACATAACAGCGAAGGCTCTGTCTCCATAGTAAGCTTATGATCCTTTCAGAATTCCCAGGGCACACAGACTGTTGTGAATGTGACTAGTACTGTGTAATAAACTAAACCAATGAGATTGGTGTGTTCGGCAGGAGGGGATCATTCAACCTGAAGCATAATCAGTGCCCGTGATTTCAATTTGGTTTTACACTGCTATCTGAACACTACATGGATCCTTATAAGAATTCATAAAAAGCTAGGAATTTCTATTCCCTGAAGGTTCATATGTAGCTGGTGTAACAACTACTTTGAGCCTAAAGGATTAAAGTAATTCAAAGTATATTAATCCCTCATGAGCCACACAAAGCTTTGTTTGATTTATCTCAGAACCACCAGAGCTTTCTTGATGCTTGTAGAAGGTGTAATGATAGTTGAATTTAGAACCTCACTATTTTTTTTTGTCACAAGATTACATAGGATATTGAAAACTGCTATCAATATTTAAAAATTGCCACCAATATTCACTATTCATGTTGTAATTCTAAACTATGTTAAATCTCAGCCAGATTAGTAGTTCCATTAGAAATAATCCTCCTGTGCCCACCCCTCTGCCCTCTAACATCACCAACTGTGTGGCAGATAGCTTCAATTGAAAAAGAGAAAATAACTCAAAGCAGAAACAAATCTCTTAAAGGTATAACAAGAAATCTGTGAAATAAATCATTTCATAAATATCAGAGATGCATGTTCTTAAACTCAGATAGGAAAATGTAAGTGAAAATGATAGAATCATATATAATACTTGATTAGATAGTATTTTAAATTTGAAGTAAAATGAATATATGTACATATATTATACATGTGTATGTATGTTTATATCTCCTTACATTAAGAACAAAAATACCTCCATTTCAGTAATTTCTGCTAAGCTATTACTACTTATTTAAATTTTCAGAATAAATAAAAAATCTGTCATATTTACAATTTCTTCTTCCTGCTGAAATCTGTTTTTTTCCCCCAAAAATCATCACATAACTTAGTTCATAAGCTATGTATAAAGAGACTATTGTTGGTATATCATTTGTAAGAGAAAATTCAATTGGGTGAATCTGTAGAATAGATTGATGAGTTATCCAAAAATGGTAAAATTTGGTCAAATATTGTTTAATGAATTTTATTATTATCTGGGTATGGTAATGCCAATAGATTCAGAAAACTGCCACTAAAACAATAGTTTGTTGCACTCTCAGATCCCAAGAGAAGAAAAAACCTCAAGCTATGGATCAGGGAGGGAGTTGGAGTAAAAATTACCAAGGTTTGTCATAAAGCAGGAGAAGGAGAATCATGGGCATTTCCTTATGGTACTTTCAACAGGAAAGGGAGGTTGAGTAGATTTAGGATTGATTGGCTAACTGGAATAATTTCAGCTTGTTATGGGGCCTGAGGGCTTTCCCTGGTTGTCTAATGCCTGGCCTGGGGTAATTATTGGGGTAGATGATTTGGGGTACAGACTTAATGGACTTCTCAAGAAGGAAGAACCAACCAACCTCTACCAAAACCTCAAAATTGGATGAAGATAGCAGTCATCAAGCAGCTCAGGAGGCTGAGGCAGGAGGATCACAAGTTTAAAGACAGACTCAGCAACTTAGAGAGGTCCTACACAACTTAGCCAGAACCTATCTCAAAAAACAAACAAACAAACAAATCAGGCTGTTGCGTAGCAGTTAAGCACCCCAGAATTCAATCCCTAGTAGCAAAAAAAAAAAAAAGATTTTTAAAAATTGTATTTTAATTGTCCTCTTGTGATTTAATATCAGTTTTGAGCTCAATTATTTGAGGTATTTGAGTGGCTTGAATAGTAGAGAAGACTTCTGGGTATAGAGTATAAGTTGTTCTAGAGTACAGAAAACATTTCATTATGGGAGACAAAAGGAGTAACTTTAGAAATTATTTGTAGGATAGATGTAACTGTCTCTCATTTATGTGGAATTAAGCAATAAAATAGATGTGAAGTCTCTATTAATGGCTTGATGGTATTGTAATGTGTTTTAAGATATATATATATATATATATATATCTCACATCACTTTGGTTTATTCTTAGGTCAAGGCATCAGGGCCAGAAGTTATGTAGGTGGAAGATATGAACTTCACAGTTTTAGTATTACACATATAAAGATCAGTGATATTCATGTGTTAGCAAGGAGGGATGGTTGTGGTGGTCAGTGTTGGAGATACAGGGTTGGAGGTCATGGTGGAAAGCTTAAGAGGATAGTAACAGTATGCACTGATGAGTGAGAGGATATTTAAGGTAGTACTCTCTGGGGACAGTCCAGAGGGTCAAGGGCTTGACTGATATGAGGATGCTGCCTCTTGAGAAAAGCAATAATCTATATTCACTTTTAAAACAACACAGTTTTGGGGGTTCTCTACAATATTTTCCTTTAAGCACAGGAATGTAGATGTGTATATTTTGGTGGTAGAATAGATTACATAAGCTAAGCAGACAGCAAACTCATAAAGCGTAATAGAATTCCCTAATGTCAAGGAAGAAAAGGAATCAATGTCTCATGTCTAATTTGTTAGCACCTCAAGAGAAGCAGCTTAGAGATATTTCTGGGAGAGGGATGTACGTGACTAGAGTAAAATCACATGGAGAAGTTATTATCTCCAGTGGTGAGCTCCTGTCTCATATTGTGTAATGCAGGATGTGGGACTGGAGTATGGATTCCAAGTGAATAACCACTGGAATTAAAATGGGCCTTTTTTCTTTTGTATTGCTATGGTCTAATAATGAAACTGGAACATCCGAGGCAATATTTGGCCTGGGAATATTACTTTTAAATAAATATATTTTAAGTCCATAGGTTTAACAAAGGAATGCTGTTGTGAATAGGTTATAAATATGACCTGCATCAATGTGTGTTGTTAATACAGTGTCAGGTTGTTAAAAAAAAAATCCAAACACAAATATATGATTCTCTCTCTAAAGAAAAGATTAGAAGTCAGAGATATATATTCATACAACATTTTTAATCTCCTTTTTGGGTAGTACTCTTGAATTACATGAAGATAAATTGGGAACCAATTAAAAAAGGAGGGAACTTTGAAGAAACAGATAAACGTAGCAGAATGGAAATTTTAAAACCAAGGAAATTTATAAGTATTCTTCTGTGTTCTGAGATAATAAAAGGTGTTTCATATATAATATGTGGACAAAATGTTATGAAAAAGCTAATAACAAAGAAAAATATCTTCAGAAACAAAACCATAATAATCAAGACCTTTTGAAATTAATTTGAACATTCTTGAGAAGTTATATATATATATACATGGAGATCATATTAGGCTTTCCAAGATTAGAGATGAGAGAACAGAGAGGAAAGAGCAGCCATATAGATATCCTATGAGGCATATGGTGTGCAGTTTCATAGAACCACAAACACACACACACACACACACACACACATTCAAATGAGTACATTGAAAACTCAAAACGTGAATGAGATTTGTGTATTATACCCATGCTAATTTGTTATTTAAGAAATACTACTTAGCAAGATGAATGTCAGCTATAAACTCCAATTAAAAACCAATGCAACAATAAAGGTAAACTATACTAACTGGTTCAAAATTGAACATATTAATATGGCTATCATATACTATACAATTATCATTAAATTAAAATTGTGATGTAATCAATTGCATTATAAAAGTGGAATGTAAGTGGTGAAGTTTTATAAAGCTAAACTTTAACCACTATAAAATTAAAAGTCAATAAACTGTGCTTAAAATTGATAAAAGAAAAAATAATTCTATAAGTATATTACTTTAAAATGTATAAACAAATGTAAGAAGATATGTTTACAAGAGTTGAAAGCAGGACTGTTCCAGACGAATGGAAATGTTTTTCATTATAATTTTGTCTAATTATTTGGACCCTGAATCTATACTATTTTGTCAAAATAAAATTTAATAAAATTAATATATATTATATTTAAAAGTTCATATAGCAAAGATATTTGTCATGTTATTTTAAAGAATAATAGATTAAATTATTTTCCAACCAAAGAAAATTGAACAGAATACAAATACAAAGTAATTTTTAATTACTTAATCATTGTATGCACATACCCTGTTCATTGTTCCTGATTATTGTTCAGAATAATTTCAGGCCCTTTTAGAAGTTCTACATTTTCTCTAAACAATCTTCCAGGTGATGACTTAATTATTTTCAAGTTCATTATCCAATGCACTGAAATATGAACCCCTACTTGGTATCACCATTAACAAATTTATGTTAATTGAGCACCAGAACTTTTTTCTGAGTTCATATATGTTTAGTTGAACTGGAAAGCAAACAAACAAACAAAACATTAGAGACATTCAGATGCTGGTGTGACCTGTTTTCATTTCATAAGGAATCATAAGATTAGATACATTTGGTTGACCCATATAAATGAAAAAAGACATACAAAAGAACAAGAAACGTAAGAATGTGCGTGTTGCTGCATTTAAATGGATTTTTTTTATTAAGCTACTAAGACCAGCACTTTCAAAAGAATATGTAAATCATAGAGACTATAAACTGACATAGAGCTGATATACATTTTCTAAATAAAATTTTAAAAAATTCTAAAGAATTTAAAAAACTATTTTGTTTGTCTTTTACCCAACTCTATTAGTGTCAGTTTTTGACACTGGGTGCAAAATTTGAACTTTTAAGGGATAACTAATGACTTAGAAATTTAAGAAAAAAATAAAGAAAAATGTTAGTAAAAAAAAATCTAATAAGACCATATTTTCAATTGTATACCTGGTGTTATGGTTTGGATCTGAGGTCTCCCTCAAAACCTGGTATGCAAGACAAAGCAAGACAGCTTAGAGGTGAAAAGATGTCGCAGTTCAGCTGCAGCAAAGTAAGGTGGGGGGTGGGGACGACACAAGGAACTTATGTAGATTGATACAGCAGGAGTGGGAGCTGTTTATTGTAGGAAAGGAGGGGTATATATACATTCCACACAGCTTATCTTAATTAACATAAACTAGATACAGCAGTCAACCAATAAGGAATCTCCACACTTAATGGCTCGCTGGCGTTACTTCACAAACCACTCCCTCTGGCAAAATGCCAGGCGCCATCCAGACTTGTTTACAGACTCTAACATTTGCCAGGCGCCATCCTGACTTGTTTACAGACTCTAACAGTGACTGAATGTGAGTAGAATATGTCCAGAGGAGGTGGATCAGGACTAGAGTGACTACATGTCTACTATATAATTTTAAAGGTGCAAAACCCTGAAGACCTCTGAAACAGTGATCCACCAAGAAAAATTTGGCTCCTCTAAAATTGTTCTTTTATATTTTGATTAGCAGAAAAAAAACTGAATAAAACACCTGGATTTGCTGTTCGGCATCTAGAGCTATATAACAATCAATTTTGTACTTCAATGAGTTTGCTGTCTTGTTGATGAAGTAGATTGAAACATCTTTATTCATAAAATTGTTAAATAATAATTTGAAACAAAATCAAATATATAATGAAATATCAGTGCATAATATAAATTTTTAAAGCAAAATAGTATAGCAATTTTAAGAAAAGAATAGGTAGAGAAAAACTTGATAGAGATAACAAAATCAGTTTGTAAAACTATAATAATAAGAGACTAGGATAGGTATTTATTTTTCTTTGGTTGAAGCAGAGCTTTTGTAGTGATATAGCAATGAATTCTGAGAGATGGCGTGAAACACTAACTTTGTGTTCCAGACTGTTCTGATTTCCAAGATAACTGCCCCAAATGAAAAGTCTTTGGGTCATAGACTATCAACAGAATGAAGAAAACCATTCAGGATTTGCCTAACAACCCCCAGGGACATGAAATCTGTTTGTAGGGTATCCTGAGGACCTATTGCGCTCTTCACTTAACATGTGCCTGCCGCAGTCTGAGTGGGCACAAAATCACGAGCCACCACACAGCTTGTATATTCAAACAGCAACTCTTTATTCCCGAACTCACACCAGCCGTCTACAATCACGTTCTGGGGAAATCCACGTTCTCTGCCCAAATCCACCCCCACTGGGCTTCTGTCTCCCAAAAAATACTGTCTGAATCCCGTGAGAACTCAAGGGGAACTCAGGCAGCAGGATACGCCCTATTCCCAGCAGGAATAACCTTAAACCTGGAATGCCCTAAACCTGGATTATCTTAAACCGGGAACACCCTAAACCCGGATTATCCTAAACCAGGAACACCCTAAACCCGGATCCGCCCTGGTCCTTGAGCAAGGTCACCTTAGATGCAATGTCACTGCAAAATGTCCTATTTCCACGAGTCCTTCCACTAAGCAACATGGGGTACGCTGGCAAGGAAATTGTCATACCTACTTGGCTAATGGCTCCCAGCATCTGCCCAAGTTTAATTTTTTAAAACTAATTCTCTTGTACTTGAATGTGTTTATCAAAGATAATGTTATATTTGTAGCCAAAGACTAACTTGGAAACCATTGTTGTAAACCACTCAGATTTAAAAAGCCTAGACTCTACTTTCTCTTCATCTTTGCTACCAGCTAGACAAGCATAAAATATGAGTCAGGTCAGAAAAAGACTTGAAACTATGAAATATTGTTGTTTAAATAGAACTTGAGAACATTTGCATTGACTTCTTTGTTTTGTGAATTAACTCCACCTGGAAGGTGTAAAAGAATGTCCAAAGTGATGTGACTTGATAATGAGCACCATGCAGACATTAGAGTCCAATTGAAATCCTAAGTGAGTCTGTCTCTCTAATCCAAGCTTTCTTCAACTAGCACATCAGGGCTAGAGTGGCTACATGTCTACTATATAATTTTACAGATGCAAAACCCTGAAAAATTGCAAATGAGGTAAAATGTTATACAATTAGTGAATTTTCCCTAACTACAGCTGAATCTGATGAAGGTTGCAAAAACAATTTATTATCATAGTTACAACTTGCAAATAATAAGGAAAAGGATGCTAGGACTTCATTGTCTATAGTGACTATAGAAAAATTATTGTGGAACATGGAATAGCCAGACATCATAAAATCACACTATTCAGTCTGTTAAACTAGTCACTGTTACCGCATTCCCAACAATGGGTTTCATCCTCCTAAATTAATTATAGATGTGGACTAAGCAGTTAACATTGTCCAGTCTCTGCAGAGAACAAATTATGTGAACTATACTTTCTTAGTGGAACATCAAACTTTAGATCTAGAAGAAAATTCTCTGTTTATTAATAGACTGAAGACTTTCCAGGATCATGACAGAGTATGACAGATTCTAATAACATCTGAAAAGAAATTTATTCTTTCTAATCAACACTTATACATGCATAACCCCCCACTTGAACTTTAATAATTCAATCTAAATTCTCTATTACTTTCCAAGTATACCCAGATAAACGTTGGGCATTAGGAACATTATTCAAATTGATTCTTTTTTTTTCCAAAAATACAAAAACATAGTATAAATCACAATAATCTGATAACTAATTATTGCCCTTTTTTGTTTCAGTACTGGGGAACAAAACCAGGGACATGCATACTAGGCAAGTGCTCTACCCCTGAGCTACAGTGCCTTCCCTGATCATTGCCATTTTTTCATATTATCTATATGTAAAGAGGAATTCTGATTTTCCACTGGGTAAGCTGAGAGCCATGTATCCTGTAGTCTTCTCATTGTCTAAAATCTAGACTTTGTTTTTTTAGACAAAAATGCTTTAATGCACAATTTATCTGACAATATTTGGGTATATGTGTAAACAAAAGGTTTACAAATTCTGCATGAAGTCCTGATGAGCACTTTGGGGAATTTTCATTTTGAATTTCTTAAAATCTGTTTTCTAACCACTCCTTATATGATTGTGGATTTCATCTCCTTGGCCAGATGCTAATTTTCAAGACCAGTGGCCCTGAGATTATCACCTGAAATGCAAGTAGACATTATACTCAACTTCTTTTTCATAATTTCTGACAAAGTTTCTGTACAAATGTCAAATAGTATAGTGAATGTTTACTTTGTGTTAGTTAACATGTGCTTAAACTCTTTCCTATTTTCAGGGCCTAATTATTTTAAATTTGGGAAGTAATAGAGGAGAAACAAGAAAAAAGGTCTTTTCATTGACATCTGTTTGAGTTAAATCATGGAAGTTGAAAGCATAGTACTAGTTTTCTCTATGTCCACTACTTAAATAATTGCTGATGAGTCAATTGCAGAGAACAAAATGAAACTGAGTCTTCCCAAAAAACCCTAATGAAAAACCACATTCACACACAAACCTCATGTCTACTGCTAAATATTGGATGTTGGAAGTTATGAGTCTCTGATATTGCAAGTTTCTGCTGAGTATCACCTTTAGTAAGGTTAAAGGAGATAGCACATAGTAAACTTACTAGAAAAAAAAATGTATGAAACTTAGAAATTCTGGCAGTTTTATATGAGTGCAGATGTGCATATTTTTCTAAAGAAAGTTTATTTCCTAAAAAAGGAGAACTAAATTGCGTCTGACCTTCAGAAAGTATTATAAGCAATTCCTCAACTTTTGAAACCACAGTGCTTTGGAATAAGGAAAATATGGCCTGATTGACATGAGGATAAAGTAGGCTTGATAGGCTCATTGTTTTCAATATAAATACTGCTTGGCTTTGAAATTGAGAAGTCTTCTAAACTTCATTCACTCATTTGAAATCTAATTTAGCTAAGTTTCTGAGCTATAAGCCTGTTTTTGTAAATAATACTCTTTTTAAAGTATATAATTTGATTCTTACTTGGTCCCACTTAGTAAAAGTGCACACACTTAGATATACAAAAACACATAAATTTCAAAACAAATACTACCTTTGTTTATTATGCAGGAATAAATAAATAAATTTTATACCTTATTTAACAATTTCCCTACATATTTAAAAGATACCCTTTTAATGATTTCCAAGTATTAGAATAATTATTAGTATGATAAACAAGGCGAGGTGCTATGGTTTGGATGTCAGGTGTCCTTCAAAAGTTTGTGTGAAATAATTCAAGAAGGCTTAGAGGTAAAATGATTGGGTTATCAGAGTCTTAACCTAATCAGTGAATTAATCCCATAATAGGAATTAATTGAGTGGTAATTGAAGGCAGGTAGGGTGTGGCTGCAGGAGGTGGGTCATTGGGAGCATGTCTTTGGGGTATATATTTTGTAAGGCAAGTGGAATCACTTTTTTTTCTTCCTAGTGTCGTGTCTTGAGTTACTTTCCTCCACCTCACATTCCTCCATGATGTTCTGCCTTACCTTGAGCCCCAGGGAATGGAGCTGGCTGTCTACAGGCTTGGATTCAAAAGATAAAGAGTAAGGGCTGGGGTTGTGGCTCAGTGGCAGAGTGCATGGCTCGCACAGGTAAGGCACTGGGTTCAATCCTCAGTACCACATGAAAATAAATAAAACAAGATAAAGATTTTTTAAAAAAAGATAGGAGTAAAACTGCGCTTAAAAAGTTGTAGCTATTGGGCTGGGGATGTGGCTCAAGGGGTAGCGCGCTCGCCTGGCATGCGTGTGGCCTCGGTTGGATCCTCAGCACCACATACAAACAAAGACGTTGTGTCCGCCGAAAACTGAAAAATAAATATTAAAAATTCTCTCTCTCTCTCTCTCTCTCTCTCTAAAAAAAAAAAAAAAAGTTGTAGCTATTAAACACATTACTGCCACTAAAGAAATGGTAAAACTTTGTCCATAGATGAAAGCAAAGATGGCTGAGGTAATCTCAGGAATTGGCAAGTGCCCTACCTACCTCAGGCTCATGGGAGTAAAAGTAAAAATTCCTTTGAAAAGAAACCAGTTTAGGGGACCCTGCAGAGGCCCAGGAAGTTGTTTCACAGTGCACAGCCCCCCAGGTACTCAGAGCTGCTGCAGCCATGGCCCTAAAATACTGGATTGCATATTTTGAGATACAGAGATTAAATAGCATCCTGCCATTATATCTTACAATAAGTGTGACATTGAAAAATAAGTGACATATTTTTACTATCATCCATATCAATGTGTATGTGTTGTCAGTGGAATTAAGTACTTCAGTTCACTGCCCTTAATAGCTAGGATTATGATGAGAATGAATTTAATGTCCAACCTTTTAGTCACATTAATCTTATTTACCAATGAAAAACTACTATATTACCTTTGTTTTCTAAAATTGAGGTGCTTCTGTAGAAAAAGCTGATGTATTCAACTATGTAAAAAGAGAGTAAACTATATAGTCATTCTTCCCTTTGAAAATGGCCAAAAGGTCAATAAATTCTTATTTCTGTTATATATAGATATAAAATTAAAATTTAGAAATGATTTGATACATAAGACACTGGCATTGTATCAGACTCAAAGGATTATTTTATGTATCTTTATAATGTCTCTAACTGCTAGCAAAAATAGAAAGCATAAGACACAATTAAGATGTATAAATCTCTCAACATCAAATAAGAGTGTCCCTATTTTCTGGTTTCATTTGAGTGGGTGTCTAACAGAATGACATGCACAGAATACATCTATATTCACTTTAGAGTCAAATAAGAATTTAAAACACTGTCTGTCAATAGTAAGTTCATTTTTACAATTTTTATGACATAATGTAATAAAATTTTCATTGTTAATGTCTACCTCTATTACATTCAATTAAAATAAATCATTCAAAAACAATAATAAAAATCTTACTACTTACTTTGTGTCTATGGCATTTTTCATTCCCTAATTTCATTAGTTATAAGCTACTAACCACAATTAAGTCTTCTCAGACATATATTATGCTTACTCAAGTTTGAAGAAATATTTGTATAAAGTAAGAGTTGTAGAAACAACTAAAATATTTATATTTGAAAATGAAAGGAAATGACGATATTTCCTTTCCAAATCTTATTACTTTATGCGATAATATTTCTCACTATTTACTAGAACTCAGCTGAAAACTTACAGTAAATACACAATCTTGCCAGTTGATGAAAAAAAAAACATGAATTATCAGGGTTGAAATTGTTAGTGATGGCTTTAGAAGACAATGTAGAAACCCAATGTCACCTTGAAAGGACTTTTCTAAAATTATTCAACCTCATTGAATCAATTATCCTCTTAAAAGTTTTCTGTGGCTTGGGCTGGTGTTGTGGCTCAGTGGTACTCACCTATCACATACGAGGCCCTAGGTTCAAACCTCAGCACCACATAAAAATAAATAAAAATAAAGGTATTGTGCCCAACTACAATTAAAAAAATAAAAATATTTAAAAAAAAATTTAAAAAAGTTCTCTGTGGCTTAAGATCAAATACTGATGCACTTAACATATACATGCACGCACACACATACACTTTTCAACAGATACTTAACCATTTTTCATATTCATGTTTCTAGATATTTCTAAAACACATTGAATTCTTTTAAATTATTACTTTGATAATAGTATTTTCAAATTCCACAGTTGAACTTTAAAGTAGTTATCAACACAAATGATGCTCAAATCATTAGAAATGTGTAATATTTCCTCAATTGTAAGATTATAAGAAACCTAGGGTACTTTAACTTTGAAGAAAAGTACTTTAACTTTGAACAAAAGTACTGTGATAAGATTTGTAAGTGTAGCAAGAGGACAGTAAGCAAACACAGTGAATGTCAGTGGATAGAAAGGCAGTTCTCAGTTAAGCCTCTGGGGTATTTGCCAAAGTCATAATAACCAGGCCCTAGATACCCTAGGTTTCCTATGAACTCACCTGGGAGTCTAACTATGTACATAACTTAAAATGACATGGCAACATAAAGAGTACAATAATAAGTTTTGCATTTCTGTAGCAAACAGCTGCCAACATGAATATTTTAGGACCCACAACACAATTATTTTCTTCAAGATGATAGTTTATACTTTTTGAAGAAGAAATGGCAGGGCTGATGAATTATCTCAGTAGCACCAAAATTACCCTTCACTTGACCCAAAGTGATCTAAGTATTATACTACTGAAGAAATTGATATAGTTATAAAGATTCGATTTTGTTTTTCTTTTGTCTTCCTCAAATTTTGATATATGAACATAAAGTCTTTTAAAAATTGCTGGTATAGTGAGAGTCTGTGAATGCAGAATTGTTTTTTTTTCTTTTTAATTATAAGATCCAAGACAAACAATGTAGACATATTATAATTTTAAATTTTTAGAAAGTGGTAAAAATTTCTGCATATGCTTTTAAACCACTAGAATAAAATGAGGAGGATATACTTTTACCACTTCTATCAGGCAAATCAAAGGTAAGAGCAAATAAAACTCAATTTGTATTAATTTTGGAAGTAAATTCCATTGAAGTACATCTTCTTAATGTTTGCATTTCTCTTCACCCCACTTCTTTCATCATTCCTAAAACTTATCGATTGCTTGTTTCTACTCACCATAGCCATGTTTTATTATTCATTTAATTGGACATGCACACTCAAAAATAAATGCAGAAAAGCAAAATTTTAAATTAAATTGAAATTAGTTCAAATTTTTCCCCAAAATGCAACTGATTATTTTGGCATATATCCACCTAGACCTTCGTCCATTTTAATGTAATTCTAAGTACTCACTCCCCCACCCAGCTTAAGACATAAAACAATTTTATGTTCAGTTCATATGCTTTTCTCATTAAGAAATATATCATAGGGGCTGGGGCTCAGCAGTAGCGCACTTGCCTGGCATGTGTGAGGTAACTGGGTTTGGTTCTCAGCACCACATACAATAAATAAAATAAAGGTCTATCAACAATTAAAAATATATATATGTATATGTATATATATATATATATTTACATATAAAACATATATATATATATATATATATATATATAAAGAAATATAGAAACCTTACTTGCTAGGCATACATTTAATAATTTAAAAGGGTAATTAACAACTAGGTGTTTGAATAGTTTATAATTTTTTTAAAAATGTAATATTGAGTCAGGTTTTAATGAAATTGCTTTGATTATTAAGAAATCATTATTGATTTGTTTATTAGGAAAACCTCATGGATTTCCATTTCAATATTTTCTCAAGGTTTCATGTAAATTTCTAAAGCTGGATTAAGAAGCAAGTTCTGTGTCAGGGCTTTTATCACAGGATTCTCTCTATGAAAGACATGCCATGTTGCAACCTAATCTGTCCCAGAGATCAGAGGTTTCCAACCTGGTGGCACATTACCATGGCATATTTTACCAGATTCTAAAGAAGCATTGATAATCCAACTCATGACCAGAAAATCTAAGATGATGGGATTAAAGGTCAGCATAATGCTGGCCAGTAATATCAATTGAGAAGTGTGGGAGGACATTCTAGGCAAGAGGAGGAGGAAATTCAAAATCCTGAGGTCAGAGTATTCAAGGAAGAGTATTGAAGGAAGAGCAAGGAAGTCGTTGCAATAGGAGGAAACAGCAGTGAGACAGGGGCACAGAGGAAAGGGAAGGCAAATTCAAGCATGATTGGTGTGCTGTGTTAAGAATGTCTGTTCTCTTAAGCCATCCCAGGGTTTATGAAAAATTAGTAACACAAGCTGACTTAAATTCTAAAGGACAAGAATAAAAGCAGAGGGACAAATTCAAAGATTATTTTAATAATCTTAGAAAAAATATACTGATGGTTTTGGTTTGGGTGGCATGAATGGGCGTAATAAGAAGTGGAAGACTGGTCAAGACCTTTTTTTAAATTCAAGAAGGGGCAAGATTTAATGCACACGGTTTTAGGTAAGGTGTAAATATTTCACTGAGATTAAAAGAAGAGAATATAGAATGTATACAGAAAGGTACTTGTGAAAACTTACAGGTATTGTCTGCTTAAAATTTTTTCCTCAATAAAATGATAGCAGACTCACAAACAATAATCGAGGAAAATAGTTCAATCGTTGTGAAATTCTATAGGTGTGCTTGATGTTAAAAGCCATTGATTTAGAATGCAAAAAGTGAGCATGACTAAGTGTTTTTCTCTAACATTTAGCTACATGTGAGTAGGATTTGAGATTTGAATTTAACCAGGGCAAAGCAGGAGAGGTTAAGGGACTTGGGAGTATAAGCAAGTTGAGAGAATGAGGACTCAAACCTGGAGTAGGGGAAAATGATGATATGAATATGGAGAGATATGCTAAGTGATAGATGAATAGATTCTAGACCTTAGTGGATATAAAGGAGTTGGTAGAGTTGCAGTACTAAAGGTAGTGAGCCAATGAGAAGAAGTAATCATTAGAGAGTGGTATTAAACTGATACTGTGAAGGACTTAAATTTGTTTATAAGGATGTCTCTGGACATCAGTATGGAAGCACAAAGATGATTTAGAGTGGAGAAAAAAAAATCAGAGGAAAAGGAGCTTGGAGTAATGGTGATGAAATAATCATTTATGTAGATAAATAAATTACTAAAAAACAAGAAATAATTTGGAAGAAATGACAGTTAAGAACATAAATGTTCAAAGAATGAAAAGAGTGCAAAATGTATGCAAAATGACTTCAATTATTCAATTGCCCATGACTCAAAGATTAATGTTTTAGGGAGGAAAGCAGGGAAATGATCTGTAAGAATAACACAGAGCAAGGAAGGCACAGCAACCTGTTTCTGGGAGTGAAAGTGAGGGAGAAAAGATTTATCACTGAGCAACTTGCAAGGCAAGCAGGTCACTCTTTTTCACTTTGTGAAGATAGGTATTTCTATGGAGAATGGCCAACTCCACACTAATGACCTTTTGAGGATAATTTTCCTGTGCTTGTATGAATACAGAAATGGATTGGGAAGCATTGTATGCTGGCAAAGTTTTAATGCCCAGAAGAATTCTAATGCAACTTTTTCAAATAAACTCTATAAAGAAGTTTTGGTTATTATCTGAAATTGAACATGTGGAGAATTATATTAACAGTTCCTCCTTTAGAATGACTTTCTTCACATGTTGTGCCAAGATTATAATATAACTTAATTAGGAGCTTAGCTATTGTCAGCAAGTTTGTGTGTTGGAAACTAGATATTTTAAATCACCAATTTTCTCATTTAGCTATTGAATGGTACTAGAGATAAGAAAGCTTGCATTGCAACCATATTTCTCTCAAGCTGTCTTTGGCAATAGGATTGTTACTCTCTTGGGAGAATTTTAGACTGTAGTTCTGCTAATTGTCAGGAAAGAGAATATTATATATGCACTATCAATCTTCACAAATGTACAGATAAGATAAAGAATATCTGAAGTCATAAAAGGGCTTGTTTTCAAGCTATGTAAGTTTTATACATTTTAAAAATCTCATTGTAAAGTTATCTGTGTTAAGCTCAGAATAAGTGACCATAACCATTTCTTTTCTTTTTTTTTTAATGTTTATTTTTTAGTTGTAGTTGGATACAATAGCTTTATTTTATTTATTTATTTTTATGTGGTACTGAGGATCAGAACCCAGGGCCTTGCACATACTAGGCGAGTACTGTACTGTTGAGCCAAATCCCAGCCCACATATTTTTCTTATAGTCATTTTTCATGTAGTGGGATCAGAAAAGTCCGATATTCTATTTTTGAAGATTAACATAAAGCAAAAATAAAAACGAGGAAAGGTCTTAGATTCCATCATGAGCAACACACACACACACACACACACATACACATGCAGTTTATGAAAGGTTTCAATTAATAATGCCTATGAAATCTTCTAATTTATTTTCCACAAAGGGGAACTTTTATAGTTTCATCACTTTAATAACCATAATATGTTTGTGTAAAGATTTGCATGTCATAATAAATAAGCATGTTAAATTTTTCTGAAGGTATTAAATTTAAATATCTAAAACTATTTTAAAAATTTTGCTTCATTCCTCATATGTTCCTTCTGCTGTGTTCCAAGTATTACCTCTTGAATTTCTAAAAAAATACAACATAGGCACCTTGTGAATGAGTACTACAAACATAAGCATCTTCTCATTATAAGTAGAAATAGAGTGTCATGTAGGTCCATTTTACCCTATTTATTTGGAGGAAAAAAAAAATAAGAGCAGTAAATGCATAGGCTCAGACTCTGGGATATTCAATTACTTGGTGGTAGCTGATCATTAGATTAGATACATCCTAACACATCACAGAGGGTGAAAAGGTTCCTCCAGAGACAAAGGTGCTTTAGAGCAATTTCACTTCTAATTATGTTTCCTGTAAGACTTTATTTGTGTCTGATCTGAAATAGGATGTAATCTGCTAGAGAGACAGAAAGAAATCAAAAGATTAACATCACCTTATTATTTTGTATGAATTGAACCTAGACTCAGACTGATCTGATAAAAACTATTTATAGAATTTTTTTGTTCTATGCTATTTATTAGGGAGGTGCTGCTGGATAGATAATATGAGCATACTGTGGCTATAATATTGTAGATAATATCATAACACCAGCACCTAATGTCTGCAAGAAAAATACTTGCTTCATATGCTGTTACATACTCAAAAAATCCTCATATAAGTTCCTGGAGCAAACCTTCATAATTTTTTCATGATAAATACAGGCAAGCACCTTAATATATATGGTTTAAATTCAATTAAATTATGATTCATAAATATATTTTTATTACTTATTTCATAGTCAGCATTAAAAACCTGTAAGCTTGAAAAAAGGTTTTGCACACATAATAGAACTAATTCAGGATGTTTACTTGTTCAGAGTTATTTCTCAACATTGTAAATTTGAAATATATATATATATATATATATATGTACTATTTTTTCTCATTAATTGTTGATTTTTGTGATAATGTATATAGAAACAATAATTTTTCCTATTTTACTTATGTTCATATTTTTAAATAAAAAAATGAATAATTATTTCAAAAATATTTTCAAAAAGTAGACACAGCAAATTATGGTACACAATACTACAGAATTTAATATCTATTTTCTTTTATTCTTTTAATATGCAGTCACTGGAAAAGTTTTTTTTCCTTTGCTCTCAATAAAAATTTCAGTCTCTGATTAGTGCTCATCATTTAATAACTCATTTTAAAAAAGTTTTGCAGGCCTATTAAATTTTTAGCAGTCTCTCAATTAAAAAATTAGAATGACCCATCTTTAATACTAATCAAAATGTTTGCAATAGTCAGATTTTGCTGTATTAAAATAAATTCAAAGTTTCAGTTGTTTCCACACCAAGTCTTTATTTCTTGCTCTCAAGTCTGTGGAACACTATAGTTTTACTAAATTTTCTAATCTCATCTAGTCTAAGAGAAATACTAGGCTTCCATTCAATTCTTTCTCACCTGTCTTCATTATTCTTCAACCAGATACTGCCCAGAGCACTTTCCACTCAAGGTTAATAGCATTAAGCACAAGAGATCAAAACAAACTCTCCAGGCACATAATTTAAAGCTCCCATCATATTCATTAACATTCCTTTGGCAACACAAGCTCATGCAGCTGTGTTCATCCTTAAGGAGGCAAGAAATTACAATCCTCCCACAGTGATGTTAGGGATGGGATAAAAACAGGAAGGGAAGAAAAAATTGTCGGAGAACAGTACAATCTATTCAGTATCAAACCTGAGTTAAAATCAAATGTCCTATTCTCTATCCTAGGCCTGAATTGTTGGCCTATTCTGTGGTTTACAAGAGATGGTACATAGAGTCACTCTAATGTCTCCTCCAACTCAATAACAATAACAATTAATTAATATGTAGGCAGTAGAAATGTGATAGAAATGAGAACAAAGAATTCAGACAAATTTCTTATGAGTTGATACTGTCATAAAATGCCTTCACAGTGTGTGCCTTGCCTTAGAAGGTTATTGTGGGATCTGTCCTTGGTACTGAAAAAAAAATCCTGATTGTACTCTACAGCTGAAACTTTCAAGACAAGGCAGTAATTTTCATTACCCCCAGTCTTTCTCACTGTGATAAAATACACATATAAAATTCACCATACTAACAATTTTTAATGTAAAGTTTGGTGTTAAGTATATTTATTATAACATGAAAGCATACAACTGTGTATCTCCATAACTCATTTATCTTGTAAATCTGAAACACCAAGCCCATTGATATTGCATTTTAATGAACATTTAAGAAATGTCATATTCCAGGTGCAGTGCCACATGCCTTAAATCTCAGTGACTCAGGAGGCTGGGACAGGAGGATTGCAAGTTTGAGGTTTGCCTCAGTAATTTAGTGAGACTCTATCTCAAAATTAAAAGTAAACAAAAAGGCTGGGGATGTACCACTTTGGTAAAGTACTCCTGGGTTGGATCACCAGTAGCAAAAAAAAATCATGATGTTCAATTTGTTTATTTTTTCTTTTGTTGTCTGTGACTTTGATGTCATATGCAGGAAATCACAGCCAGATAAAATGTGAATGTTATGTGGATTTGCTCTATATTTTCTTCTATGAGTTTTATAATATTAGGTCTAATATTTTGGTTTTTGATCCACTTTAAATTAATTTCTGTGTGGCATTAGAGAAACATCTAAGTTCACATTTTAGCATGTACATATCCAGTTTTTTAAACACCATTTGTTGCAAAGACTTTTTTTCCTTTCCCCATTAAATGGTCTCTACACTGTTAGGAAAAATCCTTTGACTATATATACAAAGATTTATTTCTGAACTTTCTATTCAATTGCATTAATCTTTATGTAAGTCTTTACTCTTGTACAATACTCTTTTTAATTACTTTAGCTTTGTAGTAAATTTTGAAAGAAGATAGTGTGAGTGCTTCAGTTTTATTATCTTTCAAGATTCTTTAGGTATTTGGGGTCCCCAGAGATTCCATATGAATTTTAGGAGGAAATTTTCTAATTATTCAACAAAAAGCCTGTGGAAAATTGAAAGATATTGAACTGAACTTAGAATATTTGTATCATAACAATACTAAATCTTCCAGTATAAAAACATGAGACACATTTTTATTTATTTATATCTTCTTTCATTTCTTTCAGCAATATTTGTTAATTTGAACTGTACAAGTATTTCACTTCCTTGGCTAAGTGAATTCCTAACATTGTTATTCTTTTTGATGTTATTATAAATGGAATTATTTTTATAATTTTTTCTTTAGATTACTAATTGTGTGTATGAATGCAATTGGTGCTGGATAATTTGTTGAGTTTATTTATTAATTATGATAGTTTTGAGGAATCTTTAGGGTTTTCTACATATAAGCTTATATCATCTGTGAACAGACATCAATACTTTCATTTTGGATGCATTATATTTTTTTTTCCTGCCTAGTTGTTCTGGCCAGAACTTCTAGTATTGTGTTGGATAGAAATAGCAAAAGGAAATGTCCTTGCTTTATTCCTGATTGTAGAGAAAAAGCTTTCTGATTTTTACCACTGAGTGCCATGTTTACTGTGGAATTTTCATATATGGCTTTTATTAAATTAAGGAAGTTTCCTTGTATTCTTAGTTTTTCAGTGTTTTTTTACAAAAGTGTTGAATTTTGTCCACTTCTCATTCTGACTCAATTGATAGAAACATGCATTGATTTCTCTTTCATTCTGCTAATGTGGTTTATATTTCATTGACAAATTCTCATGTATTGAACAAACCTTTCATCCAGGAAATAAATCCCATTTGGTTCATTCTAGGAATAGATTCCATTTGGTTATAGAATGTAATCATTTTAAAATGTTTCTTAGTTTTGTATGTTAGTGTTTTATTGAGGACTTGCATCAGTGTTTACAAGGAAAATTGGTCTATGGTGTTCTTTTCTTGTAATGTTCTTGTCTGGCTGTGGTAACAAAGTAATTCTGGCTTCATAGAATGAGTTAGTAACCATTCCCTATTCTTAAATATTTGGGGGAACATTTGAAAGAATTGGTATTTGTTCTTCTATAAGTATTTGATAGACATTAATGTTACCATCAAATCCAGGAATTTTCTTTATCATGAGATTTTTAATTATTAATTCTACCGCCTTACTATGTATGGATCAATTTAGATTTTCTTTTTCTATGTAATTTAGTCCTGGCAAATATTGTGTTTCTAGGATTTTTCTTATTTAATGTAGGTTATCGTTTTTTTGGTATATACCTCTTCATAGTACTCTCTTATAATATTTTATATTTTGGTGAAATACAAATCAATATTCCCATTGTCATTTCTACTTTTGCCAATTTGAGTCTTCTCCCGCTTAGTCCGTTTAGCTAATGCTTTGTCAGTTTTGATGATCTTTTCAATTGAACAAGTTTTGGTTTCACCACTTTGCTCTATTATTGTGTTCTGTGCTTCACTTAACTCTGATCTTTATTAATTCCTTTGTTAATCTAGCTTTGAGTATGTATTGTTCTTTGTTTCTAGTTCCTTATTTTTTTTAGTTCTTTGAGTTGTTGATTTGAGATATTCATTAAAAAGGAATTTATACCTAAAATTTCTGCCCTAACACTGCTTTCCCTGTGTTCTCTGATATTTGGTAGGCTTTGTTTACATTTTAATTTGTCTCTAAAGTATTTGCTAAGAGTGCGTCACTTAATTTAGGCAAATTCATAATTTTCCTATTTTATTTTTACTCTAGTGTGATATCTATCTTTTCACAATTGTTGAGATAGATATAATTTGTGTCCTAATATCTGGTTTATTTTGGAAAATGTCCTATATTCACTTGAGAAGAATGCGTAGTTTTTTGGTAGGATGTTCTGTCTATATCTATTATATCTAATTGATATAAAATAATAAACACAATTAGTTTATTGTGTTAAGTTTTTTATTTCTTTACCTGTCTTTTGTTCATTTGTTCTAATCATTATTGAGAGAAAAATATTAAAGTGTCTCTTACTGTAAAATTATCTATTTCTCCCTTCAATTCTGTCAGTTTTTGCTTCATGTTATGATTTTCTGTCATTAGGTGCATAAATGTTTATAGTTGTTATACCATTTTGCTTATTGAGTGCTTTATTAACATATAATAAACTTTGTCTCTTGCAAATTGTTGTGCTTAAGGTCTATTTTGTCTGACATGAGTACAGCCACCCTACTGTCTTTTATTACTCTTTGCATAGAATTACTATTTCTATCCTTTCACTTTCTGTTTGTGTTTTTGTATGAAAAAGAATTCTCTTGTGTATAGCATAGAGTCAGATCATGCATTTTCCTCCATTCTGCCAATCTTTGTCTTTTGATGTTTCCCCCTCTTTCTAACTAAAGTAATTAGTTATAAGTATGGTCTAAACTGTCCTTTTACTGCTTTTTTGCATGCTACATAGTGCTGTTTTTCATTTCCTGTATTACTAGTATCTATTGTGTGTTGTTGAATTTTTGTAAGGAACCGTTTAAACCTCTTTCTCAGTTACTTTTGTATGTATATTCTATAGCTATATTTTTTGTGGTTGTTGTGGGGATTACACTTCAAATTTTAAATTTTCTTTTCTTTTTTTAAATTTTTTTAATTAGTTACACATGACAATACAATGATCTCGAAATATCATACATTTGAATCAGATGGGATATAATTTCTCATTTTTCTGAGTGTACAGGTTGCACAATTTTAGTATTTTGACACTACATTTTGAATTTGTGATAGCTTAATTTCAATGTCATAAAAAATTCCATTTTAACAGCTTTCTCCCTAATCCTTTTAGCTACTGATACCACAAATTACATCTTTATATAGTGTGTGTTCTTAAAAATAAACTAATATTTTTTAATTACTATTTTCTTAAACACTAATTATGAAGCTAAAAAACAATATTACAATAAAAATATCTCTTAAGACTAATAATTTTCAATACATTGGTATTTTAAATCATGCAGAAAGCAAAAAGTAGAGTTACAAACCATTGTAATAATAATACTAGCTGTTATAATTGACCATGTTTTTTTGTCTTTACTGAGATCTTTATTTCTTCACATGGCTTCAATTAAATATCTATCTTCCATTTATTTTACCGTATAGGATTCACTTGAAAAATCTGTTGGGTTAGTCTTGTCATAACACATTTCTTCATTTTCATTTATCTGGAAATGTCAGATAAATTATATCTTTCTTTTAAGGAACTGATTTGCTGGATATAAGGTCCTTGATTGAAAAGGTTCCTTTTTGTTTTAGCATTTTGAATATGGCTCACTGCCTTCTGGACTTTAAAGTTTCAGATGAGAAATCTAACGATAATCCTGTTGATATTTCCTTCTATGGAACTTGTTTCTTTTGCTACCTCTAAGATTCTCTCCTTGTCTTTGGTTCTTGACAGTTTAATTACCATGTGTCTTGGTATGTGTCTCTTTGAGTTCATTTTGCTTGGAATTCATTGAGCTTCTTAGATATTTTCATTAATGTCCTTCATCAAATTTTGGGACATTTTCAGAATATTCATTTCTCTTGTTTTTTTCCCCCTCTTTCTATTTTTCCCTCTTTTCCCTGATTCTGAAATGTTCACAGTATTTATATTGTTACACCTGAGGGTAGCCCACTGGTTTCTCCGGCTCTGCTCATGTTCTACAATCCTGTTTTCTGTCTGTTTTGTTTTGTTTCTGTTCCTCCAACTTGATAATTTCCTTTGTCCTATCTTTAAGCTGATTCTTTCCTCTGTCTTTCTAAATCTACCTTTCAATCACTTTAATAAATACTTTTGGCTCCAAAATATTTTTTAAAAATAATTTACAGATTTTCTCTTTGTTGATAAAAAATTAATTGTAGGTTTTCTCTTTGTGATGTTTTCATTTTATCCATACATTTTTTTAAAAAATCATTCTCTACATACCTTATCTTTTTGGCATCTTATCATAGTTATTTAAATTTTTTTTGTCTAATATATTGGCCAATATGAAAAACAGCAGAACAAATAGCATGATTATAGCCCAATTTATTAATTTGCCTTTTAATTATTTTACTGTACTCTATTACAACGCCATTATGTCGCCATTACAGAACCAGTTTGTGAATTCACACTTTCTTCTTCCAGTTGGTAAAGAGGAGCTCCTGGAACACTTTGTTTCTCAGAGGCAGAATTCAATCATGAGCCTTCTTGTTGCCATTCAACACCTCACTGCCACAGAAATATTGGAAAATAATTATAAACTTTGATGAAAGGTATCCATGAAAATGCAATACAGAAACAACAACAAAAAAACTGCATCAATCCACATGTCCTGATTCTGAATGTATTGAGAGATATTTTGTCAAAACTCACAGTAATATGGCTAGGTGTGGTGGTACATATCTGTCATCTCAGTGACTCAGGAAGCTGAAGTAGGAGAACTACAAGTTCCAGGCCAGTCTCAGCAACTTAGTGAAAACTTGCCTCAAAATAAATAAATAAATACATAAATAAATAGGACTGGGGGTGTACCTCAGTGGTAAATCACACTGTGTTCAACCTAGTATGCCCTAAAAAAAATCACTACAGCACTACAATTTCACTTAGTCATACCAACCAATGTGATTAAAGCCAACTTCTTATTATCAGTAAACTTTTTCATCTCCATTATTCTTCTTTGGATGAGTAAAATGATCTGATGTATTTTTCATTGCAGAAGTGTTACAGAGAGCAAAATATGTGCATCTAGTTATTTTTGTTTGTTTCTCCATTCAATGTTGTTAAATCCAAGATTTTTTTTTTTTGAGTTGGAACAATGAAATAGCCTGTGTGTGCGTGTGTGTGTATGTGTGTTCCCCCCAAAGTTACAAGTATATAAATTTGCTATACTATGTTACAACATATACTGTTCAGGTTATTATTATATTGACCTTATTTTGACTCATTTTGTTTCCTAAACCATTCTCAAATATGCTAACATTAGCAAATAAATGACTAAAAAACTAAAATAAACAGATTAGGAATTACATGGTAAAAGTGTTCAAACTCACTGTTTTAAAGCAAATCAAATCAAAATAAAATGAATTTTTTTCAATAGTATACATCTAAAGGAGAGTCAACATTTTGAAAAGCTGATTGACAATATGATAAAGAAAACTAAAATAATTATAACTCTTGTACAGATTTCTTCTATTATCAACTATGTAAAGAACAAAAAAAATAGTTATTGTTAAAAGTGATCAAGTGTTCACTCTGTCAGACATTGAGCCATAGATGTGAAGCTATGGATGGGGAGACATAGTGTGTTGTCATGTCATCACACAGACATTTGTATTGATGTGTTCATTACAAGGTCATTTATCTGATAAATAACTGGAATAAAACTAAAATAGCCAATAAAAAGAAGTGAGATAGGTAAATTTTAGTATATCCAAATTCTAGATTATCATACATCATCAAAGGAAGCCACTATGAAGTAGATTTGAGTAGCTTATAACTATGGCATAGCCAGTTGTACTTGGAAGCACTTGAAGATGATAATATAACTCAGGAAGATGAGGAAAATAAAACATAATTGGAGTACTTGTGTTTGATCATTTTTCTCCCCAGATTGACCTCTCTGTGCCCTCATCTCCTTTCTCAATTCTACATGTAATTTCCCCTTAAAAGCAGCCTTAGTTTCACCACCTTTTTAACTTTCTGGCTTGGCTGACCATAGCTGAATAACTCAGTGTTCACGATTTAAATTTGTGTTTTGGAAAATATTTATTCAGTTGAACTCAGATATCTCTATATTATTTGCTCATTTTTTTGAATTTTGGGGTAGGGCTCTGTCTCAGCAAGGCTCTGTATCCTAAGGAGGTTAGGTACAGGTAAGAAATGATGATAATCTCTTTAAATGTATTAATCAGATACCAAGTGTGGGATTTTTATTAATTAGTGAATGAAAATAAAATATTTTAGTAATAATAATTTCAACTAATAGAAGTGTGAGTTTCCAGAAGTACTTGACTAAAGGTAATTATACAGGTGGATGTTAAGGAAAGGATTAATTCCTGGCTCAGGAATCTATGAGTCTTTACAGTCCTTGTATTGGGGTAATTATACATGATATCATTTCAGAAAGATTGATGCCTTTCCATAGTGTTACTAGAGAGCAGAGATATTCTTAGCTGACTATAGGTTTGGGAAATATCCCTAGAAAATGCAAAAAAAAATTAAAAAGTATTATCCTAGTGAATAGTTGACATATTCTAAACTTTCAGATACAAATGAGAAACAAAATTTCAAGCAATGGCACTTTCCTGGCATAATTAAAACCGCAGTATTCTATTTTATAGTTGAGTTAAATCAAAACTAGTTTTGACTCTTTATTTGCTAGTTTGCATGCTGTTGTAATTTGGATATGAGGTATCCTCCAAAAATTCCTGATCATGCAGAACTATTCAGAGGTAAAATTATTAGATTAAGAGAGGGCTATAACTTAATCCATCCATTCACCCAGACTGTAGGCAGGTGGAGGCCACTGGAGTGTGTGCCCTGGCATAATGCATCTTCCTTGTATCGCCTTCCCATCCCACAATGCTTCCTTGCTGCCATGAAGAGAGCAGCTTCCCTTTGCCACGTGCTTCCTCCATGATATACTGTCTCACCTACAGCCCAGAGCAAGGGAGTCAGCCATCTGTGGACTGAGGCCTCCGAAACCAAGAGCCCCAAATAAACTTTCCTTCCTTTACATTGTTCTTGTCAGGTATTTTTGTCACAGTGATATGAAAGCTGACCAAAACATAGGCCTAAAAGCTAATGTAACATGACTTAAAACAAATGATTTTAATAGAATTTTTTGCTTATGTTAATAGTTTGGCCTGTATCTGGTGGTTACCAGAGGCTGGGAAAGTAGGGAGAAGAAGAAGTGTCAATGTGGAAAGGTTGATCAATGAGTGCTTTTACAGTAAAATAGAAGTAAGATGTTTGGGTGTGTAACTTCACAGTACCATGTGTTGGGAAAAGGTATAACGGCAGCCACACCCAAAAGACCCAATATGGTGCCTGAGGTACTTGTCTTCCTGCCTCTCCCTTTCCCGCCGGCGCCAATTCTCCCACCGGCGCCAATATTCCATCTTGCGGGCGGGAAACCTTAGCCCCAATAAGAACTAATTTTGTGGGCTCCGAAACTGACATCTGGAAGAACTTACCAATAAATGGGTCATTTACCTGTTATGCTCGAATTAGGGAACCCCAAAAGACCACCAGAGACCGACCAAGATCAATGTAAACAGCAAAGAGGTGTTTATTGCGAACTAGCTCGGTCCTCCGCACACACAGCAACTGGTGAAGCTGAGAGGCCCTGAGCCCAGGGTTTGCAGCAGTTTTATACATTCTTTAGAGAAGGCAGGGACTTCACATACATCATAGCATCTCTTAGCAAATCATCACACATTGCGGGAAAATCAAATAACAACTCGAAAACATGATTAGCACATTCACTGACGGGAACAAGTTGGGTAGGGATGATTGGTTACTACAAAAGGGGTATTCATTTGAACTGATTGGTTTAAGCCAAGAGGGGTGTTCATACTGAATTACATGGTTTCCCAACATGTTATCAACCAACATAAACTACTGGGAGGGTCATCTGGCATCCCAGGTATTTCCCTATCTCATGCTGATTGGGGGCTGCTAGGGGGTTGCTATGGATCCCCACCTAGCCTGACTGAGTCAGGGACACCTGGCGCAGCAGATCTCTCTTGTTCTTTGTAGATAAACCACTTAGCAGGGTGGAAATGTACCTAGGAGTGCTCTGTGGGTCTTTCCAAGGTCAAAGTTCATGTCCCTTCCTTGGACAGGCTTTGCTCTGAGATAGGGGCTGGTTTTTCATACCTAAGCCCTGCCACCTCTCCTTACATCTATATAAGCCCACAGCCTTTTGTAATAAAGTGGAACTTCTCTGGTGATTTGTCTCGCGTCACATCTTCTTTCACCATGAGTGATTTCTCCATAAAGAAATGATAATTGGCTGCAGATCAATATAACAATTTAGCCTCATTTAAACATTGCACAATTTAATGATATATTCAAACATTATATGGTATTCCATTGGTATGCACAATTTAAATCTTTTTAAGTATCAGATAATAAACAAAAACATACACACAATAGCAAACCAAAGAACAAAAACCACCTTACTTTTTATTTGCAGTACTTTCTCTAAATACATAAGATTCTGTGTAATTGACCACCAAGTCAATAAGAAAAAAACTCACAGTTTATGCATGGGTGGTATAGGGATGAGAAGAAATAGACTAAAAGAGAATTGTGTTTTCTTGGGTACAGTAGGAAGATGTGTCACATGTCAAAAATCAGTTATGGAGCTCTTGCTCATATGTAAGCCCACTCCTCTTCTTGGCTTCTTTCAATTCCTGCTTAGACTTACTTAGCAGGTCTTTTAGTCACCCACTGAGACTGCTATATTTTCTTATCTCTTTTTCTTGGAATAGCCAGTCAGTTTTTGTTTCCACAGAGATATTACGTAAGATTTGTAGATGATGGAACTAAATCTTAATAAATCAATTCATCTTCCAGAGTCAACACTTAAGAAGGAGAAAGTAAAAAACTGGAATTCAATCTCAAATTACTCTTAGATGACTCTTTAATCTTCAACTGAGCAATAAAGAGTTGAACTCCTAGGTAAAGTGATTATACTTCTAAAACTATATGATTTTCTCATTTCAAGTTTTCTTGATAGACAAGGTAAGCTCAATTATAATAAAACACATTATGCATATGAAATCATCTTCAATCTATCAAGCACGTATTTGAGAATCTGATGAATCTATCCTATTCCTAGTTTATCTCTGTGTATTTATATTTATATCTATAAAATACATATGCATTTTTCTGCAAAAATACTATAGGTACATTATTCCTAAATTGTTTTTTTCTATTTTATTTTGTTTTGTTCCTACATAATCAAAGCACTTTCATACTTTGAAAAGTACCTCATGTGTTACATTATTTCATTGCCGAACAGTTCTATTTATCACATGATGTCATTTGTGAAATAATTTTATAAAAACAGCCCTCTGCTTGAATCTACTCAGTTACCACATAAAGAAAAATGCTGTCATTTTTCCTCTTTAATTTTTCAGGTCTCATCTTCTTTCTGTACAAAAATACCTGGAATGAACACACACACACACACACACACACACACACACAAACTAGCTTAACTTATTCTATTTGAACTTCATAATTGGATTGAAGGTGCTATGCCTCAGCTTTACTCTGTTTATTTCCTTCCTATGGAATGGGATTTTTCTCATTTTCATTGCTAAAGTACTATGGAATCTGATGGAACTGTGTACTAACATGTTCATTACAAGGCCATTTATCTGATAAATAACTGGAAAGAAACTAAAATAGCCAATGAAAAGAAATGGGAATCTTTCCATGTGTGGGGACAGAGAGAAATGCCCATTTGCAAGTGACTCCTGTTGATAGGGAGAATTCCATGCTTGTCATGGAATTTACTAGCTCAAAAGCCTTGAATTTAAATTCCAGCTGTTCCATGGTAGAAGAGATGGGTATAAACTGAAACCCCAACTAAGCTTATTTGCTTACTTCAAGAAGCCTTTTCAGAGTGAATCCCTTTGATATTTAAAACTGATATAATAAACATGTGGAAACTTGCTCATTGTGGATCAGACCCCACCAGGACCATTTCACCCACTGAGTCTTGCTTTTCCACTTCTAATTGAGTCTTTGTCTTTGTTTCAAATAATTTCTTATTGTCCTAATCCACCTGAATTAGAATTGTTCACTTGCCTTGCAGGTTGCAGCAATACTATTATATTTGGATTTTAAAAATATAAGTATCCCCCAATAAATTGTAAATTTTAATGGGGGAATATTCTATGCCATCAATCTATACAGTTGTCCATAATACTTTACACTACACCTTAGGTATTTAATAAAACAGTGTAAGTAATATCATAGTATATAATGAGATAGTATATGATAATTGCAATTCAATTAGGGTATATAACTTGGAATAAAATAGAATCAAAATTGAGTAATCTATAAAAATACTTAATGAGAGGAGCTACTTGAGTAAATGCATATACAATAGTAAAAACATAACACATAGTTTATGTAAAACTATGAACAAGCCAAACTTCCATCGTGTTATGTCTAACAATGGGAAAGTTTTGTGGTTGTGGCATGATGAGCAATGGGTAGATAGGTGGCAGAGAAGTTGAAGAGAGTGGCAGTGCCAGAAGATACAGGGCCTTGGAGGACTTATTAAAGAGCCTGGGTTTTCATTCTAATTACCACGGGTGGCTTCTGGAGGATTGTAAGCAGGGAGATGACATAAACTTTCTGAAATTTTTTAAAAGTCATTTTTGTTTGCCGTTTGAAGTTAAACTAAAGGGGACAAGATTTAGAATAGAAAATGAATCACAAGATCACAAGGACCTTTAACTACAGATTGTAATGTAGATTTGGATGGCAGTTTTCATAGATGACAGGAAAAGTCAGTTCTTTCCTAGTTTTCCATTGCATATAACACCTACTGGCATCACTCAGTTTCATTCTGAAGTAGGGTACTAAACTGTCCTGCCTGCTGTGTTTATTTGTTAAATCAATGATGAAAATGCTAAATATCTGCTAAACCCTACATAAAATAGACCCTAGTATTTCCAGAATTACATTATTTCTTAATTTTCTTTCTTTTTTTTCAGATATATTTATCACTTTTGATTTTCTATTTATTCATTCTAAGAAAATGATATCAAGTATATTAATTGTTTATTCTGAATTCCAAATGGAAAACCAAAAAAAAAATTGTTACTTCACCAAATAATATAAAAAGGTTGGCAGAGAGAAGCAAAATTAATTAATATGTATTTTGATACATAATTTATTCCATGTAGTAATGTATTTACACATTTAGTATCTCATTTAATCTTCATAAAAGCTTCATGATGTGATATTATTTTCTCCAATTTACAGATGAGAAACACACACAATATTTAAGTGGTTTTTTTTCAATGTTACTCAAATGGTAAATTTTAAAATGAGAATTTAATTGCAGCTTAGTGTGATTTTCAAACTCTAGCAAGCCTTTAGATCTGCTTGTTACAATGCCTTCACCAAATTTGAAGTTTTAAAAATTTTTACAGCTTCAAATTCAGTTTTTACACCTTGTACAAAAAAATGCAAGCCCTTGATAAAGTTTCCAGTACTGATTATTTTATTTCTTATGAATTTGAGTGGTTCAAATACCTCAAAACTCAATCCCAAACTATTCCACAGTATAGACATTTAAACAAAATATAAACACAAGTTGTAACTTATATTGTACATGAAAGTTTGTGTATGCTTTTGTGTACATGTGTATGGGGAAAGATATACATAAAGTTACATTCCACATATTTATTTACTAAACTTTTAAAGCACAGTTTAGTTGTTGACTTTTTATGCTATTGTTTTGGTTGGTTTAATGTACATAAAAACTTGACATACAAAATAAATTGCTTCTCAGTTCTGATTTTGAATCACCATAAATTATACACAGTGGTTGTTGATAAAATTGTTAATCAATTCTATAAGTTTAGTGTGCCTTATTGGGAATTTAAATTTTACACAGTCTTACGATCTACTAAAATTGAAGAACTTGCAGAAATATATTCTCAGATTCATTTTTCCTAAATTCATTTGAAAACTTATCTAGAAAATCTACTTGGTAAGTCTGCCTCCATTTCCCAATTATATCAATTGTATTTTCTTTTACATATTTTGACAATGTCTATCTCCTAAAAACTTAAGTACCAACAATATGCTGTTAATTTTCCAACACCCACAGAATTGAATTAGAAGACACATAAAGACTCCCCAGGCTATAATTGAACATTTGGAATTCATGAAATGAAGTTCTGATGTCTCAGTAAATCTGATGTACATGCAGGCTGCCTTTCAATGACTTTCAAAGTGATTCTGGGCATTGTTCATATGAAACAATATTGTTGTTAATAGGGCAATATGGTTTTGAAACAAATAGAACAATGAATCAAATTAAATACCATCTCATATTTTTTCTGTTATAAGAGAATTTATGTAGAAGTAATAAAATACTGTTTCCATTAAAGTCTGCCAATTTATATAAAATCATAATTACTCAATAATACATAGCAACTTATTTCCTATTTCATGAAAGTTCTACAAACTTTTCTCTTGTTAATTGATTGTTGAAGAAGAGGATAATGTTTGAGATAGCTATTACTACACTATTATCTGTGAGCAAACCTGCCTAATAGGTGCATAAATTACATTACCAGTTGTGACAACATGCTACAATAGTTGATGCAGCTAAAATGTTTTAGCTTAATATTTTTTTAAATTTTTACAAGAAATATCCTTGGAATAACAACAGTATTTCTAGGATGTTTCTAATGGATGTCAAATCAGGTTTCCATTACCGTGACAAAATACCAAAGATAAGCAACTTAAAAGAGTAAACTTTTTTGACTTATGGCTTCAAAAGATTCATGGTCACATGTTCAAAAGATGCTTTGTCACTTGGCCACATTGTTTTGAGCTATGGCAGCATAGCATATCATGACAGAAATACGTGCTTTCACCTCATGGTGGCCAGGAAGCAAATACATTAATGATTTAGTGTCTTTCCACTATAGTTCATCTCATAGAGGTTTCACCACATCTTAATACTGCCATGATCTGGAGACCAAGTCTTAACACTTGTATTCAAAATGAAAATATTTTCACTTGAATACCTTTCCTTGTCTTCTTTGGAAACTAGCACAGTATTGCCTTGCAAGTCTGAGCTCAATCAAGCCAGAGGTGGTGATATACTCCTGTAATCTCAGTGGCTTGGGAGGCTGTTGCAGGAGGACTGCCAGTTCAAAGCTAGCCCCAGCAACTTAGCAAGGCCCTAAGCAAATTATTGAGATCTTGTTTCAAAATTTAACAAAAGAAGGGGTGGCTGGGGATGTGGCTCAGTGAAATATTGTGTCCATATACAACCAAAAGAAAAATTTAAAAAATAGAGAAATCTGTATAGTTCTAAAAGCAAAGGCATGCATTTCTAATGTGAGTTTTCTAAATTACTATTTATATTAGTTTGTAACGTTATGTCACCTCAGTTGTAGATTTTTTTCCTAAGTTTCCATATTCTTACTTTTTTTCCTCACTGCTTTGTCTTCCTTTCATGTTTATGAATTACGTGTTTCATATACAGTATGTTATAATTTCTTAAGCAGTTCAAGTTTGCCTATATGAAATCACGAAATTATGCTGCAGTATATTGATATTTAGTACAAAATTAAATGTATTCTACTCAAGGAGAAATGCATTAGTCAACTCACCATTATTTTTATGAACATGTAAGTACAACTGATCAGTGCATCCATGCATCTGAGACCACATATGCAAGCTAAGACATTTATATTTTTGTATTTTCCCAACTAGAGATGGCTTCCCTGAAGAAGCTTGCTTGAGAGGATTTTTGAAGGACTGAGCAATATTTAAATAAGTAAAGCGAGAGTAGGTACACATATATGAGAGTGGGAAAACCATTCTGAACAAAGTTTCTGTAAGAATAAAAAGAATGGCATGAAGAGAGACCTAAGTGAAGACTTGATAACATGGTCAACACCTTACCCTAATAAAAATTCAAGACCCACTAAAACAAGGCATTTTAAATCCTAAGCCCTGGCACTTATGATGTGATATTATTTAGAAATAATCATTGTAGATGCAATTAGGGAAATAAGATGGTGCTATCCTTGTTAGGATGGGCTCTTAATCCAATATGACAGGTGTTCTTACAAGAAGACAGTCATGTGAATACGTAGAGACACAGGAAAAATGCCAATCATAACAAAAATGGAGGTTGTAATTCTGTAGCTACAAGCAAAGAAACACTGATTGCTAGCCCACCACAGAAGTTAGTAAGAGGCAAGGAAAGGGTCTTACACCAGTTTCAGAAAAAACATAGCCCTGCTTACATCTTCCTTCCAGACATTTTATCGCCAGATATTTGAAAAATAAATTTCTGTTGTTTTGAAGAATCCAGTTTATGATTTATGATACTGTGGAACTCATTGAGTCTCTTTAAACTCCTGCCAAAAAAAATATTCTTCTATTTTTTTTTTCTGTTTAAGTGTTATCAAGCATAAATCTGGAAATAAAATTTTTTGTGTGAAATTTCTTAGAAATTAGTATCAAACCAAGTGTGATAATAACTGTCTAATCCGAGGGACTCCTGAGGCTGAGGTAGGGAGGGGATGTCAAGTTCAGGGCCAGCCTATGCAATTTAAAAAGAACTTAAGCAACTTAGCAAGACCCTGTCTCAAAATAAAAAATAAAACGTGCTGAGGATGTGGCAAAGCAGTAAAGCTCCCCTGGGTTCAATTCCTAGTACAATAAATAGATAGATAGATAGATAGATAGATAGATAGATAGATATTAATGTCAAGTAAAAAGAAATATGTTTTCTGATAATTGCACAGTACAAGCTGAAAAATGATATTCCATCAGAGAAGTGTACAATTGGACATCAGCATTTTGTTTCCTCATTAGCATTTTGTTTCCTCATATGTGTGCATGTGTATATGTTCAATTAAATAAAAAAGAAAAAAATAAATTCATTAAGCATATTGTTAAAACATCAAATTTTATTTCATAATGAAAATTATTTGCAAGAATTTTTAATTATCAACTAAAACACAGTAATTACAAAACTGACCATTTGAAAAATAACATAATCAGGAACCAGATAATAAAGAAACCAACCATAAGAGTACTTTTTAATTGTTCTCATTCAAAACTGCCTGTATTTTCCAAAATATTGTTCTTGTTTTTAGAAACTGATTATAAAATATATCAGAGTACATTTAACTGCATGTTCCACTTCTCTTAGCAAAATGTTGATGATATAATTTGAGACATCAAATGGTAGAAAAAAAATTTTTAGACATCAATGTTATAGTCTCTATATTAGAGCCATATATATATATATATATATATATATATATATATATATATATACCTATACCTGAAAGATAGGTAATTCTTTAATGAGAATTATTATTATTCAATTGCTTTCAGGTTACAAGTGGCTACATTATTTACAAAACACACTTGCTTCCTTTTTTTCGGTGTTAAGATCAAGAATTTCAAGAGAATAATAAGTTAAAAAATGGGGCTGGAGATGAGGCTCAAGCAGTAACGCGCTCGCCTGGCATGCGTGGGGCGCTGGGTTCAATCCTCAGCACCATATAAAAATAAAATAAAATATAGATGTTGTGTCCACTGAAAAATGAAAAGTAAATATTAAAAAATTCTCTCTCTCTTTAAAAAAAGAGAATAATAAATATCAATAATGCATTCAAATTTTCTCTTTAAAAGCTGTTTCATGGGCTGGGGTTGTGGCTCAGTGGAAGAGTACTCATCTAGCACCCGTGAGGCACTGGGTTTGATCCTCAGCACCACATAAAACTAAAATAAAGGTATTGTGTTTACCTACATCTAAAAAATATATATTAAAAAAGCTGTTTCGTAATTTTTTTAGGCAATTTAGTGATGTTATTCAATTATTTAAGAAGGTAAATTATAGATCCCAGATTTCTCCCACCATCTTAAAACTTACACTAATATAATTTCATATTGATTTATTCTGTAATCCGAATTAAATTATTTACAAAGGCATATTGCTTTTGTAAAACTAATTAATTGCTAAATTAAGTGAAGATACTGAAGCTAGAATTAGACAGGTAGTCAGTATAGATAGGTAAATCGAGTCAAGTCGGATCAAGGAGGCCAATTTGGAGAGAATCTAGCAAGTTGGAGACTGTTCACTGAGGGATTGAAATATTAATTCCTTCAGAGCCCTCCCTCCACCCTTATCAAGAACCTCCCCCTGCTCCAACCTGTTCCTAAGGTAACCTTTTGCAGGAATTGCACCTCCCCACAGGAAGCTATAAGGTTGTTAATTAATGTGTCCTTAGCTGCTCCAACCTCCCCTTCCCCCTTCAGCCCACCTATTTCACACCTTTTAGCCATGGGGGGGGGGTAAAATTGCAACATATGCAGTCAAGGGGAAGAAATAAAGAATTTCCATGTGCTTCTGTCCCTTTCAATGCTTTATTCACTCAAATTACTCAATACAATTTCACTTTATAGGTCCTTAATCAAGAAAATGACAATTGTTAATGCTAGGCACTGCAATAGATATAATCAATTCACAGCAAAAATCTCTAGATTAATTAATTCACTGAAAACAATTCTAGATTAATTCTAAGCACTGCAAAATACACTTAATGATGACAGGATAATGACAGAAATTCCCTCTGCTTGCTAAGTTCAGATGTCAGATCAAAAATCTTAAGCCTTAAGCTTTAAGTCCAGCAGATGCACATTCATTCATGGTGATCAGGTCCATACCAAGGCAGGCTTTTTCTGGCGTGGAGTGGAGAGTGGTTGAGGAGAGGGTCATATGGAGAAGTTGCAGCTCTCACCAAGGTCCAGATGAGGTGGTAGAGTTTGACAGCTGTGAGGATCATGCAGAGGATCAGGAAAATGATGACACATGATGGGATGTCAGTCCAGGTCCTCATCAGGCTCTCCAGCTCCAGAGCATTCTTGTTTCAGCTGGCTGAATCCCTGTTTCTTAGCTTTACTATTTATACTAAATTTTGGGATTTTTGACCCCCCTTTCAATCCTTATCAGCTACCACTGCATTTCTCCATGACATCATTTACCCTGGGGTCAGAAACATCTGGTCTGGTGGTCTCCACCCTGATCTTCTCACCTTTCTGTCTTATCAGGCCAGGACAGCCTGCCAGAGGCTTCACTTTGTTTATCAGGGTGAGGGGAAGTAACTTGTCTGAAGCCATACTGGAGGGCTCTGTTGAGTGTGCTTAAGAAGACTGGAGTTTTGAAACTGGAGTTTTTAAAATAGAATTGCTTAGGCTCAGGCCTAAGGCCATCCTCACACCTATCTAGCATTTCCTAAACCTAGTCAAATGCCTAGTACTGTACACAGGAAGGAGAAATATAAGGGGAGGAGGGCAGGAGAACAAAGGAAGCCTAGGACCTATAAAAAGGGCAGAACACCTCTCTTCTTGGGATATCAGAATATCAGCTATGGTCGCCTTCCCCTTCCCCGGAGAAGTCTATGTTACCCCTTACTAATTAAACCCTGCTTCATATGCTCGCCTCAGCGCGCTTCTCCAATATTCCAACTTTAACATGTTGGGGAGCAGAGCTCATCACTGATAACTGGCAGTTTCAGTACCATTTCGTATTTTAAATTTTATTTCAAACATTGTATACTACATGCTTATACTTGATTTATCTTTACAAATAACTTTAAAAAATATAAAAGAAAATTATTATTTACTCATTCAATACTAAATACTGAAGACAAATTTTATATTATCTCATTCTGGTTGATATATATATAGTTCAAAAAATTTTTTTTTATTTATTGCATATGTAAGGATGGATTGCTAATACGGCATTTATCTAAGCAGTTTCATGTATTCATACCAGAGTTCCCTTTAAAATACCTGTAGATAAAAAAAAATTAAAAATGTACATCACTGAAAATTAACACTACCATTTTACCCTATATCCTGTGCACCTAAAACTATGTCAATGGTGATAAGTTTGAACAAACTAAACACTCTCTGGCTTCAGCTCGTTTAACTTGGATTTGACTCAGGAACTAGAGATGTCCTACTAAAAACATGGTTCCTCTCCCTAGTAGTTGGTAATACCTGAGGTTAATTATACTCTAAAGCATTCTGATAATGATTGAAAGTAAGGGGATATTTGGGGGGAATGCAGGCAAAGTCAAAGGCAGTATAAGAACTTGACAGGAGTAGAGATTTGACCTAGAAATTTTCAAAGAGTGGGTGAACATCAATGATGATCTCTGGCTTTTTCTGGCATCTGCCTTGTGCTCCCAAGCTATTCACTTTCCACTGCTTTATCCCAAACAATTCACCAGTGCAAACAAGTGTGAACACATGTTGTGAGCTAACTGAAATTGAAAGTTGATAGAAAAACATTTAAAGATGCAGAATTGTACATGTAAAGTTTCTCTCTCTGCCTAAAAGAGCTAATGATTTATCTCAGTAATGTTTTGCCATATGGATGCATATATGTGTGTCTATATATACATATACATTATTAAAACCTAGTCTGCTTTAACCAATGAAAAACTTCATTTTAAATGTCAATAACTAATTGCCTTAAAGAACTAGTTTCCAGTTCCCTAGAGTGTATAAGAAAGTATTTTTAATTATTTAGGAAGATTATTCAATAGTTCTAATATCTCATGATAGCACTTTTTGATTCACAATTCCTCTAGTCTGACTTCTTTTGTAGTTGATCTAATGCTTCAATTACATTTTATAGAGTCTAGGAAATCGTACTCTCATAACATATAAATGGGTCCCAAATCATGTATTAAAGAAATTTTCCACTTATCTGTACCCATTGGGACTATTTCTTTCACATAATTTCTATAAAAGTCCTCATTTCTATAAACCTAGGACCAGATTTGATGTTTAGGCTATTCTACTCCACAAGGTGGGCTAAGTGGGAACTAACCTTGTTTGTACAGTATAATTAGCTCCCCTAGCTGATCTGTGAGGACATCTTTCATGTGTCTCCATTCCCTTTTACATGTACCCCTCCCTTTTAATTATACTATAAATAAGTTGCTCATGATTGTCTTTAAGCATTTATTTCTGCAAAGTACTAAGAGACTGTTGATTATTCAAAAACAAACTTCACAGTAATGATGTGAAATTTTTATTGATGTGCTGAAGGCATTTAATTAATGGCCTTTTCAAATAGTGTATTATCATTGTAGACCTTTCCAAGGTTTTTTGTTAGCATACTCTATGACTTATTTGTCCAGGGCCCAGAAAGATTGGTACAAATGTTTGCAAATTTTAGTGCTCCAAACTTAACCTGACAGGTACTTTCTTTACAATAGATCACTGATCTAAAATCTTAATTAAATTTAAACATTTATTTTTAAATTTAAACCAGATTATATTTGTAAAGGCTTGTGTGTGAGAATGTTAAGATTATACCTAGCCATTATTTTCTTTATACAATTTTTATATTTCAAAATTTTCATATTTACCATTAAAATTACATTTTATTTTAGAAATTAGACATGTTTTCCATTATAAGGTTTATATATCATGAAGTGTTTTAGCAATTCTTGATAACTTTTATTATGAAAAACATTCTTAAAGTTTAATTGAGAGACTTTACATAAAAAGTTATATGTATGATGTATCTCAAGTGCACAGCAAAACAGAAACCATTATATAGTGTAAACAATAACAATCATGATTATCTTGACAATTATTCCACACTACTACACTCAGGGGAAACATTTGTTTAACAATGTGTATGGTACAGGTACTAGCCAATTGGAACAGACCTTTTCTATATAGGACTGGTAAAGGATGTTAGAATCTTACCCACTGACCCAACATGAGTATTTTTACATCTGGGGGCACCTAACATTGTGCTCCAAGAAATGTCCTGGTAGGCTAGCAAAAGTGCTCCCAGGATGCTCAAGGCAGTGGCTATTCAGCCACAGGCTTATCACTATATCACCTACCAGTGAGGCTGTCTTGGTGTATATGGGATGAATGTGACCTCTATGTATGACTTCCGTATCTAATTGGCAGGAAATTATGGTTCAGAGTGTGGGAAGCAAGGTTATATCATTCTTGCTTTCATCAGAAAGGAGCAAAGAAAAAATGATTTCATAGGTTCCCCCACCTGCGTGTGAAGGGAAGCATTTAACAAAATATTCACATTCCTTCATTTGTTCAAGGCAGACCACTGAGCCGTATATTATAATGAATAAAGAATGGTTGCCTTTGGCCATCTTAATCCCTGGGAAGGTACAAAGAATTATAATTCAGAGAGTAAATTTTGTGGCAGAGTCCTTTAGACCACTTGGATCTCAGGAAGATCCTCTAATCATGACAACAGAGCTCCTGAGGTTTCTTAGGGGAAATGTCAACCTTAGCCTAGGCTCTTTTTCATTCCTTTTAAAAAATATTGTGATAAATACACATAGCACAAAATTTACCACCAAAGTAAATTTAAGTGTACAGTTCAGTAGCATTAAATATATTCTTGGTGGAACTAAATGCAGAATAATGATTACTAGAGATTAGGAAGTTATATGGCGGAGTACGGAGGGGGACAAAGATAAAGGGAAGCTGAATTTCATCAGTGCACGTTGTATATCTGCATTAAAATATTAGATTAAACCTCGAAATATGAAAAATTAATACATGCTAATTAAAAAGAAAAACTAAAATTTAACAAATGCATTTATCATCTTGTGCCACCATCACCAGCATCTATCAACATAACTCTTCATCTTGTAAAACAAACCCTGTACCCATTAAACAATTCTTCCCTCCCTCAGCCTCTGGCAACTGCCATTAATTTTTATGTTCCTATTATTCTGACTACTCATGCAAATGGAATCATATAGTATTCATCTTTTTGTTATTAGCCTACTTCACTTAGCTTGATTGAGGTACTCAAGTTTTATTCTTGTTGTAGAGAATCTCCTTGCTTTTGGAGATTGAATATTTCCTTAAATGTACATATTGAACATATTTTATTTATCCATTCAGCAGTCTTTGGACAGTTCTGTTACATACATATTTTAGCTATTGTGAATAACACTTCTGTAGACATGAGAGAGTAAATATTTCTTTGAGAACCTGCTTTTAATTTTTTGAGATTTATATCCAGATGTGGAGTTGATGAATTATATGTTAATTCTTCTTTTATTACTTATGTATTTACTTTTTGTGGTGCTGGGTATAGAATCAAAATCATCACGAATGCTATTCAAGCACCCTACAACCAAACAAACCCCAGCCTGGTGTTTTTAATATTTTGAGCATGGTTCATATTATTTTCCACAACGTATTATTTTACATTTCTACCAACAGTGCAAAAGAATTTTATTGTGTCTACTTCATTGCTAACACTTGTTTATTTCTGATTTTTTTTAATGCTAGCCATCATAATGAATGTGAGGTGTTATCTCATTGTAGTTTGATTCACATTCCTCTTATATTTAGTAATATAGAGCATATTTTTTGTTATTGTTGTTGAATTTTAAGACTACATACTATGATATTAATTGCTTTTCAGCTATATGATTTGCCAGCACTTTTCTCCTCTGTGGGTTGCCTTATCATTTGCTTGATAGTGACTTTTGATGTACAAAATTTATATATATATATATATATATATATATATATATATATATATATATGC
>NW_025999842.1:16218374-16312083 GCF_001458135.2 Marmota marmota marmota | reverse complement strand
AAAATAATACAAGGGGGACAAATGAATGACAGTAGAGGGGGCAGAGAGAGAAGAGGGGAGGGGAGGGGAGGGGAGGGGGGATAGTAGAGGATAGGAAAGGCAGCAGAACACAACAGACACTAGTATGGCAATATGTAAATCAATGGATGTGTAACTGATGTGATTCTGCAATCTGAATATGGGGTAAAAATGGGAGCTCATAACCCACTTGAATCAAAAGGTGAAATATGATATATCAAGAACTATGTAATGTTTTGAACAACCAACAATAAAAAATTAAAAAAAAAATTTGTTCGAGGTTAGCCCTGAAAGAAATGGGGAAGTTTGCAAGCAGGTGAGCAAACAAGGAAGATTACACTGACAAAAGTGTACAAGCTGTGTTAGATGGTACAAGGACAATTAGGAAAGCTGTAGAAATAATCTAGGCAAGAGATGACTTCAATAGTAGAAAGGCATTTATTGGGCAAAATTTGGCTGGCCTCAAGGGATTTGAAACCTTGTTATGCAGTGGTGCATAAAGGATAAGGAGGAGCAAGGATGGCTCCCAAATTTTAGACCTAAGCAGTGAAATAGAAGCTAGATATTTTTTGTCAGAAGCATAGTTCTCTTCAACTACAGGGACCATAGAAAGCACAGGTTTATAGGAACATTAATAATGTGCAATTGTAGATCAAAGAACTATTAACCAACAATGTGTTTATCTCAATGCAGATATGGTTCCCACGGAAATGATCAAACCCCAGTGTCCATTCCCTAGAGAATACTACTTGAAAATCAAGATTATATTTAAATAACAAAATCCAGTTATGTATCCCAGCACAGTGTTTGGTGCAATGGTAAAACCAATTGAATAGAGGTGAAACACTTAATGTTCTTTGTATTTAATAACTGTAATTGTCTTTTTAAAACTTAGTAGTTTTCTCTCCTTGAAAATCTTAGAAATTAGGAAGAAATCAAACTTCATATTTGTCTCTAGAAATGGAGAAAAGAAACAAGTTTTAAAAAGTAATTTGTATTTCCAAAGTGCTATAACTATTTGGATTTGTTTTGTGTTACTTTTTTTTTCACCCAAGCACTTTGAGGTATTAGATTTCAATATCCCCAAATACTAGTAACACACTATTAAATGCTTTTGTATTGCAATGATACATACCTCTGCACACAAATACTCTCTCTCTCTCTCTCTCTCTCTCTCTCTCTCTCTCTCTATATATATATATATATATATATATATATATATATACACATACATACATATATATATATGTCAACCCCATATATATATATGAGATTGAACCTGGGGGCACTTAATCACTGAGCCACATCCCCAGCCATTTTTATATTTCATTTAAAGATAAGGACAAGGTCTCACTAAATTACTTAGGACTTCACTCATTTGCTGAGGCTGGCTTTGGACTCAAGGATCCTCTTGCCTCAGTCTCCCAGACTTCTGGGATTATAGGCACGTGCCACTATGCCTGGTCCCTGATTATATCACTAAAACATCCTGAAACTTATGCACCTCCCCAGCACACCTTTTTCTAACTCTTGGTAACAGACTGTAACAATGGAAGAGAAGATATTGTAGACACAGTCCACGAAACAAACTATTTCTTTATAGTCAAACACCATGAGAATGCATACTACAATAATTTTAATGCCCAACCAAGAGTGGTAGCTAATGAGACCTCCAGCAAATTTTTCAGTGCTCCCTTTTTTTCCCTTCAGAGTTCCCGGAATAACCCAATTAAATAATACTATGAAGCCTCTGATGTGATGTTCGACTGCCTCTGAGACAAAGAATAAGACCTCATAAATGGTGGAACTCAAGCACAGTTCTTGAGCACTGTGCACACAATCTAATTTTGCCATGTTCCTAGAGGGTTTCTTTTCCTCCCTGTCTGAAACCTTCAGTTATAATTCCTTTGACAAATCACTTTGATAAATGACATTGTACCCTGATTTTAAGCTACATTGTGTTTAGCTTTAGAGCACTTGAGTGCCCACGTACACACTTACATAGGATGCTATTTTTCTAGTACCCGTACCTAAGGCTTGAAACAGAACTTTGGTTGTCTGCTAGTAAATGTTTTTCCTAGTCTATAATCTAAAGTCAGAATCCAAATGTGTTGATATGAGAATACTATAAAACTTTTGAGCAAAAAGTATGTAGACAACAGAACTCAATCCAATTAAATAGTGTCTTCTTTCAAGATTTGCTTATTCTTAAATTTCAGTCTGTCATTTTCCTTCATGTACTCATCGTAATTGTAATTCAAGCACCCAGAAGGAATGCTTTAGAAAGAACCTTTGAAAGTGTTCCTTATAGCTTTGTATGACATTGAAAACTACATAGGATCAAAGTGCACAATTCAACTTCTGATATTTTTTTTTTAATCTTAAAGGGAAAATAATTCATTAAATTTGAGCCAGATTCAGTAACTAGCTGCTTGGGAGCCTGAAATGGGAGGATTGAGAACTCAAGGCCAGCCTGTACAACTCAGGGAGACCACATTTTAAAAAAGTATTAAATTTATAAAACGTTCTCAAAGCTATTTATCAAACAGAGTGGAATTAGTTGACTCTTATGGTTTAGATATGGTATCCCCCCAAAAGTTCACATATGAGACAATGCAAGAAGGTTCAGAGGAGAAAAGATTGGGTTATAAGAGTCTTAACCTAAATAGTGAATTAATCCCTTGATAGAGATTAACTGAGTGGTCATTGAAGTGGTAGGGTGTGAATGAAGGAGGTGGGAATTGGGATGTGGCTTTGGGTGTATATTTCACATCTGGAGAGTAGAGACTCTCTCTATGCTGTCTGATCCTGACTTGGGCTGCTTCCTTCTGCCATGATGTCCTGCCTCACCTTGAGCTGTGAGTAATGGAGCCTGCAGTCTATGGATTGAGACCTCTGAATCCATGAGCACTCAAATAAACTTTCCTCCCCTAAAATTGTTCTGGTTGGGTCCTTTTAGTCACAGCAGCAAAAAAGCTGATTAAAACATTGTTTGATGTAAGGATTTGAGACTTATTTTAACTATAATTATTACTTTAAGAAATTATTTAGGATCAAGTACTAAGGAATTAGACTAGAGACTATGTGCCCAATAGAAGAAAAAATAGGCCCAAATATTCATCATGTCAGAATAGGTCCTGACTTCCTTAATCAGACTACTAAACCATAAGAAATAAAGTCAAGAATCAATAAATAGGATGGATTTAAATTTAAAAGATTCTTCTTAGCAAAGGAAACAATCAATATTGTGAAGAGAGCCCACAGAGTTAGTTGGAGAACATCTTTACTACACACACATAAGATAGAGCATAATTTCCAAGATTTATAAAAAACTTAACTTCGAAAAAAAACCCCAAAGAATCCAATCAATAAATGGGCTAAGGAACGGAACAGGCATATCTCAGAAGATGTACAATCAATCAACAAATACGTGAAAAAATGTTCAACATCTCTAGTAATTAGAGAAATGACAATTATCAAGAAGACAAGCAACAGTAAGTGTTGGTGAGGATGTGGGGAAAAAGGTACACCCATACATTGTTGGTGGCACTACAATTGGTGTTAACTACTTTAGGAAGCAGTATAGAGATTTCTTTGAAAACTTGCAATGGAACCACCATTTGACCCAGCTATCCCACTTTTCACTCTATACCCAATGGACTTAAAATAAGTACACTATAGTGATGCAGCCACGTCAATGTTTATAGCAGCTCAATTCACAATAGCTAAACTGTGAAACCAAGCTAGATGCTCTTCAATAATGAATGAATAAAGAAACTGTGGTATATATACACAATGAAATATTATTCAGCATTAAAAAATAATAAAATCATGGCATTTGCCAGTAAATGGATGGAGCTGGAGAATATCATGCTAAGCAAAGTAAGCCCATCCCCCCAAACCAAAGGCTGAATGTTCTCCCTGATAAGTGGATGCTGATCCACAATTGGGGGCAGGGAGCATGGGAAGAATGGAGGAAATTTGGATTGGGCAAAAGGGAGGGAGGAGTGAGGAGTGGGCATGGGTGTTGGAAAGCTGATGGAATGATAAGGACATTATTACATGTCTGATTGCACAAATGGTGTGACTATATATACATCATGTACAACCAGAGAAATGAAAAGTTGTGTCCATTTGTGTACAATGTAACAAAATGCATTCTCCTGTCATGTATAACTAATTATGGCTTGTTTTTGCTAATTCATATTTGATACAAATACAATTAATAGTCCTTTTTGATTTCCAAGATTCTTTAACTTGCAGAAATATTTATTTAGTCTGTCAATAAACAAATATTCATGAGCATCTAGTATTCATCAGGAACTATAATGCTGTATCTACAATGATAAATACAAAGTAATCCTCTGAATAGGAAGATTTAATCTAATGATAAGACAAGTTTTCACAAAAATGTACAGTGTATGGCTCTGTGCAACTGGTGTTTTTAAGAGACATGAATTAGAAATACATAGAAATTCAAAGATAAAGATACTATTCATCCTTTAAGGATTAAAGAAGGCAGAAGAGTTAGTGTAATATAATGCTTCAGTTTACATTTAATCATTAGTATGGTTTAGCATAGAGGGCTTTGGGAAAGGCTAATACAACCCATAGAATGAGGAATCACAAGGGACATGGGAGTGGGCAATGCTCGCTTGAAGGAGACTCAGTGGATCAACTTGACCCAGGAAGGGCCCAGGCTGTGAAGTCATAAAAAAAAAATAAGGTCAGATAGCAATACAGAGTCAGAATGAGCTGGTACTGAATGTCAAAATAAATGACTGTGTGTTTAAGTACTGTAAGATGGCATTTTTTTAGAACAAGTAACAAAACAGTGTATTTACTATATTTCACTGCAAAATAATGAAAATGTTTGTGTGCACAGAAAATGTACTAAAGGGAACCAAATTCTAGATTTTTTAAAAAGTATGTACATTTGAACATATTGAAAAAAATATAGGGCTGGTGATGCAGCTCGGTGGTAGAATGGGTAGAGAGTATGTACAAGGCCCTGTGTGCAATCCCTACCACAGCTAAAATAAATAAATAAATAAATAAATATCATTATAAAAAATTAAATATTCATTTATAATTATAAGATTAATGGATCAAAGAAAATCAATTTTTAAAACATAAAAATAATAATAATTCCCTAAAATGCAACCACCTAAGGTGTTTTAATATTTTATTTTATACTGTATTATTTATGTATATAAAGTAATTCTAATAGGCACACTTCTTTGAAGATTGCTGCTTTCAATTTTTAATATTTTGGAAAAATATACTCATGTTAAGAAACCCCACATATATTTCTGGTTAAATAAAACAACAAATTAAGTACACCAGAAAAATCTCCAGGTTCAGATAAATGACACATTAAAATATAACACGGTGCTTTAAAACATATGGCTGATCTTACAGGGAGAAAAGGGCAAACCAAGCAAAAACTAAAGTGGATTTAACAAAAGTTGTATTTCAATAGTAGATGCACCAAGATTTTAATAAAGACCTATTATTAAATAAAGTCCTTTTTTGTATTTACTTCCAATTTTCTTACTATTATGAATAAGCTATGATAAAATTACTTTTCATACATTGCATGTGTACATCTGGTCATTCCTTTAAAAAAAATCCCTAGATATCTTGTCATGTAACATACATTTCAAGGTCACTTGGCAATCTATGCATATGTACACACACACACACACACACACAGAGCCAAATTCCTGTTCACAAATGGCTTAACCAATTTATACACTAATAACAAAATCTCCTTATTGAAACTTAACATGTCAAGAACATCACATGAATTATCATGTATAACCCTCTTAAAACCCCTTGAGTTTTATATCACTATCTCCATTCAGAGGAGTAAAAGCTAAAGTCCACAAGGTAAAAGATTCTTGCCATGTTCACACAGTTAATAACCTGCCATGCAGAATTTCAGTCCAAAGCTTGTGGGACTTCTAAATCCTATGCTCTCAACAATTATATGCCTTTAATGCTTCAATAAGAAGTGCCAGTTTTTCTGTATTTTCCTGTACCATTCTGTTAAATCTTTGCTAATCTATGGTAGGAAAATCATATCTCATTATGTTTTACATTTCTTTAATAACAAGAAAAAACTGAACATAGTGTTTATTTACAAATTGAATGTCTATCCTTCCCTTTTTTATTTGCAAGTACTTTTAAGAATTGTAGGTATTGGTGTTCTTACAACAACATGAAGGATAATAGCTCTAATAACTTGTTAATCATTTTTTGAGTATTAGTTTACCATACAAATGTATTTAATTTTTATACTTGAAACTTTATCAATTTTTATCTACATATTTTCTGGCTGTGGGGAAAAAGTCCCAGAAGGGCATTTTCTTTTGAATTTTATATACCTTATATTCATGGTCTACTTTTAGAAGCATAAAGGGAAAAATCAGTAATAAATGTGATGGTCTAAGGTTATAATGTTTTCCTATAACCTTTCAAACTGTCTCTGTACCACATGCTCTTTGCCTACTCTGTCCTTCTGCTTGAAGAAGATTAGGGGTTATTACAGAGAGAATCAAAGGGAAATATTCAGCTTCTGACATTTAAAAATATGATTTGGAAACAAGTCAATAACCTTGAGAGTTAGAATATTGTCGTGGGGAAAGACTGTCAAATGTCTTTATCTCTCTGTTTAGCATACCAAGAGCAAGGAATTGGGATTGAACCACAGAGTTCTAAATAGGCAAATAAAATAAGGAAGACATACATTTTCTGACTCTAAGAAACTTAGAATAAAAATGGAAGGGTTAGAGAGGCCTGGAAATGACTAGCAGACAGATGTCCTGAATTATTTTGTCTGGGTTTTCTTTTCAAGAAAGAAGCATTTATGTTAAGAAGGAACATAATAGTAAGATCAACTCTGAGGGTCTGGTACCAATGACCCATCAAGAGACTAACCAAAGTGACCTTGTTACTGCTGTACTGTCCAGTAGAGGGAAGTGGTTGAGTTTTATTTCTCTAGAGAGACCCTTATTTCACTTGTTATTGAACCAGAAGCACCTGTGTATACCTGAGAGACTTGCTAAGGTCCCTATGGTAGTAAAAAGAGTATAGTGAAGCCACTATGACTGAGACCAATGACAATCACACTCAAGTCTCAGGTCTCAGATGAAGTTTCTTTTTTTTTCAGATGAAGTTTCTTATATGAGCAAATCCTTATCCTTAAATCCTTATGACTCTGCATTAAGGATGTAGAATCAAGCTCCTTGGGGACCACTACCAGAACTGTTTCTAGAACAGAGGGTAGAACAGAGGTTAATGGACCACAGATTTAAGCACCAAAGGCCAGGGACAACAAAGATAAAAATAGAAACATGACTTACACAGCAAGCAACAGATACACAGCCAGTGCTGGCCCCAGGCCAATGACCTTGTTCCTTAATACAGAACCCCCTACTTCTAGATGCCTGCCTCATGGTGAGAATCAGTGAGCAGCTATCAATTATGGTTTAATAATATGACCAGCCTAAATTGTAAACTGGATAGAAAGCTTAGTTAATCTTTTCCTACTAACCAGTAGGTGATTTCTTATGACCTAGATAAAAACATGCATTAACAAATAAAGGAGAAACATTATTCTTAGTATTCAAAGTTATATGGAGTTAATGTGCAATCCAGCTGAGTATATTTCTGAAATTCAAATTATTGTTAAAGCCATCAGAATGTATAAACAGACTTTGAAAAAATTGTGTATATGTATCTAATATTAAAGTTGAAATTCAGGACTTTAAAATTTCACTTTATCTTAGTTACACAGGAAAGAATAAATGACAGATTCACATTTTTGTCTTAATATGTCCCCTCATAAACAAAAGCTAGACACAGAGAAAGAGGGGAGCTTTTACTATTCAAGTAATATTAATCATTACTAATCTTAGTTGCTGTTGTAGAAAACCCTCAAAGGCTGAAGTTACAAAAATGAGACAGAAAAATATGCACATTCCTATTCATACAGAATATACAAATAAAATAGGTTTCTTTTAAGTTAATCTCTCTGTGTAACTTATTCTAGAACAAAGGAACATAGGATTCAAAATGCCTAAGAAAAATAATACACAGATGAAGTTCAAAACATAGAATCTCAATTGTATGAAATTGTGGTGTATATATGCAGGAACTTTAACTTCAGGAACAATTGAAAGTAATCCTGATATTATCATCATCTGTTCTTCTGTTGTTGATATTCTTAAATTTCAAAAAAGTCTTTCATCTTTTGTGTTTTCAAGAAGAGAATGACTTGAGTCAGGAGAAGTTTGTGGGTAAATTGTCTATGATCTTCAATTCTTTGAGGTACCTCATAGCGCTCTGAAGAAGTACTGCCATCATAATTTCTTTCCATTAAAAAATAGTACTTAACAGGTAATGCAAACAATCTTATTAGTATATTTTGGGAATGTACTTCTGATCATTCTGGCTGCTTTACTAACTTGCCAGTCTCTTTTAAGTTAATCACAGATATAGTTCTCTCATCTCTGCCACGGAAGCCTCATGCAGGAATTTAAGTTATACTTTATGTCTGTATAATATGTCAAAATACACTCTACTGTCATGTATATCTAAGCAGAACAAATTTTTAAAAATTAAATATGTGGGACATGTGAAGAACATTATGCGACTTGGTTAACTTGATCAAAATTTCCATCATATGCAAGTTGTGTTATTTTTGAGAAGGAATTATTGCTTGGAAGTATTGAAAAAAATAAATAAACCCACAGTAACAATAATGTGTGGTTTAACTAACTCCGATTATTCCAAGATTACTTTTGTTCAGACTAAGGGTGATGGCTTGATCTGTATTTTCAATTGAATGGTAGTAATTTTATACCCTTTGCTTTATTCTTGGAAGTATTATCATGTGGAGCTGATGGTTTTTCAGGACTTATGGGTTTAGGAGCTAGGCTTAGCAACTCTGTGGGCAAAGCACAACCTCCAGTAAGGAGATTTATTGATTGAAAGAACAATTCATCTGTACACTCTGTTCAAGGACTCTTTCAATAGCTAGAACAGCAGTGTTTCAAAGGTTAATAGCTTATGTGTTATGCTGCTATACTACAAACTTAAATGACTCCCCATTTTGATTTTGCCAGTTTTTTCTATAATTTTCTTTTTCTCTTGAAAAGATGACAGAATTTAAAAAAATAGTAAGGGGGCATATCTAATATTTATAGTCTATTTCAAATATGGCTGAATTGAAATATACTCAGTTTCTCTATTTAATATTCACTAAATTTGGGTATCAGATTTTCTGCAATAATTTCTTTTTATAGTATACTATATTATGTTGATATCTGGGCAGTATGACATTTTCTTTACCCTGTTCTACAGCATGAATTCAATAGATTGTTTTATTTTAAGCTTATCCAATTTATGCAGTAAAGTAATATTAATTCTGAATTACTACTCAGAGTAGGTAAAGTAATAATCATTTTAAAAGTAATAAAAGGGAAACTCTATTAGATCTTACAGCATAAATAGATACTTAAGTAGTCAATGAAGTATTACTTAGAGTAATTGCTCTTAAGTAATTATAATTTTAGTACAATATGCATGCCAATTGCACACAAATTTGATCAGTCATCCAAATGTTCTCTTATTAACATTTTTTTAAAAAAAGATATAAACTACAGTATGTCAAAGTATAGCAACCCCTACTGTAAAATTCACAACTCACCAATTCATTTTAGACTTTGATTTTTGATTGCTTAATTATATATTTTATTAACATTGCTACTATTGTTCTTCCACAGTTTAAACTTTGTTCTGCCAGTCTGTTTAAACTTTGTAATTTTATCAGAAAGGGTAGATGCATAGACTAATAGAGCTATCAATCATTTATTTTATTTTATTTATTCTAATTTGTTATATATGACAGCAGAATGTAATTCAATTCGTATTACACAAATAGAGCACAATTTTTCATGTCTCTGGTTGCACACAAAGTAGAGTCAGACCATTCATGTCTTCATACAGGTACTTAAAGTAATGATGTCCATCTCATTCCACCATCTTTCCTACTCTCATGCCTGCTCCTTTTCCCTCCCTCCCCTTTACCCTATCTAAAGTTTGTCTATTCTCCCCATGCTCCCCGCCATCCCTGTTAAGAATCAGCATCCTTATATCAGAGAAGACATTCGGCATTTTTTTTTTGGGGGGGGGATTGGCTTACTTCACTTAGCATTATATTCTCCAACTACATCCATTTACCTGCAAATGGCAACGATATAGGGAAAAGGGCACACTCATACATTGCTGGTGCGACTGCAAATTGGTGCAAACAATCTGGAAAGCAGTATGGAGATTCGATGGAAAACTGGGAATGGAACCACCATTTGACCCAGCTATCCCATACCTCGGTTTATACACAAAGGACTTAAAAACAACATACTGCAGGGATACAGCCACATCAATGTTTATAACAGCACAATTAACAATAGCTAAATTATAGAACCAAACTAGATACCCTTCAGTATATGAGTGGATAAAGAAATGTGGCATGTATATACATTGGAATATTACTCAGCATTAAAAGAAAATAACATCAATCATTTTTTAAATTTTTTTTAGTTGTTGATAGACATTTATTTTATTTATTTATTTTTATGTGGTGCTGAGGATTGAACCCAATGCCTCACACATGCTAGGCAAGCGCTCTACCACTGAGCCAGAACCCCAACCCCATATCAATCATTTTTTAAAAAAAGAGATTTAGTAGCATTGTGATGTAATAAAGTTCTTTTTTGTTTTTTTTTGTTTTTTTTTTCCCTGAGAAGGTGAGGACAAAATGCTTTTTGATGAACTCCTTATGGGTGAGGAGGAGAGGACATCATCAAGTGCAAGGAACATAGATCTATACTAAAGCTTGCAATAAGGAAGAAAGCAGAACTTTCTCTCATGAGGAAAATGGGGATGAGGGTAGTCATAGAAAAAGAAGAAAAATAAAAGGAGAAAAATGGTAAAAAGCTGGAGACATGTGCAAATCCCTCCATCTTTCAAAACCTTATGTATATTTTCTATGTACATAAAACCTTGTAAAAGTAATTTTTTGATGGGACTCAAGGATAGTATTGAGACAATGCAGAAAAAAATATGAAATAAAAGGCATTCAGATACCTAGACGAAGCTAACTCTGTTGAGTTTTGAGCAAAATGTCCAAACCAGATATGAACTAAATTCTCATTGACTTTACACACACACACACACACACACACACACACACACACATAGGAATTTGAAGGGAAAGTAGAAGAGAAGAGAAAGAAAAAAGGAGAGAGCATTATGTTTTCAAAAGGTATAAATAATGGTTCAAAGAAGCTTATCTAGATCCTCAAAGGCCAAGAGTTTGCAAGTTGATATCTAGGCTGCAATGAATTAAACAAATTAATTAAATATATGGTCCATATAAAGTCCAGTCTCAATTTCATGTTTTTATTATGTCATCTAGTGCAGAAAACTTCAGTACATACCAATATAAAACCAAGAATACTTAGATATGCAATATAGGCAATATATATTTCACTTTAATACTTTACATTTACATTGTTGATGCACAATTAAGGTAATATATAGTCAATTTTAGGTTATTTATGCACTTTCTATTCAAGATATAGATTCATTGTTAAAATTTCTATTCTTGTGTTTAGTCCCCAAACTATCCAAGCTTTCTTCCATATATATGTAAAGGTAATGCAAATTCTCTTTAATCTTCCCCTAAGTTAATCATACTTAGCAGCATACATTTTCTGATTTCTTTAAAAGGTCATATTATTGATTCTAAACACAGATATAAATTTATCTTTGAATACCCTAGGGTTCCCTTTATATATTATGTGCTGTTGAGAATCTAAATAAAAAGAAAAACATGAAAGTTTTCTTTGATTTTTTTCCAGCAAGAATTCATTAGAAATCTGTAGAGGTCTCGACTTCTTAATTCCTTCAGCTTTCTTTAATAAGTATTCCCCAAATGCTGAAAAAGCCAAAATCACAAGTACAAAATGAATAAACAGATTTTTTTCGTGATACACAAAAGCCCAAAATTACTTTTTAACTTTAATCAATTTTAATTGACTTGAAGCTTTGAAGAACCGCATCTGCCCTTAAATCATTCTCCATTCCATTTTTCTTCCAATCTTTTCTTTCCTTTCCCTACTGGTCTCCAGACACATTAAACATATGTATCAGTGTGTACATATGTATCAGTGTGTAGGGCAACATCAAGTTAGATTCAGAAGAGTAAATGTTTACTCAATAAAAAACACTTTGAATTTTTATTATTTCAATGAAGAGGAAGTACTCATCAGTATGGAGAATGCAGCAAACAAAAATAAAGTCGAAGAAAGAATGGTGACAACTAAATTATGTAATGAGATGCATTAGATGCAAGGTCAGCAGCATCTTATCTTGTGTGGAGGTTGGGGGATAAAAGGAAGGTGCATTGGAGCAACAGTGAGAGTTTGTCAGAGACAGTGCCTTTTAATGTGAGCTTCATATAAACATGAGTTGCCTTGAAACTTTGAAGAACCACATCTGCCCTTAAATCATTCTCCATTCCATTTTTCTTCCAATCTTTTCTTTCCTTTCCCACTGGTCTCCAGACACATTAAACATATGTATCAGTGTGTACATATATGTATGTAGAGTAACATCATGTTAGATTCAGAAGAATATCATCAGGGGTCATAGATGACATTTCTACATAAAAGGAACATCAAGTGATGATTAGAAGTGCAGAGAAAATATGTCTTGCTCAATGAATTTAAAAAATCAATATAATTGAAAGATAGAATCTAAAAGCAAGTAAGGATGGATAAGAAACAAGAGAGGGAAATAGGGGTAAGATCTGTCATGCCTTAAATTCATCATAAAGAAAATGAAAATCCATTAAAATGTTAAAATAAATAAAAACAGTTTTTAATTTATAATTATTTTTAATTAGTGCTTTTTAGATAAACATAAAGGTGGAATTCATTGTGGTACTTTCATAAACATACATAGCATAACTTGGTCAATTTCATTCCACTATTTCTCTCTTTTCCTGTCCCTCTTCATTCCCCCTCAATTCACTTTCTCTGCTCTTCTGGTCTCCTCTCTATTTTAATTAGATTCCCTCTCCCATTCTCCTTTTGAAAAAAAAATTCTCTGGTATTCACATATAAGAGAAAACTTTGACCCTTAACTTTCTGAGTCTGTTTTATTTCACCTAGTACAATGTTCTCCACTTCCATCCATTTACCAGCAAATGACATAATTTCATTCTTCTTTATGGCTAAGACAAACTCTATTGTGTATATGTACCTCTTTATCCACTCATCTGTTTCACAGGTGCTTGGGCTGTTCCACAACTTGGTTATAGTGATTTGTGCTACTATAAACATTGATGTTTCTCTATATATATCACTATAGTAGTAGAACCACAGTATTACCCAGATATTACACTCCTTGGAATTTACTCAAAAGAACTAACATCAACATAGAATGATGATACAGGCATATCAATATTTAAGGATATGTTTTAAAATATTCTGATAAACTCTTTCCATAGAATATTATGGGTAAAGATAATGTTAGGCATCAATGAAAGAAAGCTAAGAGCTGATTGTGATTTTCCTGAGTTCATGATACTATAGGTGAGGAAATGCAAACAGATCCAATAGTTTTTTAGGATCTGGAATGGACATAAAATGGAGTATGAATATTGTGGGGAGAAGTAGCTGTTGAGAGAGAGCATTGAATGAAAGCGGTGTCAGAAACATGATGTGAGAGCTATGTGGACAGTGGTCTCATTCTTGGGAAATGAACCTGAAATGACAATAAGAGTTTGTGAGTATGTGTGTGTGTGTGTGTGTGTGTGTGTGTGTGTGTGTGAGAGAGAGAGAGAGAGAGAGAGAGAGAGAGAGAGAGAGAGAGATATCAGATAACTGACAGTGAGTTCAACTTGGGAGGTATTGAATTTGGAGCCACAGCAAGACACTCAAGCACAAATGTTAAAAAGTGAGTTGGACATCTGGAGCAAGAGTTTAGGAAAGTGATTGGAGTAGGTCACCAGCACATTAGGGAAATTCTCATCTAGGTGATGTAGAGTGGTAAGAGAAGAGAGAGCCTGGTACAAAAGGCTGAGAAACACTAATACTTAGAGGTTCTGTAGAAAAGTGGAGGTGGGGTCAGTGAGAATTTTGTGATTTCCAAATTGTGTGGTTCACCAAAGTAAGATAATGCTTTCAGAAGAATAAATAAATAAATAAGAATTAGATTTGCCATTTGGAATTGGTAATAATAAGGTCATAGGAACAACTCAAATGCTTTTAGTTCTAATGGGAAAATGTTCAGCAACAAGGATAGAGAGAGCTGAGCAAACACTTGAAGGATAAGAATGATGAGAGAAATAAAACCATCAATAGCACCTACACCAAACTTGCAAAATGCACCCACATCCTAGGGAGTGTAACAATGCCCAAACATAAGGAAGTAGAGGAGAGTATGCACAGATACTTGCAGAGTATAACTTCAAAAATTCTCATAAAAATTGTGGCTAGGTAGGTACTTTACCACCCAGTTTATAGGGAGTTTTATTTATTATTCTTTTTTTTAATTTTTTGTTTGCAAGTTGTGGCCCCACACCTTTTCTTTTCTGTGGTCTACCTTAACATTATAGGCAGTTTGAAACTCAGAGAAAGAGATTGAGTATGATAATTATAATAGTAGCATGATAATCTAGCATGCATTTTATAATGTCCTCTTACAATTAGTCTTAATACAAGCATCCATTCTGAATGAAGTTAAAAACTATTGTAAATAAAATATATGAGATGGAGACTCCCATGTTCAGTTGGCACATTACTTCACATTTTGGGAAATTTAGTGGGCATCACACAGCTATTGTGGAGCCTGTGGTCAACATGGATGCCAGCAAGAATGTTACCACTCTCTATCTGAGAGAGGTAAGGAGCAATTGGCAGATTGCAATTCTGGTCTCATGTGCATCCTAGCAAGAGTCTTCAATTAGAACACAATTTACTTGCTCCTGAAAAATGGATTGTAAAACAGCCAAGAACATTTAGAATAATTAGGTTCAGCAGCTAATGCTTATGAATATACATTTCTGAGTGTATGGAAGTTGAATGAGGAGGTATTTCACATGATGAGCTGTGGATGGAGGTGTTTTCCAAATATACAGTAACTCATACCAGGAAATATGTAGCAATTCATACAATGAAAGATATATTCAATTTTCTTTGTCCACAACTACTCCTGCTTGGGAATTTTGCATAGATTAAAGCTTGATGATGAGTCTGAATGTTTTTCTAGTGTTCCTATATCCTTAGGGTGCATTATAGTGCATTATACCTAATTTTCTATAGCTAATTTTATGTTTTTGGTGGATAAGTATATTATATCACACTATATTAGTTTAATTTTTTGTAGGAAATATAACTAAAGAAAAAACCCAAAGCCTTTGCTTTAATTTTACAAAACTTGTGAGCAATATTCTTTTAGAAAAAGTAGAATAGTTACAAATAAATTTAAATCTGGGTAGTGATGTGAATTCATTTTAACTTCAGCTGCAGTAAGAAGAAAAATTATTTCAAAGCTACCTTTGTGAACTGTTAAATTTTTGAAAGGGTTGAAACTCTTACACAGCTTCATCTAGGTCCCTGAAAAGCTCCCCTAAAAACAAAACCAACAAACAAAAACAGAGTTAGATAATGTTCTAAAGCTGGTCAACTAAAGGGACCTGATTTTCCAGCAGAGTTATAGTTAGCGCCTTGGACAGCATATTCCATAGTAGAAGCATAATTCATACTTTTGCAGATGATAATCATATCAGGAAGGAGTTTGAAGTGGTATTGTTAGCCTGTGTTATGAGAAATGAAAAGGAAACAAATTTTGTTATATATACAGCACTATGTTGTTAATTTCATCTCAAGCCTCATCCTCCTCCTTCTTCAACATTCAGGTGTCAGAACACATCAAAACCTGAAAGAGATAATAATTTCATAAGCAATACAGATTTAGAGGGTGAGATCTGTACTAGGCCATTCTCACGTCAGCTTTGATGATCTCTGTGTACACTAGGTATGCTAGTCAGCTTTCCGCCACTGTAAATGTCTGGGATAATCAACTTATAGGAGGAAAGGTTAATTTTGTCTCAAAGTTTTAGAGGCATAAGTCCATAATAAATTGGCCCCATTGCTTTTGCACCTGTGGAGAGGCCACACATCATGGTGTGTACTCACGGTGGAACAAAGCTGTTCACTTTATGGTAACCAGAAAGCAAAGAGAGAAATAGAAAGGGGTCTGGAACCCTATATCCACTTCAAAGCTTGTACCCAGTGATTTAATTTCCTTATACTAGGCTCCCCTTTTAAGGTATCCATCAACTCCCAATAGCATCACAGGCTGAGGACCAAACCATTTATATATGACTTTGGGAGAGTATTTAAGACCAAAATTAAAAGGTAGCACAAGATAAATGCAAGCACCATAAGTTTCAAAAATAATGCCAGAAGAAACTTACGGAAATATGAAAGATTTTATTAAGACTTAAGGTATTGAAGTTGCATGTTATGATGGAAAAGGCAAAGAATACAGACTCAAGGTTAGGTCTTCGCTTATGTAACCTTCAAAAACTCACTTAATCTCCCAGATTTTTAATTGTTCATAAGTAAAAATGAAAGATCTAGACTAAATGGTAGTGACAGCATTATATACATTTTAAAAGGATTATCTATATATTATTTCAAGATTCAATATTGACATAATTTAAATGTATTGTTTACAATAAGTTCATTGGATTCTATTTTCTCCCAAGTGAGAAATTGCATAGCAGGAAAAAATCCAAATTACAATAAAAAGCTAAGATGACAAGCAATTATACAACAACAGCTATTAATTACACTAAAAATTAAAGGCTTGTATTCTGCATATTTTAGGCCAAGAGACTGAATAACAATCTGTCATCTAACTGCATCTGTCCTATCATTTAGATATAACAACATCCGTAGAATTTATCATACATTCTGGGAATCACATTTAACTGAAGAAAATTAAACAATAAACTTTACCCATCAGCAGGCAGGAAAAAAGAAACAATGACAGATGGTCTGTGGTCTCTGGTAGGCTAATGTGGAGGATTGTGAATGACCACTTATCAATTTATTCCTTCCCAGGAAATTCTTGATTCAAACTTGTACCTAGAAGAAAGAAGTCAGTGCAGGATTTGAATGGTGAAGAATTTTCAGGATGAAACGGAATGGTGTAGAAGAAATGCCTTAGAGGTGAGATCTCCTCAACAAAATTTGAGACAAATGGGTTCAAATAGGTATAAGCAGGCTTTGGTTCAGCCTAGTGTCTGGAATCTCATGAAGGTAAAGCAAGGGGTCTGGTTTCTTATCCTAATTTTTTTTTTTTTTTTGTACCAGGGATTGAACTCAGGGGCACTCAACCACTGAGCCACATCCATACCCCTTTTTTTTTGTGTGTGTTTTATTTAGAGGCAGGGGCTCACTGAGTTGCTTAGTGCCTTGCTTTTGACTGAGAGTGACTTTGAACTCATTATCCTCCTGCCTCAGCCTCCCAAGACACTGGGATTACCGCACATGGCTTTATCCTGGATTTTTATGCTTTTGCCTAGTTGATCTCAACTGTGGTAGAAAACACACAAAAAATATATATTCAAGTTTCTAAAAATCCAGATTTTTGAATCAGGAATGCTATGGTGAAATTCCTTTAAAACTTTTGAACCTGATAAACAATGGAGTAAAAGACATTAAAGAAATCAGAGTTTATTTAAAAGTCCAGTTTTGTGGTAAATGTGTTTGGCTGATAAGAGAATAGAAGTTGTTCAAGGAAGGTAAATGAAAAACTGATAAGTTTGTGGGCTCTGAAAGGGATATGTAAAGGAGGCTTATTGTAGGTGCAGTAAGATGATTATAGTTCTGCTGAGAAATAATGAATGATGGAAGGAGATTGGTAGCACCATTTAGTAAAAGGATGTTTACCCTACTAAGGTATATGTACTTACTTTGATAATGAAAAGAAACAGACCAAGATTTTTTTAGTAAAAATTAAATTTATATAATTGATGTCAGTTTGGATGCTGGGTTGAGTTGGGGGGAAATCAGAAGGGATAAATTAGGGAGCAACTATAATAATCTTGTCAAGAGATGGAGGAAAGAATCAATTCAGGCACTGGTTCTGTTAAAGAAGAGGGGATAAGTAAGGTACATATTTTTAAAATCAACTTAGTAAAAGATGAAGGTAATAACATTGCTAAGAATGTCTTTAAACAAAGAAGCTTGGAGAAAAGGGGAATTATTCTAATTATTCTAACTAAGTGAGGGGGGGAAAAAAAGACCCAATTTTCATATTAGCCAAGTTGCTTAGTCTGCTGAATGCCCAGGTGATAGCATTCATTCAATGCATGAGAAGGTGAAGGTTATTAAATGTGTGCTTTATCATGTCTCCTTCATTCCTTTAATCTCTTTACCTCCCAGAAGTAATCCAAAACTTTTTGACCTCAATTTTCTCTTTTTAATCTGGAAAACTGACTGGTAAAGAGCCTCAGGACAGGACCTCTGTTATAAACACCAGTCCAAATCATGTGAGGAAATATTCCATTGTAGGATAATAAGGAAAATATGAACATAATATATTTTAACATTTCCATTTTTATAATTAAACTATATTAACACTATCTCAGTTCTCTTTAAGTCTTATTGTAAATACTTTAAGTTTTTCCAAAAGTCTTGGTTAAACAATCATCTCCAAAATATATACCATTTAAATCATTTTAAACTTCTTTTGTTCACATAATATAAGGACCAGGATGTAGCCTATCAAATTTTGGTATGAAAATCAGAAATGTGTTTTTCACATAGGGAGGTGTAATTTCGGTTTGATAAATTGTCCCATTCAGCTGCTAAGAATGGTTTCTTATCTATGTTTGACTTTGTGTGTCATCCATGAAGATAACATATTCAAGATGCCTTTTGTATAGCTCTTTCTGCAATGATGATGGGTAATGATCTAAAATGAACAGGAGTAGGTAGTTCTGCCAAATCATGAATGTATTTTATACAACCTGGCAAATCATATAGATTGCTTCTGTTTATATGTCCCTTAAACATTTCTTAAATACAAATCATCAATTGTAAAGTCTATTGATTCATTTACAAAAATTTAAAAGTAAATTTAAATTTTATTTAGTCCTCATTTTTATTGAAGTATGCATTCTCAGGAGAAATTATTGAAAATATTTAATGAAATAAAAACATATTTCTACCTGGATAATGACAACTGCTGATTAACCTCAATCTTTTTTCAATTGTCTCCCTACCTACAAACATTCATTGTAAAATCAACAAAAACATATTCTGAAATTTTTTTTTCTTTTTTCTCTTAACTCCTATTTTTTTTTCCTGGTTTAAATAGCATTCAGCTTCACCTGTGGCCTCAATTTACTTCTCATTTCTTCCACTCTTGTTCATTCCTTAAATAGATTCTACATTTAGAATAATTTGTTTAAAACTTAGAACAGAACATGCCACTTACTTATTTGCAACCTTCCAAAGGCCCCATTACACATTAAACAAAAGAAAAACCCCTCACCTTATATTCATCCAGTTCATCTAATCTTGCTCTTTCTTCACTCCAAGTTCACCCTCTCCCCTGAGCCTTCTCCAACCATTCTTGACTTATTGTGATTCTTTGGATATGTCAAGTCTTTTTGTACCTTAGGGTCAAGGCAAAGCTCTTGTTTCAACTTTGAACAATAACCCCTTCATATTTGCTTAACTGACCCTTTCTTGTGTTCCATAACTCCTATTTAAACAAAGATGGCTTCTTTACCACCTGTCCTGAAGAAACTGCCTGTGGTGCTCTTCTGCCAGCATATTTAATTCTCCCAGAGTAACTAGTGCTCCATTGCTCTCAGATAGTTTTCTAGTTTATTTATTTAGTTGCTTATCTCTTTCTGTATAATATTAAATCCCAGGACTGCTCTGTCCAGGAGAGGAATGATCACAGTGTGGAGAGCATAGTTATTGGCCTCAAATGGCCAATCAACCTAAGGTTTAAAAGCCTTGGCTAACTCTGCAAAAATTATTAATGCTTACTTTGTCTCAGTTTCTCACATATGAAATAGAGATTAAAATAGTTCCTATATCATAAAGCTCTTGTGAATATTAAATGAGTTAGACAGGGAACAGTGCATTTTAAGCACCTGAGAAATGCTGTTATTCACTGTTGGATCTCACCACATTGAGAAATACTTGTCACAAGTAAAAATTTAATAAGTATTAAAAAATAAAAAAACAATGAGTAAGTAATATCTCATTTATATTTTGGGTTTTTTCTTTTCTAAAGAATTTTTAATTTTTTTATTTGAGTCCTAAGGTAGAGGCATATAACTAAATGGGAATCAATTTTTTAAATTTGAAATATAACTCCTCATAGATGTGGATATTAGATTACTAGAGTTTCAGTGGTCATTCCTATAAATGGAATAAATCCTGGCCCTTAGCAGTCCATAAAAATGTAATGCAAAATTTAAAAAAAAAACAAAACACAATGATTTACCAGTTGTTTGTTAATTTAGCTCCTGTCTCTGAGTAACTCCACAGCTGCAATACAAAGCAGTTTCAATTGTATCCTGGGCGGAATATAAATTACACCTAATTGAAAATGCCAGTGAGATCTAAGATGACAGAAAGCAATTACCCAAATTGGACATGTGCCAGACCAGTACTGATATGTCTGCTCTTAGAAATACTGTAGAATTTTATGTGACTGAAACAATTTAATTAATAAAATACACTTGCTAGAAATAGTCCTTTGATCAGGAGGCTGAGGCAGGAGAATCGAAAGTTCAAGACCAGCCTCATCAACTTAGTGAGGCCTTAAGCAACTTACTGAGATCTTGTCTCAAAATAAAAAATAAAAACAGGGCTGGGGATGTGGTACAGTGCATCAGTTACCCCTAGGTTAAATCCCTAGTAGCTCCGCCTCCCAACTCCCCCACTCCAAAAAGAAATATCCCCTTGATTTCCCACAATCTCTTTTTAGTCCTCAGTTCCCCATGCTGACCCTTCTTTGTGAAAAATGACCACTTATTTCCATAAATTTACTTTATTTCATCTAAAGCCTATGAGTGTCCCTGATTTCTTAGTAGGTGCTATTCAGGCTTTCGGGGATAATTTGTGTCAGAAACCACCACTACTAATTTGACTTCAGATTGGAAACACTGCTGCTGCCCCAGGTCTTTGGGATAAAATAAGTTACATTGTGGTCTTCCCTTTAGGCAAAAAGATGGGAGTTAATATATTTTCCTTTCAAAACATCTGTTATGTATCTTGGGCTTTAAATGCAAAGAATATACAAAATTACCACAATTTAAAAAAGTATGTTATTAAGTTTGTTGTCCTTCTGAGTTAATGCAAGTTCATGAATTTACTACAAAGATGGAAGATTAGGTTTCTTCCTAATACCTATCTACTTTGTAATAGTTTTTATTATTATGATTTAACATGTGGAAACTGAGTATCAGAATAAATTCCTTCTAGTATATAATTCATCTTGTCCATTACCAAACAGGGATTCTAACTCAGACCCAAGTGATCACATAGCAACTACTTTTTCCACAGTTCTCAAGGAAAACTCTCCTCAAAATTAGACAACATTAAAAAAACTGAATCAGACATCTGGAGACTTTGCCACCTGAAGATAGAAAATGCCATTTAAAGGTCCTAAGTAGAGAGGACATTCTTGCTTGTTTCCCTCCCCATTCCTAGAGACCATCTTGTGTTTATTGTTCATCTGTGCACTGTTAAGTTAGCCCAAAGGAAACCTGTGTGCATGAAGGGCTGAGGGGCTGGAAGAGTAGTCATTGTAAGTACAAAACCACACACAATATACTAGGCTCCAAGAGGAAGAGACAAATCCAGTTTCTGCCACTACAAATGCACTTTTTGTACTTCTTCTATACCTCATTCTGCATTGCATGAGATTTGCCAGTTGTTCTGTCTGATTTTTCTGCTTGACCAGAGATGAGAAGCTATTTTACTTACATCTGCATCTACAGTACCTTGCACAGGGCTTGAAGCAGGTCAGTATAGTAGCAAAGAGCACTACCTCTGGAGATGGGTTCTCTGCTTCACCATAGGCCAACTGTGTGAACTTTGACATTTTAACCTATGCTTCAGCTTTCTCGTCTGTTATGAGTGTATGAAAATCTATGAATTGCATAGAACATGCATGGTACATGAAATTAAACATTTTTCTATTATGGTCAGAAACTTATGGTCACTAGTTTTAGCTTAGTAAGTTGTTTTTATTTATTTATTATTCTAATTTGTTATACATGACAATAAATTATTTATTATTTAAAATAGAAATTGAAAATATAAATTATTTATTCTAATTTGTTCTACATGACAGCAAAATGCATTTCAACCCATAGTATACAATTTTTCTTCTCTCTGTTTGTACACAAAGTACAGTCACACCATTTGAGTCTTTATATATGTACTTAGGGTAATGATGTCCATCTCATTCCACCCTCTTTCCTACCCCCAAGTCCCCTCCCTTCTCCACCCTACCCTTTGCTCTATCCAGAGTTTGTCTAATCCTCCCATGCTCCCTACAACCAACCTGACTATGAATCAGTCTCCTTATATCAGAGAAAACATTCAGCATTTTTTGGGTGGAATTGGCTAACTTAGCATTATCTTCTCCGACTCCATCCATTTACCTGCAAATGCCATGATTTTATTCTCTTTTAATGCCGAATAATATTCCATTATGTATATACACCACATTTTTTTTCCATTCATCCACCGAAGGAATCTAGGTTGGCTCCACAGTTTAGCTATTGTGAATTGTGCTGCTATAAACATTGATGTGGCTATGTCCCTGTAGTATGCGGTTTTTAATGTCCATTGGGTATAAACCAGTTATTTAGTAATTTGGCCATACAGTATATAAAAGAACAAAAACTGCATTAGAATACATTCGGAAAGGATGTACAGCCTCCACTTTTGTGCAGTCTCTTCTTTGTTTCCTTAGATTCTATACTCTTCAATTTTGTGGCATCTGTCATGCCTTTAATAATTTGTTCTAAGACAGTTATAAAGTTGTTTAAAAGGACAAAGACAAGGACTTTAATCCATTAAGATGACATAGAGAGGTTTGAGTCAACACTTTTTGGAATCAATTGTTCAAACAACTGCAAATCCACGTCAAAGTTTATCACTCAGGCACATTTTTTAATACACAATTTTTTAAAAAGCCAGTCCTATGCTTAAATTGAAATAGACTTTGTGGAATAACCATTCTCTTCTGATGTCATGAAAATATGTACACAAAATCTGAGAGGTTATTTACCAAGGTTAACAGAGGTTATAATTTGCCATAAATAATATTTAAATTTTTAATTTATAGAATGTTAGTCTATCAGAAATAACTTAAAATTAAAATTTTAAATAAAATTAAAATTTTACAATTTAAAATTATAAAATTATCATAAAATATATATATTTTTTCATTTGAATAAATACTTTCTCATTAATTTTAATGCTGAATCTTTTATTATGTGTTATTTATGATTTTAACAATCATCTTATATTGGACATTTCAATTGTTCCAATTTTCTTCATTATTTTAAACAATATTTTTATAAAAATACATATAAAGTTCATGGCAGATCATATCCTTAAGATAAATTCTGAACAGTATTATTGGTAGGACAAATGTTTGCATTTGCCATGGTTTCCTACACATATACCAAATTTTCCTCTGGAAAATATTTTACAAATTTATATTCTTGAGAGGAATGTGTAGAAAAGCATGTTATGATGGGTATCTCTGATCATTGATGGTTGATCTTTTGCTAATTTTTAAAGTAAAAATATGGTATTTCAGTGTATCTTTAAAGTGCATTTCTTAGAATACTATCAGGATTGAATATGTCTACAAGTTTTCACTAGTTATTTATAAATTTTGTGAGGTTAATTTTTTTTCATATTATATTGTAAAATTATTTTTATTTTTATTGGTTCTTTTTAATTGCACATGACAATAGGATTCATTTTGAAATAATTATATAATCATGGAATATAATTTGTTCTGAGTCTCTAGTACTTTCCCTTTCTTTAAGGTCCTACATCCCCCTCTTCCCTCCCTCTATTCTGCTAATCTTTCTGCTATTTACTTATAGCTTTTTTTATGAGAAAGAGAGAGAGAGAGAGAGAGAGAGAGAGAGAGAGAGAGAGAATTTTTTTTAATATTTATTTTTAGTTTTTGGTGGACACAACATCTTTATTTTATTTTTATGTGGTGCTGAGGATTGAACCCAGCACCCCATGCATGACAGGCGAGCACGCTACCTCTTGAGCCATATCTCCAGCCCTAGCTTTTTATTTTTTTATTAGTGTCTTGAGAATGTACACAATAGTGAGATTCACTGTAGAATATTCATATATGTACATAGGAATGTTAGGTCAGTTTCATTGTATTATCTTTCCGTATTTCATTCCTCCTCCTTTCCCTTCATTCCCCTTTGTCTACTCCACTGATCTTTCTTCTCTTCTTTTTGTTTATCCCTCACCCCCTTATTATGGATTAACTTCTGCACATCAGAGAAAACATTGACCTATGACTTTTTAGGACTGGCTTATTTCACTTAGCATCATGATCACCAGTTCCATCCATTTATCCACAAATGCCATAAAGTCATTCTTCTTTATGGCTGAGTAATACTACATTGTGTATATCTTATTCTGTTTATTTTGTTGAAGGACATAGCTTTGCTATTGTAAATCGTAGTGCTATAAACATTGATGTGGCTATAACCCTACAGCATATTTATTTAGATCTTCTGGATATACATCAAGGAGTGAGACAATTGGGTCATATGGTTGTTCCATTCTAGTTTTTTTTGAGGAATCTCCATACTGCTTTCCAGAGTGGTTGCAGTAATTTGCAGTCCCAACAACAATGAGTGTGTATACTTTTTCCCCAAATTCTCACCAACATTTATTATTACCTGTATTCTGGGTGATTGCCATTCTTACCTGAGTGAGATGAAATCTCAATGTCATTTTAATTTGAATTTCTGTAAATTCTAGAGATAGTGAATGTTTTTTCATATATTTGTTGACCATTTGTATTTCATCTTTTGAGAAGTATATGTTTAGTTCCCTTGCCCATTTATGGATTGGGTTATTCATTTCTTTGGCAGTAAGTTTTTTGAGTTCTTTGTATATACTTTATATTAATGCCCTATCTGAGGGCAGGCGGCAAAGATCTTCTCCCATTTTATTGGCTCTCTCTTCATGTTCTTGATCATTTTCTTAGCTATGAAACTTTTTAAATTTGAAGCCATCCTACTTACTCATGTTTTGTTTTTTTATTTTACTACTTGTACTTTACGATTCTTGTTAATTGAGTGAGTTTCAGACCTGACATGCTGAAGTGTTTGGCCCACATTTTCTTCTAGCAGTTTCAAGTTTTCTGGGCTAATTTCTAGGTCTTCAGTCCATTTCAATTTTCGACCAGGGTGAGAGATAGGGATTGGATTTCATTTTACTGTGTATGGGTTTCCTCTTTTCCCAGAACCATTTGTTTCAAAGGCTGTCATTTTTTCTAACATGTTTTTGGCACCTTTATCTAATAATAGATGACTATATTTATGTGGGTTTTTCTCCACATCTTCCCTTCTATTCCATTGGTCTTTATTCCTCTTTTGGTGCCAGTATCATGCTGTGTTTGTTGTTGTTACCATAGCTCTGTAGTATAATTTAGTGTCTGATATTGTGATGCTTCCAGCTTTGCTTTTCTCACTAAGCATTGCTTTGGCTATTCTGGGTCTCATATTTTTCCAAATAACATAACTGCTTTTAGTAGTTCTGTGAAGAACTTCATTTGAATTTTGAAGGTAATTGCATTGAATCTCTGTAGCACTTTTGGCAATATGGACATTTTGAGAATATCAATTTTGTCTATCCAGGAACGTGGTAGATCCTTCCATCCTCTACAGTCTTCCTCAATTTCTTTCTTTGAAAATGTTCTATAGTTTTCATTGTAGAGGTCCTTCACCTCTTTTTTTAGATTTATTCCCAAGTATTTTTTGAGGTTATTGTGAATGTAATAATTTGCCTAATTTCTTTTTTAGCAGATTCAACATTCAAGTATAGGAACATGATTGATTTATGGATGTTGATCCTGTATCCTGCTACTTTGCTGAATTCATTTATAAACTCTAGAAGTATTCTAGTAGAGTTTTTTTGGATCTTCTAAATATAGGATTATGTCCTCAGCAAACAGAGATAATTTGAGCTCTTTTTTTCCTGTTGGTATCCTTCTTTACTTGACTGATTGATCTGGCTAAGTTTCAAGGACTGTATTGAATAGAAAATAAAGTGGGGGCTGCTGGGGATGTGGCTCAAGCGGTAGCGCGCTCCCCTGGCATACGTGCGGCCCGGGTTGGATCCTTAGCACCACATACAAACAAAGATGTTGTGTCTGCCTAAAACTGAAAAATAAATATTAAAAATTCTCTCTCTCTCTCTCAAAAAAAAAAAAAAGAAAAGAAAAGAAAGTGGGCATCCTTGTCTTATTCCTGTATTTGGAGGAAATGCTTTCAGTTTTTCTCCATTCAGAATAATGTTAACCTTGGGTTTGTCATCTATAACCTTTACATTGTTAAGTTTCTTCTATCCCAAGGTTTTCTAGTGTTTTAACTGGGAATGATCTGGGCACAGTGGCGCACGTCAATAACCTCACTGGCTTGGGAGGCTGAGGCAGGAGGATAATGAGTTCAAAGCCAGCCTTAGCAAAAAGTGAGGCACTAACCAAAAGCCGAATGTTTTCTCTAATAAGTGGATGCTGATTCATAATGGGGGGCGGGCATGGAAATAAGAAACGTTGGGCAAAGGGGAGGATAGGGAGGGAATGGGACACGGGGGCAGGAAAGTTGGTGGAATAAGATTGACATCATTACCCCAGATACATATATGACTGTGCATATGGTGTGACTCTACATCATGTACAACCAGAAAAATGAAAAGTTGTGCTCCATTTGCGTACAATGAGTCAAAATGCATTCTGCTGTCATATATAACTAACTAGAACAAATAAAAGATAACACATAACAAACAAACCAAAAAAAAAAGGAAGGAAATAAGCAGCTCAATGAGACTCTGTGTCTAATTAAAATTCAAAATAGGGCTCAGGGGATGTGGCTCAGTGGTTGAGTGCTCCTGAGTTCAATCACTGGTACTAAAAAGAAACAAAAACAAAAACAAAAAACAAAAAACATGAATGGATGTCTTAATTTGTCAAACACTTTTTTTTTTAATCAATTTAGATAATCATGTGATTCTTGGCCTTAAGTGCCGCAGTCCGGCTGCAGCAAACTAACCGAGGGGTGACGAGGAACTTGTGTACATTGATACAGCAGGAGTGGGAGCCGTTTATTGTAGGACAGGAGGGGTATATATACATTCCACACAGCTTATCTTAATTAACATAAACTAGGTACTGCAGTCAACCAATAAGGAATCTCCACACTTAATGGCTCGCTGGCTTACTTCACAAACCACTCCCTCTGGCAAAATGACAGGCGCCATCTTGACTTGTTTACAGACCCTAACACTTAAGTCTATTTATGTGGCAAAGTACATTTATTGATTTCCGAATGTTGAAACAACCTTGTATACTGGGATGAAACCCACTTGTATCCTGGGATGAAACCCACATTATCTTTTTAATATGTTTTTACATGCTGTTTGCCAATATTAAGAATTTTTGAATCTATGTTCGTGAAGAATTTTGGTCTGAAGTTTTCTTTTGTTATTGGTTCTTTTTAATTATATATGACAGAAAAATCAGTTTGATGTAATTATACAAGCATGAAGTATATCTTATTGTAGTTAGAATCCCATTTTTATGGTTGTACTTGGAGATGGGATTCACTATGTTGTTTTCATGTATGTATGTGTGAAAATTGTCAAATTCATTCCACTATTATTATTGTGGGTTAACTTCCATCTAGCAGAGAAAACATTTGACCTTTGTTTTTTGGGGGGATTGGCTTACTTCACTTAGCATGATAGTCTGCAGATCCATCAATTTGCTGCCAAATATCATAAAGTCATCCTCCTTTATGGCTAAATAACATTTCATTGTGAATAAATACCACATTTTCTTTATTCATTCATCTACTAAAATGCTATAAACATTGATGTAAGTGCATCACTGTATTATGCTCTTTGGATATATACCAAGGAGTAGATAACTGGTCAAATGGTGGTTCCATTCCAACTTTTTTGAGCAGTTTCCATACTGCTTTCCAGATAGTTGCACCAATTTGCAGTCCCACTAACAATGTATAAAGTACCTTTCCCCCCACATCGTCACCAACATTTATTATTACTTGTATTCTTGATAATTGCCAATCTGACTGAAGTGAGATGGAATCTCAGTGTAGTTTAAATTTACATTTCTCTAATTGTTAGAGATGTTGAACATTTTCTCGTATATTTTTTGATCATTCTTATTTTTTATTCTGTAAAGTGCCTGTTCAATTCCTTTGCCCATTTATTGATTGGTTTATTTGGTTTGCTTTTGGTGTTAACTCTTTGAGTTCTTTATATACCCTGGGGATTTATGCGCTATCTGAGGTTCTGGTGGAAATAATTTTTTTCTGTAGGCTTTCTTTTAATTTCTTGATTTTTTCCTTTGTGGTGAAGAAGATTTTTGCTTTGATGTCATCCCACTTATTGATTATTGTTTTTACTTCTGGCACTTTAGGGGTCGTATTAAGGAAGTCAGTTCCTGTTCCAGTATGTTGGGAGCATTGAGTCTAACTTTTCTTCTAGTGTGTGCAGGTTTCTGGTCTAATACCTAGGTCCTTGATCCATTTTGTATAGAGTTCTGTGCAGGGTGAGAGATAGGGGTTAAATTATATTTCACTACATATGGATTTTGTGTTTGTTTGGTTTTAATATCAGGTGATATTGCTTCATAGAATTAGTTTGGCAATTTTCCCCTGCTTTTCTATTTCATGGAATAATTTAAATAGGGTTGATATTATTTCTTCTTTAACAATATGATAGAACTCTGAGAATCTGTCTGGTCCTGATCTTTTATTTGTTCAATGGTTTTTGTTAGCAACTTCAATTTTATTACTTGAAAGTTATCTGTTTGAATTTTCTATATCTATCTGGTTTAATTTGGATAGGTCATATGTCTCTAGGAATTTGACAATATCTTCAAGATTTTCTTGCTTATTAGAGTATAAATTTTCAAAATAGTTGCTGATGATCCTCTGGATTTCAGTAGTTTTTGTGTTGTAAAATTTCATTTTAAATTGGGTATTCATATATTTTTTAATTAATTTGACAGAATATCTTAGATACTAGGAAAGTTATGTGTTTTTAAAATATCTTTAATTTGTGTAATATATATATATATATATATATATATATATATATATATATATATCAGTGGGGTTCATTTTTACATAGTGATATATACATGGAATAAAATTTTCTCCCTTCCTCTTTTTTCCCTACCTCTACTCTACTTGCCTTATTTATTGCTTTTGGATTTGTGCTTTATAGGTATTTATAAAGGTGAAACTCATTGCAATAATTCATCTTATGTACGTACAGGTACATAGCATAATTTGGTCAATTTCATTCCAGAATTCTTCCCTTTTCCCAACCCTTCTGCCTCTCCCTCTATCCCCTCCCTTGATTCTATTGATCTTCCTTTTTATGAATTATACCCCTTTTCCCACTTATTTTCCTCTAGATTCAGCTAATGAGATATTATATTCAAACCTCGGCATCCTGAGTCTTCCTTATGTCACTTAGAATTATGTTCTCCAGCTCCATCCATTTACCAACAAATGTCACAATGTCATTCCTTCTTAAGACTGAGAAAAATTCCATAACACACACACACACACACACACACACACATACACATTTTCTTTATCCATTTATCCCTTGATTGGAACTTGGGCTGTTTCAATAACTTAGCTATTGTAAATTCACTGCTATGAACACAGATGTGTCTGTATCACTGTTTACGTATTTTTAGTTTTTTTGCATAAATACTGAGAAGTCAAATAACTAGTTCAAGTGGTGGTTCAATTCCTAGTCTTTTGAGGGATTGCCATACTGCTTTTCAAAGTGGTTGTACTACTTTGCAGTCCCATCAACAATGTATCAATGTACTTTTCCCCCTATGTTCTCCCCAGCATTTATATTATTTATATTATTGATGATTGTCATTTTAACTGGAGAACATATTACAGAGACGCAGCCACATCAATATTTATAGCAGCACAATTCATAATAGCTAAACTGTTTGACCAACCTAGATGCCCTTTAGTAGATGAGTGGATAAAAAATTGTGGCATATATACACATTAGAATATTACTCAGCAATGAAAGAGAATAAAATCATGGTATTTGCAGGTAAATGGATGGAGTTGGAGAAGATAATGCTAAGTGAAGTTAGCCAACCCCAAAAAACAAAAATGTTTTCTCATAGTGGAGTAGGGAGGGGAAGCATGGGAGGAATAGATTAACTCTAGATAGGGCAGAGGGGTGGGAAGGGAAGGGAGAGGGTATGGGGTTAGAAATGATGGTGGGATGTGATGGACATCATTATCCAAAGTACATGTATGAAGACATGAATTGGCATGAATATACTTTATATACAACCAGAGATATGAAAAATTGTGCTCTATATGTGTAATATGAATTGTGCATTCTGCTGTCGTTTATTTTTTAAAAATCATTTTACAAAATGAAAGCTGATATTTGAACCAATACTTTGGAGTGTTGACCCTATGTCTTCTAGTAAAGTTGCAAAGTTTCTGATCTCATTCTCTGATCTTTGATCCCCACTGAGTTAACTTTTTGCACGGTGAAATATAGGAATCTAATTTCATTGTTCTATACATAGATATTCAGTTTTCTCAGCATGATTTGTTAGAAATACTCTTTTCTCCAACATATTTTTTGATATCTTTGTTCAGTATCAGATGACTGGATATCCGTGGGTTTGTCTCTGTGTCTTCTATCCTATTCCATTGGTCTTCCTGTCTGTTTTGATGCCCATGCCATGCTGTGTTTGTTGCTATAGCTCTGAATTTAATTCAGTTGCAGAGTGTTTGCTTAGCACATGTACATGACAGGCCTTGGGCTTGGGCCTGTGCTCTGAAATAAATGATGTATGTGTGTGTGTGTGTGTGTGTGCGCGCGCGCACGCACGTGTGTGCTTGTATGTGTGCAGTTATAACAACACTTTGCAAAGTGCTTCCTGGTAGGTTATTTACTTTATATTATTGTTTAATTTTAAGCTGAAGAATCAGAAAATGTTTCACTGTTTCATCAATTAGATCAAGTTTTCAAGGTCTACTCCATAGTAGATTTAATGAGTATCCATTTTTTACTTAAGTTTTAATAATTAGATTTAAGTTTTTATAGTTAGATTTAAATCTACTGTCCTAAAACATAGTTTGAAGAATTATAAAAACATATTTCAAGTTTCATATTGATTGTAATGCCTACATCAAAATGACCTCCATCGCTTGTGCACTTTGGATGATTATGGCATTAGGTGTGTGTGTGTGTGTGTGTGTGTGTGTGTGTGACAGTTTTATTTTTTTCACTTATTCCATCACTATTCATCTCTTTTTGATTCTCTAAATCTGACTCAATCTTAATCATATATTTTCTGAGACAATTAACTCTTCTTTAGAAAATTTTAAATGTATTTATAGAAAAGTGAACATGTGGCAGATACAATGGCATATGCCTGTAATCCCAGTTATTTGGGATGCTGAGGCAGGAGGACCACAAGTTTGAGGCCTGGCTTAACAATTTATTTAGGCTTTTTAAAGCAACCTATCCAGATCATGTCTCAAAATTAAAAAATAAAAGGGCATTGGGTTGTTTCTCAGTGATCAAATTCCCCAGTATCATAAAAATATTGAACATACTATTATCTTATTTGAATCTTTTCACTATTTATAATTATCTTTCTTTAATATTTTATGTTTTCTTTTTAAAAAATTCTATTTCCCAGAGATTTTTTTTCCCTCATGTTTTGCAAAAATGTCAGACCTTGTATTTAATTATTACTTAGAATTTTTTCTCTTATTCATTGCTGATCTTACATCACTATGTCTTGATTTCCTATTTTATCTACTTAGCTTGGTTTTATGATATGATTGGTCAAATAATTAATTGGTGCATTTTATTATTTGTCACTTAATAATAAAATAATAAATGGGAAATGTTCCTAACTCAAGTTTTCTTTTCTTGTGCACGTCCTTTGCTTTCTCCTGTTGGCTCAAGGAAGTTGGAAAACTTCTACTTCTAGACCCTGAGTCTAACCTACATCCCTACCTCTAGTGATATAATTTGGAATTCTTAGTCCACATGTTATGTTACTATTCTATCCTGTCATTGGAGAAATTCTCCTTTGAAAAAATGTCAAGTTTTTCAATTTTGTCTAATAACAAGATTTAAAACAAATACTCTCTCTTCCTTCCATTGGTTTCAGGAGTTTATCCCAGGATTTCTAAGCTGTTAATTTTTTATTCATAATGATATGCAATTTCTTGCACATGGAAATGAAGGCAATGTTTGGAGAAAAGCAGAGGAGTAGGAATGCTTGAAGAGCTCTCTTCCTGGGTTCAAGTTGTTTCTGGGTCACAGCGTCCTTCTCCTCTCACAAGCAGGTTAATCAAGGGTCCCTGGAATTGTGAGTACCAACAAATGTTCTAGTTCATCTAGTATTTATGACACTTGCAATAAAACATGCTTAGAAAATACTATGCCTATTTTATGAGTATATACATGCTATAATGCTGTTTTGTAGCTTCATTTGTAAATAAACATAGCCATATATGATATTATTTCATCACCTAATTTCCATAAATTTTGCTTCACTTGCACATAGTTGTATAGTAAAGAAGTTAACATGAATTCTGGTCTCATCCATTTAGGAAGCTCTGTTTCTTTACATCTTCTCTCCCTTCTTAAGAAAACCTTCTATTTTATCCTTGTGCATTTTATTATTGGTCTTCCTTCCAAAATATGTTTATTTTTTGTGTTGGCTTCACTGTGTTTAAAAAAATGGTCCTCAACCTCAGTAACTTACACAATATACTTGTATCATGCTTATGTTCTATGTCACTTGCATTTCTTTTTATATATTTCATCATTCTGCCATCCAGGCGGACAGAGCAGCTGCTTTTTAGAGGATGTCACACAGGGGGCTGAGAGTACAGCAAGGGAGAAGGTGAAACCTGAAATGACTTTTAGAAATTATTCTTGAAGTGAAATAGCATCTCTTCTACCATATTCCCTTGGCCTAAGTAATACTATAACCAGACTTGAAAATAGAGAAGTATATTTCACCTAAAGAGAGGCACTACAAGTTATGTTGCAATAAGCAGAAATGTATGATCTTCTTACACAGTAGGGAGAAAATGACTACACACAACAATAAAATGATCTAACATATTCATTTTTCTGTTGTCTTTCCTCCTGTTTATCACCTTATATAGTAGGTTTGTTGCTTAGCTCTTTTTTTCTGCATTTGAGAAAAGCTGATTGATTGCACATTTCATTTTTTCTGATTCAGGCTTCCATGCATTAATTTTACTTTTACTATCACTAATGTGGATTTGGTGACTTTACTTTCTTTATAAATTTTTATCCTTTATTTACAGATTTAACTAATTTGTTTCTTTTTCATCCCATGTTACCCCCAACACACACAGTATTTTTTGATAGAGGATTTATATTCTTATAATCTAACTCACGTAAAAATCACATACATATTTTTTTAATTCCCATGCTCTTTTCTTGGTACTTACTAACTTTAAACAGGGTGAGATTTATTCATATTTGATTAATTTCACCACACAGAGTACATACACTTTCTTCTGCTTATTTTATCTCCCAGGTTGACTGTCGAAACTTTTTTATAAGTCAGATGGGGAAGAGGTTGATTTTTTTTAAGAGAGAGAGAGAATTTTTTAATATTTATTTTTCGGTTTTCGGTGGACACAACATTTTTATTTTATTTTTATGTGGTGCTGAGGATCCAACCTAGCGCCGTGCACATGCCAGGCTAGCGCATTATCGCTTGAGCCACATCCCCAGCCCAAGGTTGATTTTTAAAAAAGGCTTAATCCTAAATTTCTGTAAAGCATTCACCTACTTTGTAATCATTTTTGTTTCCTTCCCTCTCTTTCTGGTCATCTGCTTTTTTGGATCTTAAGATCCCTGGTTCCATGATGTAGTCAGTTTTTTTTTTTCCACAAGTTATACTGGGCCAGCAGAAGTTCTCACTGAACGCTGATGATCATTTCATCTGTGAATATGAAGTGTCTTTTTGGCATTAGAAAGACAGTAGACATGAACTGGAAATGAAGAAAAGTTGGTGATATTTGTAGGGAAAGGAAAACAGTATTCCTTCTCACAGAGCAAATTATTAAAGATAGGTAGTTGGAAGAGCAGGCAGACCTCCACATATAGTTGTGTCCTGGATAGAAATGACCAGTGAGAAGCAATGGCAAAAGCGGAGAGAAACTCAGTCTTTCCAACAACCAGGTCACAAGCCTTTCTTTCAGGCCTTCATTAGCCTGAAGGAAAAGGTGTCTTTTGGTTATTTACTCAAAGGTGCAAATTTTTTTTTTTTTAGTTGTAGTTGGTCACTTGCCTTTATTTTATTTATTTTTATGTGGTGCTGAGGATTGAACCCAGGGCCTGGCACGTGATAGGCAAGCACTCTACCACTGAGCCACAACCCCAGCGCTCAAAGGTGCAATTTATGCTATGAGAAGCTCAGTTTTTTCTATGTATATACTTTACATAAATAAGTACCAAGTATATTTTTTCATGTCTGGCTTCCTTCTTTTAACATTATTTTTATAAGCTGCTGCTCATAGCTGTGTGTACTTACTGCAATAGTACTGTAGTCATCAATAGGACTCATACACATGAAGAGCAGTTTCTCCAAGTAATATAAAATATACATTTGTTTTGCAGATAAGAAAAATTTAATCTCAGAAAAAATCAAGTCATTTTTCACAGAACTGGTTATAGAGAAAGCTGGGAATTAAAACATCAATGACATTATTTTTGTTTCCTTATAGACATTGCTTTTTAAGAAAACAAAAGGAATAATGTTGAATCATCTAATAATTTTGAATATTGAACAAAAGCCCAATTCCAGCAGGCTCTTTGCTTACATGACTGGGGATCATGGAGTCTCTGGATGTTGAGTTTGAGACAATGGAAGCCCTACTACTAGTCTCTCAATGTCACTTATCTTTCTATTTGTCACAGGATGCAAGGAAGCAATAGAAAATGGTTGCAGGAAAAACTACCTTGCTGACAAAGTCTTATCTTGCCAAAGAGGATTTGGAGCAAAACTACCTCTTAGAGGAGACCCCTAGTAGGCAAAAATGTCCAGAGCCTAGTATCTCTGCCATACTTATCAATAGCTGGGGGAAGTCTGAGAAGAGTGCAGAGTGCAGTCTTGGTTCAAAGGTTTAAATGTTGTGCCAGGTATGGTGGCACACAAGTGTAATCCCAGAAGCTCAGGAGGCTGAGGCAGAAAGATAGCAAGGTCAAAGTCAGCTTCAGCAACTTGGCGAGGCCCTAAGAAATTTATGGAGACCTTATCTCAAAATAAAACATAAAAAAGGACTGGAGATGTGACTCATTGGTTAAGCACCCATTGGTTCAATCTCTGGTACCAAAAAAAAAAAAATTAAAAAGTTTATATTTTGCATTTGTACCTTGTCAGCAACTTCACTTTTTGCATACAATTAGCAACTTTTTTCTTGAACAGAGATCCAAGACCCATCCCTCATACTATCTCACAGGTTGTAGAGCAAGACTGTCTGATCATATAAATCTGACTCTCCCACCACTAACTGGAGGATTGTAATAAGAGCACATAAATTCTCTGTCTCGGCTTCTTAATCTGTAAAATGAAGGGGGAAGAAAGCAGTAGCTACCATAGGCTAATTTTAAATAATGTAAACAAAGTACCTGGAATAATTTTGGAACAGGAAAAAAATACTGTATAAATATTTGTCATTACGATTAGTATATACTTACATTATTCACCACTTCCTTGAATATTTCCCCCTTATTGTAACTTTTGTTTACATCTTTTAAAAATCAGTTGAACTTTTCAGAAATTCTGTGAGTAATTGTACTTGCTTACTCTTACTCTCATTTCTCATTGCTCATTATTGTTAATTGAAGTAATTGGACTTATTAACATTTCATCAATAATCTTATTAATATAGGTTAGATGGGAGTCTACCTACTTTCAGAGCAAAACCTCATAGAGTTGATGCCTTGATTTCACGATATCTACAAAATAAGCTTCTCTGGGGACAAAGCACAAGCACAATGTGCCATATGTTTTCCAGATAAAAGTGAGCTATTTTATATCCATTGAAGTTAAAATAAGGTTTAACTTAGTGGACCAGAAAAACATTACCTGTTTTGTCATAAATACATTGGAACAATTCCAAGGAAATCCAATTTCAAAAAGCACTGCATGCAGGGATTAGAAAGTTCCAGAAGATTTGAGTGTTCTGAATGCTTTTTGTTGCCTGAGCTGTTTCCCTAAGATTAGCTGGGTATATTATGTGAAGATGAAAAGGAACCAGACTTATATTGGTGCTCTTTCAATTTCCTGAAAAATGAAAATTTAATAATGATTCATCATTTTCACAGAGCTTTATTCATTCCAATATTCTGAAGGATTTTTTTTTTGTAGGATCTCTTAAGAAGATGCTTTTTAGAGAAATTCAGAACCACTATTATTATTCATACTTAAAAAGTATATAGTATAAACTATGGTTGTAGGAAATACATTGTTTTGAGTGATTTGACTGATTATGTCCTTTTTTTAGCATGCAATTTCTTTTTTATTATGTATTAATGACAGCATGACTATAGAAAAGTGATGAACCTGCGTGATGCTTTCAGGATACTCCAATCATAGATCTTCAAGCACTGACATAACAACCACTTATTCACTCAGTATGTAGTTATTGAGCACCTACTTTGTGGTTGGCCTACTTCTAGATACAGTACAATAGAAGTAAACAGTTCAAATAGAATTCAGTCTCCAGCTGAAAGGTTTCCATTGTAATTAGAATAAGATTATTATTATAAAGCCAAATGCATTTTTGAGCCTCCGGCTCTATCTCTGAGCTTAAATAAAACAAGATCTCATGAGTTACTCTACTCTGGGGACAATTCACAAGCATAATGTGCTATATGCTTTTTAGATAAAAGTGAGCTATTTTATATCCATTGAAATTAAGATAAGGTTTAGTTCACCGAATCAGAAAAATATACCTGTTTTGACATAAATTCAATGGAACAATTTCAAGGAAATCCAGTTTAGTGATCTACTACTACTCTTCTGTTTTTTTTGTTTTGTTTTTAACATCTTAAGCTCTTTTCTACCTCAGACCACTTGCAACTAGCCCTTACCTACTTCTATTATCATGCTATTCCTACAGATTTTATGGTTTCTTCTTAGCATTCAGATCTTAGATGGAAGGGTGACGTCATCGAGAAGTCTCTGGCCTGCAATAGCTTTTAGCCTCTACCTTCCAACCCCTATGTATGTCTTAATACTGTTTTATTTCTCATCCAAAATATTCACATTAGAATTTATCTCATCTATTATTGCCTTTCTTAAAGTGCCCATAGCCTTTCTGATCTTATGAGTCCATTTGACTGCTGCATCTTACAACGTAAGCCCTACTACAGGGATGGCAACTTATGTTTCTGGATCCTTTTTTTCTTATTATCACATCACTGAGTACTCTATGCATTATGAATTTTGTATTTGCATGTCATGTAGCACTAGTATTTGCCTATTGGAAATATATTTCCATTCACAGTTGTAGTACCTGATGCAATACACAGTACACAATAGTCCCTAAAAAATATTTATTCAGTAAATTAATTCATTTTTCAAAATGTGCACAATATGGACCACTCGATTTGTACAGTTTCACATAAGACCAATTTTATCTTCCTTCAGCCTCTTTTAAAAGAGTATTACACTTCTACTCTAAAACTCTCAGAGCCATGTATTTGTACCAGAGACTTTTGAGCTCTATGATAAAATGTGTTTTCCTTTAAGGTTTGCAGGTAGGAAGCAAGTAGGAAGAACTATAAAAGTTTTACAAAACCCTTATTTGAAATTTCTAAGTTATGTCATTTCCTTAAATTCCTCATAATGGGAACCTGTGAGATTTCACAGGAAGGAGCTCATTTAGGTTGAAAGAAGTTTTGTGAACTTGTTCTTAAATTACTATTTTGATGTGACTTATGTCTACAACCATTTTAATCTATATGCCTCTGTTAGCAAAGAGCAGATTGTACTTCTTCCAACAGCGACACATGATTACCTTCAATTGTGATTATTTTTTCTCAGTCTCATAAAACCAAATAATTCCTTAATTTCTCAAGAAGATGTATGTTTTCTACTTATTTCACCATACTGGATATTTCCTCTCATTTATAAAGACTTTTGGAATAGATCTCAGATAAGAATGAGAGAATAACTGAACATCTAATCACATGCAAAGAACAAAACACAAACCTGTTATTTGATTATGGTTATTTTCATCAGAATTATATTTCAAAATGGAATTTAAATCCTTAAATCCTTATAAGACAAACAGAACAAAATATATCATCCTTAACATACCTACAACCTGTGTCATTAGATAAATCACTCATACACTTTCCTCATTGTTATAATACAGACATAATTAAATCAGCCTTTATATATAAATATAATTTGTTTTCAATGTGTGGTTAATATATATTAAACATGAACATCAGAATGAGATGAACTAGACCATTAAACTGAGCCAACAGTTATGTAAAGGCATTATATTCTCCAATTACATTAGATCTAGGATTATGCTTTTGAAAAATATTAAACTAGTTTATCATAAAAGAACATGTTTCTTTAATTTGGTTCAGAATTTCATTTTTTACAATAGATTCTTAAGAATTATGTGCTCAATAGCACAGCAAATTTCATGCTCCAGAAAAGGAGCATGAGTTGGCAGTGCTGCTGCTTTCTATTGCTTTAACCAAAGTGGTTTAGGCAAGTTGAAGTAAAATTAATGCAAAAAAGAAAACTCAGCATCATTCAGTGGTAATTTTTATGCACCACTGCCTCTGGTGGTCTTTGTAGAAATTTAGGGTTAAATGGGCAAGGTTTTTTTATTCTAAAATGTTTTATACTTCAATATTGGCCTATGCTGGCAGCCAGACTTGCCCATATATTCATTAATGGTAGCACCCTGATTTTATATGTCAATGTTTTCCCAACGGAAGTGGTCAGAGATTTACATCCACATTCCTCTAGTGTCAAAATGTTATGTACACTGTGTGTCAATTATTTGTGTATAATCATGCTATCTGAACAGTGTTGTTTTAAAAGGAGGATGGACTTAGGAACTGTTATGGTTTAGATGTTAGTGTCCCCAAAAGCTCACGGGTGAAACAATGCAAGAAGGTTTAGAGGTGAAATGATTGAGCTATGAGAGTCTTAACCCAAACAATAAATTAATCCCCAGATGGAGATTAACTGAATAACTGAAGGTTGTTAGGGTGTGGCTGAAATAGATGTATCATTGGGGAGGTGCCCTTGGGGCTTTTATTTTGTATCTGAAAAGTGGGGTCTCTCTCTCTCTCTCTCTCTCTCTCTCTCTCTCTGCTTTCTGATCATCATGTGAGCTGCTTCCCTTTACCACACTCTTCCATCATGAAGTTCTGCCTCACCTTGAGCCCCAAGGAATGAAGCCATCTATCTATGAACTGAGACTCTGAACTGTGAGTCCCCCAAATAAACTTTTCCCCCTTTATCTTGTTCTTCTCAGGTGCTTTGGTCACAGCAGCAAAAAAGCTGACTAAAACACTGGAAGAGGAATGAGTGTGGTCTAGAAGAAGAGAATAGTAATTTAGTGATGACATATGAGAGATTATTATTCTGATCTTAAATGACTTTCACTGCTTTTATGAAGTCAGGAAGCCAAATAGCCACTTCTTTGAACTTATCTTTACCTTGGTTTTTAAAGAAGAAAATAAAAACTGAAGAATAGGAATTGAGTATGACAAGTAAGTGGGCAATAGGGTAGGCAATGCTGGTGTAAGAACACCAAAAAATAGTGCACAGGCTACATTATGTTTAAATCAGATGCACAAGTAATTTAGAATTGTTTTCTTATTTCCTTCTCCAAATTCCTGCCCACTTACTTGTCATACTCAATTCCTATTCTTCAGTTTTTATTTTCTTTTTAAAAACCAAGGTAAAGATAAGTTCAAAGAAGTGGCTATTTGGCTTCCTGACTTCATAAAAGCAGTGAAAGTCATTTAAGATCAGAATAATAATCTCTCATATGTCAATATCGACAATTTTAATTTAAATTATTTAGAAATTATTATAAATTTATGAGCAAGTAAAGGCATACAACAAATGAGATAACTGTTTCTTTTCCCTACTTATGAAAGAAGCAAGTTGTCATAAGGTCAAGTAGGATGTGGCCAGGCTCCCCCACCATGGTGAGGGAATGTCTCCCCCACAGTCTTCTCCAGAGATACCCTTGACTTATAATCTTCCAAAGGTTTACGATCATGAGGAGAGCTCTGTTGGAAAACAAAACAAAATAAAACAAAACAAAATACAAACACAAGCTAAAACAACACCAATTGGCCACACTATAACTGTGTTCCCATCTTGAGTCCACATAAACACTTTCTTTCTGTGACATCTGCATGAGCTCAGTTCATCTTAAATCTCAATTCGTGGTGGGAAAATGTGGGTATATCTGATAGGGAAACTATGTCTCTGGTCTCCTAGTGTGAGGGACAGACATTGACCTTGCACTAAATAGTTATCTTTAGCCTTCCATAACCTTATCCTCTGAGTTGTATTCTGATTTTTAAATAAATAATAAAAGATCACATCATGAAACTAGTAAACTATGAAGACAGAAATTAGAATTTATATATGTGAATCCCAGATTTGTTTCCCTTATTACCTCATGTCTTCCAACAGGATCAAGTGCTTAGCCTTTCTTTCTCTTTCTCTTTTTTTTTTCTTTTCTTTATTTTTTTTTAGGAGATGGACACTTTTAAGTAAATAATGAAGAATAATTAAATTGAACTTCATGAAAAATTCTTGAAAATATGACATACAATAGGATGTTTGCAATCCTCACCTCCAATCTAGGACTAAGACTAATATTTAAGACGAGACTATCATTAGGGGCTTAGACTGGAAATTTTACATCTCTTCTTTTCTGTTGGCAGTTAAAGGAAAAAAATGGTGCTGCATTCAAAAGAGAAAGGTAGATCAGTAAGGTTGATGTTGAGGGAATAAATCACATTACAAACTCAAGGTCAGCAACAACAGAGCAATAGAAGCAATCACTGGGCTCTTTTGTGATTAAAACAGAGATTGAATTAAATATACCTCCTCTCTACAAAGACCTGCCTTTTAAAATAACCACTGTCTGTTCAACATGGATGATAATATTTTGTTTTATTATTTGTTACTGACATTTCAATATTCATTTTAAAAATTCTCTCTTTTAACAAGCCTAACCACAAAAGAATGATTTAAACTTAGTGCATTCAGACAATAAAATGTACATGACTGAGAATTTATAAAGCACCATAATTTAAGATACAATGTGATTTTCATATTATACATAGTATCATGTTAGCACAATTTTCATCTAGATGTCTGGATCCAGCAAGTCCAACATGTTTGATTCTGAGGGCGTATTCTCAAATGGCTGAAGTTTGGATACTTTCCTATTGCATTTGATTTTTAACTCTTATTTAAATTCAATAATTTGATTTTTGAAAAAAACACTAGAATATGCACAAGTCAGCAAACTTTCAAAACAGTATTCAATAATGAGTCTGTATAAAGCACAATGACCAACTTTCAGAAGATGCTGTGTCATTTGAGTCAAACGATACAGGAGACCATTTTTTTCCAATAAGTGGTTTTAAAAGTGTGAAAAAATCCCATTTGCATATTGATCATGACCCTCCCATCTCACTTTACTGAACTGAGCATCACTAAGTTTGGTAGTATACACCTTCTCTTGGAAACAAAGCAAAACAGAGTTTTTAATCCCAGCACACATGGAAAAGTAATGATAACAAGCAGAAAGTGAGAAAAACTGTCGGTCTCACAAGGATTAATGAGAAATACATAAAGTCACTTTGTAAATTGCAATTTATTATTTCCATATAAAAATTGTCCTTCTTATGTTACTACTACTACTCTACTACTATTGCTGCTAAAGTTAATACAAGGGTTCAATAGATTCTAAAGAAATCTAAAAGGTCTTATTTGTTTATGAGAGAAGGTGGAGGACCATTGATGAAAAATAGGCCTGCATCACAGAAATTAATGCTTGAATGTTGGCACTGCCATCAGTATCTCTGTGATTTGGAATGGCTTAGGTTATTTTAATGATCTGTGCCTCAACTTTCTCATCTGTAAAGTGAATTTACAAGTTTTATCTGAGTAATTCAGTTTCTGGTTATGACAGATTTACCAGTACCACATTTCCTTGCTATGAAAATAGATAAATGAAAAACACCTACAATTAATTATATTCAGATATTAGGCAATAGGCAGAGCAGTACTGTTGGAAGAACAAATATGCAGAGTCATATAATTTTTTCAGCTCTCTCTGCCTGAGTGCATATGCCAGGTGACAGAATAGGGAAAGAGAATCCATGAAGGTGTAGTATTCTGGCTCACCTGAGGATTCAGCAAGCATAGATCAGGAAAGTTAATGTAGATTAAACTTGAGCAGAACTGGAAGACATGAAGTAATACAGAGAAAAAACAGTGCAGGTTAGGGTGGGAGGTTGTCTTCAACTCCAAAGTTGCCTTGTGTAAGAAGACTCTATAAAGGCATGCAAAACAACAACCACTGGGACAGGGAATCTTCCTGGAGCTATTACTGAAGATTTTTCAGAACTTTTTAAGGAGGGATGGAAGATATTTATATCAGATTGACTGGAACAGAAATATCTTATAAACCTCAAAGCTAGTCAGTAAAAACTCTAGAAAAGTCATGCCTCAGGAGAACAGTTGTTCTAACCCTAGAGAATAGTGTACAGAAAAGCTGCCCTAGGAAATTTAGAATGATCTATGAAAATGATCACCCAAATGACTTTACTGTTGAATTTAAACAAATGAGGAATAAATAGCATTCATCACACACTCTTGACAAATTAAATTTGAATGCTATTTATTCCTATTTAATAAAGAGTAAAATGATGTCACCTGTTAACAACATTGGACATGGATGAAATAGTCAGGGATACAGAAAGTATGGAATAATGTGGAGGTGTGGAGAGAGTCTGATTTTGGACATGCTGAACCGGAAGTACTGATGTAGTAGGAGTTGTACAATTGACAATAGGGAAAAAGGGCATATATTTTATGTGATCAGTTGGAATTGAATATGTATATATAAAAATCCTTTGGAGTTGACACAGGCACTTTAGAAAGTAACTAATAAAGGGATTTAAATAAGGAAAGTAAAAAAGAGCCGAGTATAAAATTTGAAGGTAAATGTGTCAATTCAGATGAGTGAATGGAGGTTGAACCACCCAACATAGAGGAAGTGCAGTAAGAGAGAAATAAAATTTGTGTTGTTCACCAGTGAGGAAGCAAAGAACCTCAAGATAGGCTTAGTGGAAAATGTGCTCAATTAATTATATAGAAATCAAAGAGAATTTAACATAAGCCATAGATAAAGTAAACATGTCTGATAAAAAATTTTGTGAAGGAATTTGGGAGCATTTGGATTGGAAACAGAAAAAGATAGGGATATTTAGCTAACTGAATTTTGTGTAAGTGCAGAGGGGGAGAAACTAAAAGTAAGTTTTTCACAGTTGGTTTCAACCTGCATAGTTAAGTAGGTTGCAAGACCATCTTCAGAATAAGTGAATGAGAACAATTGCAACAGGAGGATAGATAGACAAGTACTTATCTGTGGTACTAGTGGCAAGTTGGCTTAATAGGAAGAAGGAGTGGGAGGTTGAAATAGGAGAGCTGAATTCAGAGAAGTGTTTGTTATAATGACAAAGAAATTACAGAAGTATCATGTCAATGTAATGGAGTTCAAGGCTTTAGTAAGTAAAGAAAAGTTGTTAAGTTGCACTGGGAGATGGGTAGGAAGGAAACAAAGATCTGGAAAGTGGCACTTACAAAAGTAATTATTTGCTTATTTAAAATTTTTTTTTTTTAATTTTAATATTTATTTATTAGTTTTCAGCAGACACAACATCTTTGTTGGTATGTGGTGCTGAGGATCGAACCCGGGCCGCACGCATGCCAGGCGAGCGCGCTACCGCTTGAGCCACATCCCCAGCCTATTTTTTTTTGAGTTTTAAAATTCATTTATTTATGTAGTCAACAAATGTTTATTTGCAATGCACATAAGGATTCAGCACCTAAGAAACAGCACTTGGATAGCTCTCAAGGCAGACCTGGCCCCTGTCCTCATGCATTTGAGATGTTAATGGGACAATTAAAAAAATGAAAGTCCAGTAGGATTTGAAGGTCCATAATGAAAGCTTGGGAAAATACATTGGAATTTTTGGTGATATCCATTTAGAATTAAGTCCTAGTTAAACTCTGAGAGTAAATGTCTTTAGAAAGAGCTGTAAGAGCAAAGACTTAAGGATAAAAAATTTGAGTAAAACTTTCACCGAGGAAGCAATAAAAGAATGTGAAGCTAGCATAGCACAGTCAGTAGTGTACACATGTAATCCCAGTTGTTTGGGAGGCTGAGGCAGGAAGATCATAAATTCAAGTTCAGCCTTGAACTTAGCAAGATGCACTATTAAAATAAAATCAAAAGGGCTGCCTATGTAGCTTTTTATAGAGTCCTTGCCTAGCTTATGTAAGGCCCTGGGTTCACTCTCCTGTATTGAAGGCAAAAAATAAATAAAGAAAGAATGGAGATGTCAGTATTGGGAACGGGAGACATGTTTATGGGGCTTGGGAAAGAGCCAAAGTCATGTATACAGACATTGGCCTGGGTGGCCAGAAAGTTTCAAAACAGGAATGAGTATCATCTGCCTGTAAAGTACAGGAAACATAGGAAAATTGTAGCTACAGCTTGTTTCACAAGTCCAACGGTGAAAGAAGGTTTCAAGTCTATCATACTTAGTGTTCCTATTCACATAATAAATTTTATCAGGAGCTAAGGGGTTATTTTGTTTCTGTGGCATTTCCTCACCTTTGAATTATCTGACTGGTTTTTAGTATAAACATTTAAGGCAAATTTTAATAGGCTGAATATATACAGCTTTAGGAAAATTGACTTATTTTCAAGGAATGCTTTAATAGCTATTACAAAAACTAAAACAGCAGATATAAAAGATTTAAAGATGATATATCTTCTGTTTAGAAAATGCAAAGCTAAAATAGGAAATGACTCAATACATGGAAAATGTTGTCATAAAAATATATTATCTTGGAATACTACTCATCTTTAAAGAAGAATGAATTATGGCATTTGCTAGTATATGGGTGGAGTTGGAGAATATCATGCTAGGCAAAGTGAGCCAATCCCCAAAAAACAAAGGCTGAATGTTTTCTCTAATATGCATATGTTAATTCACAATAGGTGGGGGGGGGCACTAGAGAGGAACAGAGTTACCTTAGATTAGGTAGAGAGAAATGAAGGGAGGAGAAGGGAGGGCATTTGGGGATAGGAAAGATAGTAGAACAAAGCAGACATTATTACTTTATGTGTATGTATATACATATACTGCATGGCCAATGTGCTTCTGCAGCATGTACACTCAGAAAAATGAGAAATTATATCCCATCTATGTATGATGTATCAAAGTGCATGAATGCATAGTTATATATATTCTGTCATGTATAACTAATTAAAACAAATAAAAAATTAAATTTACAAAATATATACTATCTCTGTGAATATGCATTCAGAAGGTGATAAAAATACTGTTCATGCATAAGAGCACATTTTAAACTGAACAGACATTATAGACCTCTCCCATTAGGAAAGATAGTGTCTTTTAGTCTTGAAGTATATATGTGCCAAATTGTATAAAAGCACAACTTATTTAGCAAGTGTGAAAACTCACTGAGGTCATGTTTACAGAGATTGTAGTAGGATCCAGCCTGAAAAACTATATTGTGCTCCATCATCTATTCTCATTTGATTCCAAAACAATGTAACGAAAAGAGATAACAATTTTATTTATAGCTTCCTAGAATCAGAAAAAAAAAATATGTGGTATGTAACTCACACCCACGACAAGATAAACATACTTAGCAGGGTCACTTACTCATTTTCACTAGAGTTCAGAGGAATGATTAGTGTGCAGATACTTTATTCTCTGTTTCTGATCTATTTTCCCTCAGAAGCCTTCACCCCATTGGCTCCTTGAAAGAAAGAAAACTAAATTTACTTAAACCCGTAATCTCGGTTTGAGTCAATAACATTAAACCACTCTTTAAGTCATTCCACCTCTTTGGATAAAAAGTTGTCTCTTGCAGATTTCTATCTCTTCCCTTTTTAGAGAGAGCAATGAGTCATATCAGCAGAGGAGACTCATGCCGCGGCCCCACATGGTATCCTCATGGATCCTTGGTGTCTTGGCTACAGAGAGGTTTTGCCAGGTCAGGATTTTGCTTTGGGGAAATATGACTAATCACATTCTATTCATGATGTGTCATGTGTTGGCAACTACTTCTGGAGACCATAGCTACAGATATCTCTCCCTGATCCCAGAATTCCTGTCTGCAACAGTTTGTCATGAAACTGCAAATCTGCCGGCTATCTCTCTTATCACCTCTCATGAAGAATACAGAAAACTTTGAGCCTTAGGACTATAAGTAAATACGTAGAGGGAGAATAATGCTTCTTTAAATCTATCTGTTCACATCTATGACTGGAATTCTTATACCACACTGCCCATCATAATAAGAGTATTTATGCAGAGGTTGGAAAACTCTATCATATAACTCTCAGTAATTATGCAACTTGACACATTGCTTTGTGTTCTCATCTATGGGTCTGAATGTTTCTCAAAACTCGCAGTCTGAATACCAAGTAAAAAGAAGAGAGTGAGACTGGCCCTGAAACTACCTTATCTTCTCTAGCTTAGGAGAATAATACTCATAACCTAATCAAGATAGGCAGATGAACTATCTTCTCTGCAATGTGAAAGAAAAGCTATGGTTGGAATCTACAAGGCTTATTTCTTCATATATTAAAACATGTTAAAAATCCATGTATCTCTAAAAGAGCTTAGAAGTCTAGATAATTGCTTTTCAGCAAAATCCTCTTTTGAATATTGAAACCTGAGTAGAGTATTAACTGTTTCATCCCCTCTGCCTTCCTGCTGCATCAACCATTTGTCTCCTCGTACAAACAGAAAGGATTGCCTTGCTTCCAGCTGGCTGTTGAGGAGCTGGGAATGTAGCTCGGTGGTAGAGCACCTGCCTAGCATGGACAAGGGCCTTGGCTCCATCCCCAGCATTGAAAAGAAGAAATGCTAACCCAACTGACTTGAGACAATATGGACACGCCACTGAAAAAGGTAAAAGCACACTAAAGTATGGATCCATTACACTTAAATAGGAAACTATCGATTAGGGGCTAAATGATATGAATTTAAAATTCATTACTTACTAATAATTTCCAATAACTTCTCTTGAAGAGACCCAGGCAAGCAAGGTCCACATCTTGTCATCGTTCTACTGCACATACATCCTTTAGGTCAATCTGGGCTTTGTGTGACATGATTTATCTTCAAGAACACAAATTTAGGAGTTTGAACAACAACATGTGTTATCCAACAATTCTTTATATCAAGAATTGGGGAGCAGTTCATTAAGTGATTCTAGATCAGGGTTACTCATAAGGTTGCAATCACAATTTCAGCCACGGCTATAGTCATTTGAAGGCTTTCCTGTAGTAAAAAGATCTACTTTCTAGATCTGCTTCCAAGATCACTCATATAGTTATTGGCAAGAAGCCTGAGTTCCCTCTGGCTGTTGGCCAGAGGCCACAATTTCTCAACATATGGGCTTCTCCATATGAGCCGTAGGAAATACGGAGTGTCCTTACAACATTCAAAGAGAGAATACAGAGGATGCTGCATACTTTTTATGACCTACAGTCTCAGAATGATGACTGGCTCTGATGCTTAATCACTTTGCTAAAATCTATATGTTTTAGTCAGCTTTTTTGTTGCTATGACCAAAATACCTAATAATAACTATTAGAGGATTAAAAATTTATTTTGAGGCTCATGGTTTGAGAAGTCTCAGTCCACAGAGAGACACCATCATTCCTTGGGGCCTGAAGTGACGCAGAACATCATGGTGAAAGAGTGTTGTGGAGGAAAGCAGATCAGGACATGGCCACCATGAAGGGAAGAGAGAGAGAGGAGGAAGGGAGGGAGGGATGGGGGGGAGGGGTAGAGATAGTCCCCTCACCATGAACAAAATATATACCCCAAAGATGCGCCCCCATTGACCCATCCCCCTCCATTCACACCCTATCTGCCTACAGTTACCACTCAGTTAATCCCTACCAAGGGATTAATGCATGAATTAGTTTAAGGCTCTCATAAGCCAATCATCTCATCTTTAAATCTTCTTGCATTGGCTCACACATGAGCTATTGGGGGACACCTCATATCTAAACCATAACAGTATGTGTCAAAAGTCAGTTATTAAGTCCAGCTCACACTTTAAGGGGAGTGGAAGTAAACTATTGCTCTTGAAGGGAGGACTATCAAATAATTTGTGAATGTATTTTAAAACTACAGCATTTTCTCATTGGGAACTATTCCTTTGTGGAATAATGAAAATGGTTTTCACAGTTGTCTCTTGGACCCAGGGTTTAGCTTGTGATCATATTAGGAAAAGGACTCCCATTCATTGGACAATGTTTCTTTCCACAGTCATCCACTAAAGATTGTTCCCTCTTAATCATGAAATATATACACATCTATGTGTAATAATTGCCTTACCAGTACACTAAATCCTCTTCTACCAACATTTATACTTTGATGCACTCTATGTTCTCCCAAAACCATATAATTTTGTTTCCTAGATTTTTTTCTGTCCAAAGCACATTCCTAAACAATTACCCAGTCTGACTATCTCTTTCTAATCCTGTGCAAAAAATTCTAAAATATCTCTGAGATTTAGCTCAAGTTCTTCCTTCTATTAAAATCTTCTGTTTTAAGAATATTTTGTCCCTTCTTCCATCCCTTCATATGCTCTCAACCATCTTTTTTCTTCTGCCATTGCCTCCACAACTAGCTTTAGCAGGATGTTATCTGACATCCCCTCCCTTAGCTGCACATGTTAACTTTTACCTTTGACCCAAGTTGCTGTGTCACAGGACACTTATGAGAACCCATTTGATCACTCATGAGCAATCTGGAAGTACGAAGGAATCAATGCCCTAATAGGCAACTTTTGACCAGTGGAGCATAGCCCTTACTAAGTTCTGAACTCTTTCATCCCCCAAAGAGGACATACTGGGATAAAATCTCCATTGTTCCATACAAGGTCCATGTAGATTCAAGCTGAGGTACCACCAATGAAAAACAATTCAAGGTTATATTCTGAAACTAGTTTTCCCTGAATTCCTGTTTCACTCTGTCTAGTTTGCTGCTTTCCTTTCCTGGCCAGCCTCTGTTTCCAGGTAATGATTTTCTCTCTGAAGATCTCAATAGAAAGTCTTCTTATGTGTCTCTGATAGTAGATATTTTTTTATTACTCTTAATGCCTCCTTATTATTGGAAATTGTTTCCTTTTTGGCTCTATAGTCATGAGGCCTACCAAATGTTTTCCACATTGTAGGTTTTCAATCATTTCTCGAATGAAAGACATTACATTTTAAATTCTTTAAGTGAAATAATTAATACATATATTGGTATGCAAAACTCTGTAAGTACCTTCCTTGTGAAATCTGCATCATAAGCATTTGATCAGCCAAGAATTCTCATAATCTGCCATTTGTAAGCTAAAGAACCAGGAAAACATATTGTGCAATTTGTTCCAAGATCTAAGGCCTGAGAAGCAGGGAAAAGATAACTCTCCTTTTGAGTTAGAAAGTCTGAGAACTTGAGAAAAGAAAATGAAAAGGAGACCCTAGTATAAATCCCAGGTTCTAAAGGCCAGAGAGAATAAGAAGCTCCCATAGTCAGAAATGGAAAAATCAGCTCAAGAAGATAGAGAATTTGTCATTTCTCCTCCTTTTTGGTCCATTTGAGCCTTCAACATATTGATGATGCCCATTCCCACAAGGAAGGACAAATCTATACTTAATCTACTGATTCAAATGCTTATGTCTTCCAGAAACACCCCCATGGGCACATGCAGGAATATTTTACCAGTGATATTTGCATCTCTTAACCTGATCAAGTTGACACAAAATGAACCATTACACACACACACACACCACACACACATCTTTGATTGCAAATATAGTATAGAGAAGTTTCATATGCCCACATAAAGCTTCTTTCATTATTAAAATATTAGGTTTATTACAATTCATTTATTCGGATTCTCATAGTTTTTGCTTATTGTCCTTTGTTCATTGAAAGAGTCTACTCAGGATTCCACATTACATTTAGACATTATCTCTTCTTAGGCTCCTCATGGCTATGACAATTTCTCAGACTTGGTTTTGATGACCTGGAAAGATTGAAGAATATGTATTTCTGTAGATTGTGCCACATTTAAAGTTTGCCTCATGTTCTTCTGATGACTAGATTGAGGTCATGAATTTTGGGAATAAGTGCTCTATGATCATCTAGTATATTTCAAGTAGTCACTTATTTCTTAAGGAAGCAATTGGTTCCTTCTATTAGTGAATTGCATTAGAAACCAAGATCCGGGTATCAGGTATAATCATTGCTACTGAGATGTCATTCATTTTAGGTCCTCTCAGCCAATAGAAAAAGAAAATTGTGTGTATGTGTATGTGTGTGTGTGTGTGTGTGTGTACTAGCTCATATATTTACACATTTCTAAAATATTTCTGAATGGGAGCATCTATATCTATAATAAACTAAGTTAACATTCACACAGATGGCTCAAGCTCTAATCTCTGTGAATCTTTTTATGTTCCTCATTTTGTTTATCTGAAACCTCCCACTAAAAATCCAAACAATGAGAAATTCAACTCCCACTGCATGCCATCCATTAACTTAATTGTTCAGTTCAAACATATGTAAAGAATATATAAAGAATAATCAGCATTGTTAGCCTAATATGCTGTGTGAAATAAATTTATCAAGTAGAATACAATGTTGGTGGGCAGTTTCTTGGCCTTCAGCTTTGTGAATTGCACTCATTTACAAAACTATGTGAGTCAACACCTTTTACCCTGTCCATGCATCATGATTAGAACAGTTTGTCATATTGTGTTATAATTTATGATCCTCTTTTATACCCTTTATGTTTTTAAATTTACATAGGTGAAAGTTTACTATGTAAACAGTTCTAATGCTGTTTCTTATATCTGTCATTAGTGTATCAAAGAGAAGTTTCACATTCCTAAAAATTTCTATCTTCTGTACTTCACATATTCAAACCCATCCCCCTTCAGTCATCAAATCCCTGGAAACCACTGATGTTCTTACAATCTCTATATTTTTTACCTTGCAACAATATCAGATAAATGGATTCAAACAGTATGTTGCCTTTTCTGACTGGTTTCTTTCACTTTACAATATGCATTTAAGATCCATCTGGCTGGGTATGGTGGCATATGACTGTAATCCCAGCAGGTTGGGAGTATGAGGCAGGAGGATTGCAAATTTGAGGCCAGCTTTAGCAAATTATCGGGGCCCTTGAGAATTTTAGTGAGATCCTATCTCAAAATTAAAAAAAAAATAGGACTGGGGATGTATCTCAGTGGTAAAGTGCACCTGGGTTCAATCTCCAGTACAAGAAAGAAAAAAAAAATACATCTGTATCTTTGTGTGGCTTGATAGCTCCTTCTTTCTTACAGTTGAATAGTATCCCATTTTATGGATATAAAATAATTGAGTCATTCAGTTTTTAAAGGACTTCTTGATTGTTTCCAATGCTATAGATATTTGTTTATAAGTGTTTGTGTGGTCACATATTTTTAAACCATTTAGGTTAGTACCTCAGTGATTGATTACTAAATCATGTTATATTCAGCTTTGTAAGAAACTGTCTTCCAATATGGCTGCACAGTTTTCATATCTACCAGTAATTAATGAAATTTTCTGTTTTTCTTTCTCCTTACCAGCATTTAGAGTTGTGACTTTTGGCAGGTTTTAGCCATTCTAGTAAGTATGTAGCAGCATCTCATTATTGTTTTAATTTGGATTTCCCTAATGATGTTGATGTTAGTTTGGACTGCTCTAAAGATGCTGAGCATATTTGGATACATTTATTTTCTATCTTTGTATCTTCCAGAGAAGATGTGTCTGTCCGGATCATTTGCCCATAATAATTTAGTTTGTTTGTTTGTTTGTTTTTTATGGTACTGGTATTGAACCTAGGGCCTTGTGCATGCAAGGCAAGACTCTAACAACTGAACTATGTCCCCAGCCCAATTTGAATTTTAAAATTTCTTTGAAACTTCAGGTACAAGCCCTTATCAAATATGCATGTAGGCTGGGGATGTGGCTGAAGCGGTAACGCGCTTATCTGGCATGCACGGGGCGCTGGGTTCGATCCTTAGCACCACATAAAATAAAATAAAGATGTTGTGTCCACCGAAAACTGAAAAATAAATATTAAAAAAAATTATCTCCCTTCTCTCTCTCTCTAAAAAAAAACTATGCAGGTAATTTGCAGATTTGTCTCATCATTTTAACAATGTCTTTCACTGAGAAGTTTTTAATTTTATGAAATCCAACACCTCAATTTTTTTTTAATTTTTTTTTGTAGATGAACATAATACCTTTGTTTTATTTTTATTTATTTTTATGTGGTGCTGAGATTTGAACCCGGTGCCTCAAACATGCAATGGAAGCACTCTACCACTGAGCTATAGCCCCAGCCCTTCAAATTTTTTGAGTTGTGTTTTTAGTATGTATCTAAAACTTAATCAACAAAATTAGGATCTCATTGATCTTCTCATATTTTTGTAAAAATTTCATAATTTTTAATTTTGTATCTAGGGCATACTTTTGTGTCAATTATACATCAATGATTTTCTTATTATTGTTATTAAGATGATTCTGCCCTCCCAAGGCTTTTTTTTTTTTTTTTTTTTTTTTTGCTAACTGTTGAGCCCCAGGGATTTGGCTGATAAACTCAGTCTGTCTCTAGGGGTCAGCTGGCCTGAACTAGACAAGAACACAACTCTGAAAAAACATTTTCCTACTTGTCATAGATTTGGGAACTACAAGGATGAAGCTTTCCCTTGGAGCTGTAGAGCCTTGGAATTTCTGTTTGTTACCTACTTTCCAGGTCTCAAGACACTGATATCTCTGGGTTTGTGGTGAATGTGCAGGCTCCTGTAACCTAGGTTGCCATGTATGTATATTTATGGTGCTAAGGATTGAACCCATGGCCTCATATATGCCAGGCAAGCCCTCTACCACTGTACCACATCTCCAGCCCCTAATGGGGATTTTTGAGATTACATCATGAGGAGGTAGGGTACCAGGTGGAGTTGTCTGTATATGGCTTACTCTCACATTCCTAAGTAGCATAAAATAATTTTTGGCTCAATACTATGATAAGGGTTTTATGTCAAATTTCATGTCTTTTATAAAGTAAGTTGGTTTGATTATGTAAAATGCATTTGCTTTATTCTTGTGTGTAACTAACTTAGCAACTGATACCAGGAGGCCAGATTGATAGATGACTCCTTGGAAACCACAGCACAATCATCAGAAACACAGGTGGGTGGGCATAGCTGACATTTTAAAAAACTAGATTTAACAGACAGCCAATTTTAAGGTTGAAGTATTCTCCCTTGTGTTAGAATTCAGTTTTTGATAATTAAAAGCCCATTTATCTAAATCTTATTAGGTTTCCCACAAATCTAAAATGTGACCACCTGCAAGTCATACTGACATTTTAAAGCCCAGGCTGCATAGGAATTGGTGAGTTATGTTTTATTGTCAGACATGCTCTTGGTCCAGATCTCCTAATGAGGAAAATAAGTGTATAACAGAAACAAAATGATGCCCAATGTTCCCTCTGAGAAGATGGGATAATTTTAAGAGGCAAGAGTATATTACCATATTGATAAATCTTTATTCTAAATTATATGGCAGAAGATACTTAAAAGCACAGAATATTATGATGAATGAAAGCTCTGACAGTAGATTGTCTGGGTTTATATCCCAGTTCCAAATATGAGTGGATCATTGATCCTGAAAAAGTTACTTCATCTTTCTGTGCCTCATTTTCCTAACTCATCTGTAATCATTGTGGGTTTAGCACTGGCTTTGCTCACAGGAATTTACTGCTGCTTAGGTAAAGGTGAGGTTCTTCTTTCAACTCTGTTTAAAGGAAAGATATCCATATTTCCTGCCATCTCTTCAGGGAGAGCTTAAGAGAGTTGAGGTCTGCTGAAGAGCAGGTTGTTTACCACTGATAGGTTGAGAGAGGAAATCCACAGTTTCACATTGGAGGTCTGCCCAAGCCATGCAGGCTCTCCCCGGGGGAATAGGTGTCCCTTGGGTATCACTTCTTTTCTTCATCATTTCCACAGGTCTGTTTTATCTAAGAAAAGTTCATCTATGCAAATTAATCCTTCTTCTTTCCTGTAGATAATAAGTGTCTTTCAATTTTTCTTTAAGATGGAAAGAGGGAAAATATCCCTCAGGTTACAAGTATGAGAGAAGGGTAGGTAATTCAAGAAAACGACTGTATTAATTCTTGAAGATATCATTGCACAATATGTGTAATGCCCAAAGCCTAGTGATTAGTAGAGAGTGAAAGTTCCACAGACGAACGCTACCATGTAACAGTAGTTATCACTATTAAGATGGCCAAGAAAATTTCCTGATTGCAGAAGTTCAGAAAAAAAATCATCAGTAAAAACTTCTGTCCAGACAGACCAAAACAAACAAATGAAAACAAAAATCTAAAAGCTATTCTGATCATTGGAACCACAAGCAACCAACAAAAAAGGGAACTAAAGAGTCAAAAAAGAAACAAGAGGATAGAATCAGAATTTTTCTAAATACTATTTTTGCGTAATATTTTATATTAAATTACAGGACCTTGATTTCAAATCCAGAAAAAACAAAATCAGTTCTGTTCAGGAACCCTCATATATGTTGTGTATATCTTAGCAAGTAGCAGTGGAAATTTGTTTAATGAACAGATATATAGGCACTCATCTTTCTCATATCAATCCTGAATTGGGGTGAAGTCTCTCTAGAGCTTGGAGTTGCCTCTAGATGTTGCAGATGGTACCCACTCAGCACTTACTACGGGAGCCAGGAGAGTAGCTTCTAACAGGCTTCCCCTTAGTGCAAATGGTTTCCAAACCACTTGTGGTAAAGCAATTCATTTAGTAAAAGGGATATGTTCTCAAATGACTAGCTAATGTTAATAAACAGGAAAATAACGTAGTTAAAAGATTGATTCCCACTTCAGGATGTATTCAAATTGCGAAGTTATTTTGTATTTCTTAAGACATTTGTGGGCCAGATTTTTATGTCCATATCCCTAGGCTAGAATTATTCCTTTTACTAAAACAAGCACACACATCTTCCTTAAATTTCTGGGAACTTCTGGAACATTATCTGAAGCTACCCTGAAGCTGTAATGACTTAATCATATTTTTTATATGTTTTTACCAACTATGCAGATTTTTAGCACTAAACCTCATTTTCATTTTCACATAATAATAGTCTATTTGCATCTGCTTCACATTTTAATTATTATACAGTTATTCTCTTCAGTATAATTAAAGTTAGCACTTCAATATAAAATCCTATTTTCTAAATTTTATAGCATGACCAAAAATATTCACTGAAACTAATATTGACCTACCTAATTACTTACATCATTGTAAAAATATTGAGATATACACTTGTTTCTCTGTATATGTGTCTTTGTGTGTATGTGTTTTCCCCAAGTATGGGAATCATAAGAAATTTAACATGTTTTGTTATTTTTGTTTTGTTATCATTTCTCAGCATCAAGTTAAAGTTTTCTCCAGTCCTTTAATTATTTAAAATTTTCATGAACATTTGTTTAGTCTTTTCTAAAAGTGGTTTGGGTCATGTGAACTGAATCAACATTTTGATAAGTCACCTCTGCCATTTTATAATTCGTGTGGAATTCTGAATGGCCCAACTAGTTCTGAGGGGTCTTCCTGCAGTAGAAATAGACTTTACCAAAACTATGAAAGGCCAACACTGGTTCAGCCAGTCATTATAAATTACAGCCTCAAGGAGAACTCCAATACATAAATATCAGTTGCTTTCTAAAACATAAACTATGTCCACTCTGTCTTCTAAATTTTTCTTTCCTACCAGTGAAGAAAATATTCTAAAAGCATTTATGAAGACATAAATTGTTGAGGCCTAAATCCTATCTGGCAGTTGACCATGGAAATTTTTCTTTATTTCTCTGGTATTTAGTTGACAATACGAGAATTTTTATGAGATTATAGAGACTTTTATTGCTTTAAAATTCTGGTATTCTGAGAGTTGAATTTTCAATGTCATGAGGCCTTTGTCCAGATCTCAAAACTACTCTGATTAATTCTGTCAATTGGCCAATGAATCTCCCAGGGGTTAGATTTCTCATCTATGAAATGAGAGAGAGGATATGTGATCTTCATAGTCTTTTGGGTGTAAAATTATTATATACATATATAACTACAGCAAAATAAAGAATAAAACCATAAGTGATGGCATTTTGAACATATATATTATGTTGTTTTCCTTCCTAAAATCCTCTTGAAAGGCACCATAAGAAAGTTCATAAGGTAAGAAATAGCAAGCACAAAGAGAATGAGAGAAGAGGCAATAGCAACTAGATCTGGAAATGTTCTAGAGGAGAAACAATGCGAATCTGCAATCACCAGTTTTTGTGATCTCACAGGAAGAATTTCAGGCAAAGTTGCACATGGTAGCAGGCAGAAGTTTATTTGAAAAAATTAGAATACTGCATGGGCTGGACCATCTCAGAAGTGAACCACATGGCCCTTACAGAGCTGGAGGTCTTTAAGGTGTTCGAGATCCCTTGTCCTTATTCTGTTTCCTATATCCCGTTAAGGGTCAATTTTTCCTTGGTACAGCCTTCAGTGAATTTCTTACATGAGAGTCTTAATGGAATAGTTCCAAGGGGTGGTTGTGACATAATTTTTGTAATAAGGAAGATTCCTGGTGACCCGGTCACAAAAGATAGTGGTGGTAGAGTCTAGAACCAGCAGACCCCATTTTCTGGCCTTGAAATGATAGCTCTCATAAAGGGTTATAATTAGCTGAGGTTGAGAAAGTTTTGACATAGGAATACCTGTTTTTCATCTTGTATAAAGTTCCCTGTACTTTCAGGCCTGTAGCTCATGAATTTTAATGCCTAAGTCTAAAGTCTCCCTGTAAGTTCCTGCCCTTCATTGTCCTTCTCCTACCCTCCTGCCTATGGCTAAACTATCTTCCTAACAGAAACTGGAAAGCAGAAGCACAGAAGCTTGCCTACTATGCCCCCGGCACTGAGTTCAATCTTTAGCATTGTTCACATACAGAAAATCATTTTGCAGTCTCCTTTTTTTCCCCAAATTTCCTCACTTTTCTGTTTAATTTTACTATCAGAATTCTGGCTAAGTTACACAAATATGTTGAATTTTTTTTTTCATTTTTTCTGAAGGGTGTAGGTATTCTGACCATGGAAATAGACAGGAAAGCAGTCCCCCAGTGAGCAAACTCCTGGGGGGGAGGGGACTGGCACCCTGATTCCCAGGATTGGAATGAGCAGCCTCTTCCTCCCTCTGAGGTAATAAGACAACTATGCAGGCACTATCTGGTCTCCTTGGTAATGCCCAAGAGAATAGGAGGCCCATGTTTATTCTAACCTGGACCTTATCTCAGTTAACTAGCACTCAGGGTTAAAGAAGTACTAATTAGAATATAATCATGGTAATATGAGGTATGTGTTCTTTGAGTTAATAAACTCCCAGGCAAGGAGGACCGGACACTTCACTTCTGCATTTCTTCTTCACCACTTCACTTCTCTCCTCTCTGCTCCATCCCATCTGTCTGCTTAAACTATTTTTGTCTGTGTCTGTTCTTTGTGCACCTCTTCACAGATATTCCTCCACAGTGTTCCTCTAAAGATCCTCTGAAGAATCTGCAGAGGCAATTCCTGAGGCCAGAGCTACATTTATACATTGGCGGAACCATTGATTTACTCCTTGACAGTCATAGGATGTTGTGGTGAGGGAAGGAGCATGTTGGAGGGGTGAAATCATAAAGGATTGTAACAGAATCCTTTACTCTTAGACAACAGCACAGTCATCATCTGGTGTGATGAAACAGGGACTCATTCCATGGTCTGGGGCCCTAGCAAGGAAATATCAAACCAGGTTCATAAAAAGAAATCCAGGTATACAATGTGGCAAACCAGTCATCTTTTTTTTTTTCATATTTACAAGAGCCTGTGTTCAGAATATTTTTGGTGGCATTATTGGTGAGGATGGAGAGTGTATATAAGACCCAGGTCTAAGCCATCACTTTGCATACTTCCTTCCAAACAAGGTCCCTGCTCAAAATATGCAGGCACAGGTCAAATTGCCCAAAGTCCTGTTTAGTTTACAATGGCTATCCTCCAATGCATATTTTCCATGGTTTTACCCCAGGTGCAGGCATTCAGCTGTAGAGAATGACTTAGTTTGTGAAGAATATCTGAGAGCAGTGGAAGTTACAGCTATCAATATATTTCGTGGAAAAGGAAATCAATATGCTTTCTGGGTTAGTTTCCCTTTTTTTATTAGTAAGCAGGAGAGTAATTATTCCTCCTTACACTACTGATTTTTAATTTATGAATTTTATCTCATTTTTTTAGATGCAAAAATGTTATTTAAGCATATACTTTGACCTCAGTGTTTCATCTTGCTCCAGCATTTTCTACTTTACAGAGGTGGAAGAGATTGTCACACTTCAATGAAGAATCCTTCATAAACTGCAAGTGCTAGTTTGAGAAAGCTGACATTTGAGAAGCATGCTGTGTTTCCATGGAAACCACTTGCAGTTATAAGAACAACTTGTAGTGCCAGATTTTAATCTCAAAGCAGGAAGCACAGACCTGCACTTTCTAAATGAAGAAGTGGAATGAGGAAATGCTAATTGGAAGGCACAGAGTGATTGTCTTTTGAAAATTTAAAGCTTATTTCTAAAGATATATATATATATATATATATATATATATATAACTTTAGATTATGATTTTGATTTTATCAAAGGTCCAGGTACATTGAAAATGAAACATTTTTCAAGAGTCTCACATTTTCATTGTTAGAGGGAATTTTTAAAAGCTATTTAAAAGCAGCAGTAATACAAAGAGACAATTTTGTATCTATATTTTGTATCTTACACAAAATATATTTGTTTATCTATATTTTATATATTATGCAAAATATATTGGTACTGACTTATCTTCATGAAAGTACACTATTCCTAGGCACTAAATGATGAATGACTCTGTTAAAAACTTACTTTGAAATTTTCTGGTATTTGAGAATATGTTAAACAAGGACTCTGAATAAAAAAAAATACATTCTTTTCTAATATTTAAGATGAAAAAAGCAATGAAAAAGGAAAAGCTTTGTGTTATTCTAAAAAATGCTCATAGGTAATCTGGCACATTTACAGAGAAATTAGAAGGAGGTAGAAGATCTCACCAGTTTGGACAAAGAAAAATTATTTTAAAAAGTTTTGAAAGATCTTTGCAATATTTGTAATATCTAGAAAAGATCAAAGCTATTTAGAAACTACTGATTAGGTAATAAATTTTTCAAAATTTCCAAATCAATTACTTTTCCTCAGAGAAAGTCCTGGAGAACAAAAGGATCAATGATTGAAGTTTTTTTTCTTGTTTTTTAAAGGACTGAGTTTATACTGCTGATAGTTTGTTGACTTTAGTGAGGGGTTATTTTAAGTGAATCATTGTGGTCAGGCACAAGCAAATGGAAACAAAAACTCCTATTTTCTTGATGAAAAAAAGAATGAAAGTGGGCTGGGGTTGTGGCTCAAGCAGTAGCACGCTCGCCTGGCATGCGTGGGGCCTGGGGTTTGATCCTCAGCACCACATACAAACAAAGATGTTGTGTCCGCCGAAAACTAAAAAATAAATATTAAAATTCTCTCTCTCTCTCTCTCTCTCTCTCTCTCTCTCTCTTTAAAAAAAAAAAGAATGAAAGTATCAGAAATGGGGTAAGATCATCAAAACAGCAACTATAAATACATTGTGACACTAAAGTAATAGATGTAGGATATGGTGCATAACAGTAGATTCTTCATCAACTATAAACATTTTAATGAAAACTATTTTTATATGATGATATTGTCGTATTTCCATTTTCAAGATTTGCCTCTCATGCTTTACCTACCCCCAATAAACTTGTCTTCATCGTGATACAACATGAGGACCCACCAGGACATGGAGCTAATATTCCAGAACAGATGATAGACTTAAAAGTTAGCTACAGAATATTGTCTTTGGTGTAAAGAAACTTGAAGAAAAATGAAGAAGAATTCCAAAAACAACAACAACAACAAAAAAAAAGTAAAGCAGTATGAGACTGCTGTTTTACATAGTGTACATGGGGGCAGGAACTCTAAAGCTATTGGGTAAAAACCTAAATGAAATGAGAGAGTAGTGAGTCTTGGAAATACCAGAGCAAAGAGAAGAAGGCAGAACAAAAAGGGCAAAAGAAGAAAGAATCTAACGAACTCATCTTCTCTGGAACAACAAAGTTTGTGTAGCTGGGGTGGAGTGTACAAGAGATAATGAAAAAACGATCTGGACAGAAGCAAGAGCTAGATTACTTGGGCTTCACTGGCTACTCTGAATCCTTTGACGATTACTTCTAATGTTCAGGGGAGGGTTATTGGATGACTTTACAACCGGATGTCAAAATTATCATTTTAAAAGGATTAAACATTCACATAAAAGGGTGGTAGACAACAAAAGTCCAAAAATAGAAACAAGTGGAGAAGTTTAATGTACAGATAAGGAAGAGAAGATGTTGATTAGAACCAAAGTAATCCTCAGGAATACAGTGAGAATGGTTCATATTTAGATCATATTTTGAATATAGAACTGGAAGGTTTTGAACAAACAAATAGAAGATGTGAAATAAAGAGGAGAACAAAGATTGATCTCAAGAACTCACAAGGAACAGAAAGTATGCTGATGCTTCTTTGTGGGAAGAAAATGTTCATGGGAGAGGGAAATTTGAAATTCATTTTTTTTTTCAAAATTAAACGTGAATTTCCCACTAGAAATCCAAGTACATATCAGAAATATGAACCTGAAGTACCAGAGAAGAGTCAGAGTACAGATATGGTCTTTGAAGCTCTATGTGTATCTAGAATTGTTAAAAGCATGTAATTAGACAAAATCATCAAGGAATGGAATATGGACAGAAAAGAGAAGTTGCACAAAAACAGAGCCCTGGATCATTGAAACCTTAGTGGTGAAGAAAGTCAGGTGGATGCAGAAAGGAAGACAGGAAAAGAAGAGTTGGAAGGAAAGCTAGAAGAATGTATGACCAAAACTAGGGATAGAAAGTGCTCAAGGAATAGGAAGTCATCAATTATATCTCTATGGGGAGTTTGAATATGATGTGTATTGAGAAATACCTTTTGTATTTGGGAATTTGAAGGTCATCAGACATCCTTACAAGAGTGAAATGTGTTAGTCAGCTTTTCATCACTATGACTAAAATACCTGACAAGAACAAGTTAGAGGAAATATTTATTTTGGCTTATAGTTTCAGAGGTCTCAGTCCATGGTTGGTCAACTCCATTGCAAAAGTATCATGGTGGAAGGCATGGCAGAAGAAAGATGCTCAGTTCATGGCAGCCAGAAAGGAGAGAGAGAGAGAGAGAGAGAGAGAGAGAGAGAGAGAGAGAGAGAGAACAAGAAGCCAGGAGAAAGATGCAGTTCTCAAGGGAACACCACCAGTGACTTTTCCTCTAGCTATATCTCACCTGCCTAAAGTTACTATCCAGTAGTCCATGCAAATCTATTAACTAGATTAACACACTGATGAAGTTACAGGCCTTTCACCTCCGAACATCCCAGCATTGCTTAACAAATGAGCTTTGTTGGGAACATTCCGAATCCAAACCAAAACATAGTAGGAGAGAAACATTACCAGAGTCCTAAGGTGAAGGGAATGAGAATCATATAAAAGAATTTACAAAACTCTTATGAAATACTTGCTGAAAAGTTAGCAGAGTGGTATACTTGGTGGGAGATGAGGTCAAGGAAAAGATTTTTTCTTGCCTTATGATGGGAACATTACTAAAAACTTCTACACAAATAAGAAATATCCTTTAGGGAAAAACTCATGGCAGTGAGAGTAATAAATAATCCCAGAAGCAAAGTTTTTGATGAGGTAGGGAGTGAGATCAAAGGCACAATTCATTAGATGGTCTTAGGTGCCACAAAAATTTCACTCAATGTAACAGAGAGAAGGTTGAATAGTTAAGAAAAATAATGTAAGTAGATTGCTTACTGAATACGTACTGATGGGAAGATATAGAACTTCTCTTCTGATAACTACTATTCTCTTAGCAAATTCAAGAATAAAACAGAGTTTTGAGGATTCAGGAGCATATCAGTTGCATATTGCTGGATAATAAATAGTATTATCACAAACTTGGAGGCTTAAACCAACACACATTATCTTTCATTTTTATGTGGTTCAGGAGTCCAGGCATAGCCTACCTGGTCCTCTAATAGCCTACAATCAAGATGCCAGCCAAAGCTATATTCTCAAGACTGACTAGGATTAGATTCACTCCTAAACTCATATGATTGTAAGACTTCGTAAGACTCGGTCCTTGTGAAGCCAGAATTAGACAGGCAGATTATCAAGGGTCTGATCCAGAGAATGGAGGAATTGAAGTGTTAATTCCTTCAGAGCCCTTCCTCACCCTCATCAAGATAACTTGACCCTGCGCCAACCTGTTGCTAAGGTAATGTGTCCCAGGGATTGTCACTCCCTAAAGGGAGTTGTTAATTACACTCCCTTCCTGCCCAGATCACTCCTCAGGAGCTCCTCCAGCCCACCTTTTCCCACCTTTTCCCACATTTGGGTCAACTCACCAGGAAGGGGAAGATAGCAAGAGAACAAAGAAAGCCTAGGACATATAAAAAGGCAAAACACCCTCCCTCACCTCTTGGGATACCAAGATACCCACTATGGCCCCATTCTCCTTCCCAGGAGAAGTCTATGTTACCCCTTTTTATATAAAAATATAGTCTATGTTACCCTGCTTTATATGCTTGCCTTGATGTGGATCTCTAATGTTATACTTCAACATGTGAAGGAGCAAAACTCGTCACCCATAACCTATGGTATCACTTGTAAACTGATGCATTTAAGGCCTTAGTTTCTTGCTGGCCATCAAGTAGAGGTCACCTTCAGTTCTTTGCTGTATAGTCCTTCCCTTTAAGATTGTTTGCTTCATTAAAAACAGCAAAGGAGAAGTCTTCTAGGAAAACAGATATTACAGTCTTAAGATAATAATCAGAAGGTGACATCCAGACACCTTTTCAGTATTCTGTTGGCTAGGAGCAAGTCCAGGTCCCCCACCCACTCAAAGGAAAATGATTGTATAAATACTTGAGTACCAAAGATTAACATAGTTGGGGACCACCATAAGTCATCAATATAGGGAAGAAAATAAAATGAAGAAATGCTAAAAGTTATTAGAAATAAGTGGAGGAAGGATATGGGTTTTGGACTCCTTGTCAGGGGAACTAGGATAAACAAAATTATAGGACTTAATGCTTTTAGTCCTGATAAAATTTTACGGAAAGGCAGGTGATTAAGTGTAATTGCAGATACTTATTGGAATAGAATTGGGGTTACTAGAGAATGGGAGCTATGGTCATAATTAAGAGTAAGTCAGGTTCTGTTGTTTTCCATTTAGTTACATGAACAGGTTCAGGAGCTAGGAAGGGTGCCCTTCCCAGCAGAAGTTAGGTTTTTCATCACATACAATAGCTAAGACTTAAGCAATCGTGCTCTGGAGCTGGACAGTTCAGGTTCAAATGCTGGTTCAATAACTTGTCAGCTCGGTCACCTTTGGTAGGTCACCCTGCAGCATTTACTTCACCTACTTGCCCAAAACTACATGTGGTGAGTACTATGTTTATTTCCAATTTACAGATAAGGAAAATAAAAATGGAGCTACAGATAACTCCCGTGCTCTATAAGGATGTTTCAAAGGCTAAATAAAGTTAAATAACAGTTAGTAGGTACTCAAAAAATATTAGCCATGAATTTTATCTTCATCAGTGATGAATCAGTAATCAACATACCCTACATATATATATTTCCATATATCAAAATGTATGGAAAGAGTGATGCAATTTCAAACTATTTTCTCAATTAGATGAACACTTGATAAATCATATCAACTGAAGTTAACTCCAAAGATCACAAAGTTCAGGGCAGATTATAAGATGCAAATTTTATTTTGGTATTTAATTTAAAGAATTGAATGGAGAGTCTGAAAAGACATAGCACCCTGTTGTGCATTCCAAGTTTTCTGACTGTAAAAACATTCTGTCTTGGAGAAATATCATTTGTAACACTAGGCTCTTTTGAAAAAGAAAGTAAACAAACTAGAGAAAAAGGAAGGGAAGAAGGGAGAAGGCAGGAGAAAAGATAGGAATCAAAGAATGAAGAGAAAGAAGGAAAGGATGGGAAGAAAATAACTAAATCCCATATTTAAACTTATTTGTAAGGAGCATATTGAGATTTTAACAAAGTGTCACTAATATATTGTCAGATCACTAGAAGATAGTTAGATAAAATAGGTTTCTCAAATTCATAGTTGAAAGTGTTCTATTTTTTAAGCACAGTAATTATCATTAAGACGGCATGATACTTTTATTTTTTAATTTAAAAAAAAATTTTTGTAGTTGTAGATGGACAGGATGCCTTGATTTTATTTATTTTATTTTTATGTGGTGCTGAGGATCAAACCCAGTGCCTCACTCATGCTAGGCAAGTGCTCTGCCATGAGCCCCAGCCCCGGTCTGGCATGATAGTTTTAAATGGTAAATTAAAACACAATTTCTCTGGAGTTCTTGGAAACCTATGCACAAAAAAATATCATAGCATTTGAGTTATTGGATTTGTGACTCTAAAAGTTAAAATTTGAAAAAAGTCCAAATGTTGCAGAGCATAATTAAAGAAAATCAATATTATCTCAGCCATCTTTATAATACATGATGTCTCTGTGCTGAGCAACAACAGAACAGTTGTCTGTGAATGATGCCTTAATTAAAGAAAAAGGATTTTTTTATTAATGATAAATAAATAAAGAGATGACATAGGTCAATCTATGGTTCTACAAACACATATGCAGAATATGGATATTGAATGGAATGAATAGCTTATTCTTTAACAAGGATATTTATGAGAGGAGAGGTTAAAGAAGCCTCAGCATGTAAAACAACTTTGTCAACTAGTTTCTGATATTAATTTTGTAAGCAAGTAAAGGAATTCTGAAGTTCTCTCAGAATTGTCAGATCTTAAAGGAATATCCATGCATCTTCAAAAATAATTGTCACATTTATTTATAAAAATTAACATACTACTTTATAAAAAATCTTGATGTTACTTAATACCAACCTATTTAAAAATGCTTACCCTAAGACTCAATATTTTAGCTACCCTAGAAGAAATTCTTGGATAAACAGGGAATTGCATGTAGTTGTACATACTCATCAATAACTGTTCCATTTAGGGGTTAGACACCCATGGGTGGTAGACCACTGACAAATTAAATATTATTTTTCACTTTTGAACTGTGTCATAGTTCTGTTTTATCCTTTGGTCTCTAGAACATCCTTCATCTTAAGTAGACCAAAATTAGATAGTTCAATTATACCCCTTTCTAGAAAATTTCAATTCATGATAAAATTCTTGGTCCCAGTATAATGAATTTTTAAAACAGATTTGCAAACATTTGAAAAAGTGTATACCATAAAACTTATTTCCTGCAAAGAATTGGCAAGGTTTAAATTCTCAGGTATAAATTGAAGCAATTTTTTAAACTGCTTCCTCACTGTATTAGTAAATGAGTAAAATGATACAATCTATTTTGTAACATATGGAACAGTCTTGAGATAGTGTCTGGCACATGAGAAAAGCTCATTAGTTCAATAAGGCTTCTCTGTGCTTGTCCATCTGTTCCACCGAGACTTTAAAACTCAAGAGTGACTGTTCTTTGAAAGTATCCTTGATGTTTCAGAGTATCTACTCTCTCTTATTTACACCTTTCCCTGCCTACCTCTGTTTTGAGCCTTGTACTAATATATGCCATTTTACTAGTCAGTCCTTTTTAATTTCCATGACAAAAAACAACTAAAGCTAGTTTAATAAAAAACTAATAATAACAAAAAAGTTTACTGGCCAATGAATGAAGAAACTCGAAGGCAGACATGAGGCAGATTTAGAAATGTCACCAAAGTTCTGTCTCCTCCAATACATACCTTTGTTTGCCTCTGTATGCTGCTTTTATTCTCAAGCAGAAACTTTACATGGGGGACAAAATATATCTGTGAAGTGCTCCAAACCTACATTATGAAAGCTCAGAAGAATAGGTTTGCATGCTCATCCCAGGAGCAAGAAAGGTGGGAACAATTTTTCAAAACCATATCATGCATTCAACCCAAAGCTACCAGATTAATAAATCTTATGGATTTCATTGAGTAGACAAGTTATCATTCTTCAAATTTAAAGGAGAAAATTATTATCAGAAAGTATAAGAAACATTTTGAAAACAAAACAAAAAAACAGATATCTTCTGAAGACATTATTATTTTTCTTCTGAACTGTGAACTCCTAGGTTGGGAGACATTGTTCATTTTATTTCTTCATCATCTCAAAATAAGCACACTGTGTAGGTTTGTTAAATGAAAGTAAGGTTTTCCTTAAGTATAAAAATGGTCAAAGAATATGATATCTGAACAAAGACCTGAAGAAAGTAGGGGTCTACCATATTTGTAAAATCTAAGAAAGTATCATGGGTTACTTCAGACTTTATTCAGATTTCAACATTTTCCGTTTATTGTTCTTGCTGTTTCAGAATTAAATCTCAGAAACCAAATTGCATTTACTTGTCCTATATCCAATCTCAGATGCCACGTTGCATTTACTTGTCATATATTCTTAGTCAGGAGACTAAGTCTAAGAGTTATGTGTCTAAGGCTTATGTCTGGTCTATGACAGTTTCTCAATCTTCCTGCATTTCTCTATCTTGACAATTTTGTGGGCTGCTGGTCAGATATGTTGCAAAACATCACTCAAATTGAGTTGGTATGATTTTTTTTTTAAGTTTGACTAGAGTGTGGTGTTTATTCTTTTGTAGTTTTGTTTTGTTTGATTTTGGAAAGAACATCACAGAAGGAGCAGCATTTTTTTTTTTTTAATTTCAGTTTTTGAAGTCAGAAGAAAACTGTGTGGCTGGAACAATACACTAGAGAGAGTGAATTAATGATGTAGGAGTGAGAGGGGACCATTCTTACAGTAATGCCTTTGAGGAGAAAATAGGATTTAAAATCCAGGGGGAGGTATTGGCCTTAGATGAAAACAAGGACAGTTTTTTCATAAGAAAAGAAGGGCTGGCAGAGGTATGAAAACAGATATATGCAGGAGGACACGTGTTTGTGGAGGTTTCTGAATATTTTCTTTTGGTGGTGTATTAGTTTCCTGTGTTTATGTTACAAATCATCACAAATTTAGCAGTTTTAAAAACATCTCACAGATTCAATTGTTAGGATTCCAGGTCTGACTTAAATGGACCTGAAGTGCAGGGATATCTTCCAATCCTATGTGGTCACTGGTAGAATTCACTTCCCTGAAGCTGTGGAAGGGTGGCAGCTTACTTCTTTGAGGCCAGCAAGAGAGGATCTTTATTTATTTTTTCCTGTCTTTAACTCTTAGACTCAATTAGATATTTAAAATAATTTCACCTTTGCTATCTCCATTAAAAGCAAATTATGGTACCACACAAACTCAAGGTGAGGGAATTATGAAAATGTGTGACTCAGTATGATCTCCATTTGCTTCTACTTTCTCAGGTGAGTAGGAAGCAAATCAGCACTTGCCAATGAGGATAATGGAGAAGGTAGTAAATGTTTCAGGAAATGGGGGGAAGTATGAATAATGCTAAAAATGAGTGTACCTTTTGATAAACAGCTCTTTGAAATTTGTAGGGCTCTTGAACAGGGAGTTTCTTAGGATAACTGCTTATCCAATCCAGTTCTTGTACTTTAGTCAATCATTACATATTTTGAGGGCATTTATACGACTGTGTCAAAAGTAGTTTGCAAGGATTGAGTCTACTGTCCTTTTTAAAATTTATTGATGTATGAGGAATGATGATTAATGGAGAAATGAAGTTAGCATTCAAAACAGGGTTTTATAAATCTTCATATTGATTGAAAAGCATGTCAATATTTACTTCTTAAAAATTTCTGGTGCATATTCTGTTTTAATAGTCATATTAAATTTAGCAAAACATTTAGTGGAAAGAGCACAGGGATTATGCAAATAGCTCAGAAGCTATAACTATCTCAAACCTTATACTGTTAGAATAAATGACTAGTTATAAGTTAGTTTAAATGGGACACTTGCAGAATTTCTGACACCAATATGTTAAATCAACACAATAGGCTTGTTTTTTATGTAAGCAATTAAGTATTTTTTGTTTGCTTATTGTTTTTGTTTTTACAGAACTTTCCTGAAATATAAAAAAATGCTCATTAAAAAACTCATAAAATATAACTGCTATTAAAAAACATTTTAGTTAGTGAAAATAAAAGAAAATTAAATATGTCAGTATAGATTATTTGAATACAAATATCAACTCATGGAATATATTCATGATCTTCTTGAAAGCAGCTCAAGAAAATATAATTAATGACAATTAGTAAGAAGTATTCATAAATAGACCTCTATGTAACACAATCTTTTGCATATGCAAAACATCTTATAGATTTTTTTCTTTTTCAGTTCAACAGGTATTTAATTCATATCCTACTCAACTAGAGGTACTCAGCATGTAAAGGTGGAGGATATAGTCACCAGTTGGAAACAGGATCTTAAACTACAGGGAATGCTGTTTCATTAAACATAGGGTTGGGTCCCTGTCTTTTAAAAAATGTATCTGTTATTTTCTCTTTTTATGTGTGATATATTTTATGTCCTGAAGATGTGAAACCAAAGCTGTGCCCTATCTTCAAGGTGCTTTCAGTAGAGATGGAGATAGTAATGCTATTTTTAAAAAGTATCTTAATTAATGCAGATGAAAGGAAATTACATACGTATATACAGTCTTATTTAACTACAAACATCAGGTCATGAAACATATGTACAATCTTCTTGCAAGTAGCTCAAAAAATAAAAATTAAGAACATAAATAAAAATTGAGATATAAGTAAAAAATTTAAAATAAATCAATGACAATTACTAAGAGATCAAAAACAGAGATGAAGATAGTAACGGAAGAAGCTTATACCAAGCAGTGAGTGCTGGAACAGGGTACACTCTGTGTGCCTCACTTGTGAGAAAGTAGGAAGAAGTTTAGATGTAGGGAAATATATCACATAAGTTTATCCTATAAAGTAACAATTTAGTTTGTTTAGATCCATCCCTTCTCAGGTGTACGACATTGGCACGTTTACATGTACAGTTTTCTTAACTGTACAACAAACTTAAAACTTTCTTCAGAATGTGGGATGAATATTACATTCAATAAATAACACCTATGACACCAAATAGTGTTTGATACACATTAGGCACTTGTTAAAAATGTTTATTTCATTTCTTCCTTTACCTTTTGTCCCATATTTCCCCCACTTTCCAGTAGAAGTAAATTAAGTGAAGAACAATGGAAAGGATATGACACACAGGGAGTTTTTCATGATGTTATGAAATAAGAAATTATGTTGGTGCTCCACTTGAAATAAAATATAATTGTCGTGATGAATTTGGGAAGAGGAACCAGGAGGAGAACCTGTTACTTAAGGAAGTAATAATTTAATTAACCTGTTAATTAAGGAATGAAACTGAAATAGGGCATGTCATATTCTTTGTAAAGATATTTGTGCTTTGTTCTCTTAATCATTAGTAGTCATTTCAAGACTACTAATGAAGGAAAAGAAGCAAAGGAAAAACCTAGATTTCCAACTTCAGAGATCACTTTATGAGGCAATACTGTAACTGTGTAAACTATTTGGAAGATGTGATAGGCCAGGAGAAAGGTGATGGTGTCCTGGATTTGGTCTGAGGTAGAAAAGATGGAGAGAACGATAAATAAAGACTCTGGGGGAAAAGGAAGCTGTATTTAAATTTACATAGGATGTAGGGTATGAGAGTGTGAAAAGGCAGAGAATTACTCCAAGCTTCTGGTTGCATGATATGATAGATACTGTCATCAACTGAGATAGGGAAAAGGGAATGATGATTGGAAATAGGAATTCTACTACTACTGGGGATAGAACTGTTATTCATGTAGTAAAGATATAGGAAATTCTACTTCTAGTGGGAATAGAATGGTTGTTAATACAATAAAGATATGTTTTATGAGAACTCGCCAAACATATTTGGAAAGCAAAAGAAATATATTATTATAAGCAAAGTATAAGAATTTTGGCAGTTTTTAATTTTGGCTTTGTGCATGTAGTTGTATGTTCTCTGAGTTTTGACCAATGTGTGTGTGTGTGAGTGTATATATATATATATATAGTCAGATAGCCATTACCTTAGTCAGAATATAGAACAGTTGCTCCACTTTCCAAAGTGGATTATTTTGCAATAAACCAGCTCTCCCCACAACTTTTGGAAATCTCTATGATCTATTTTCTTTCCCTATATTTTACTTTTTTTCAGAACTTTATTTAAATTGAGTTATTCAGTATATAATTTTTGAAAGGATGTCTTTCACTTAGCATAATACATTTAAGATTCATCCATTTTGTGCACATGTTACTAGTGTGTTACCTTTTATTGCTGGACTGTATTCCCTTGAATGAATGTAGCAGAGTCCACTTGTCATCCATCCATTGAGGAATATTTATTTTAAGATGGGTATAAAAGTGATAGTTAACATCTGTTGAGCAATACTATGGGTCAAGACATTTTAGGTTTTTAAAATATGTACTAACATAATTTTCACAACAATATTATTTAAAAGGCAAAGATTAAGAGTGACAACATACAGAGTGAATGACAAATGTGAATCTCAAGGTTTTTATGATTTTTTTTTTTTTTATTTGAGGGAGAGGGATACTGTGGATTAAACCCAGGGCACTTAACCACTGAGCCACATCCCCAGCCCTTTATATTTATTCAATTTTATTTATTTATTTATTTATTAGTTGTAGATGGACACATTACCTTTATCTTATTTGTTTTTATTTTTATGTGTTGTCGGGGATTGAACCTAGTGTCTCACTCATGGTAGGCAAGCGCTCCACTACTGAGCCACAACACCAGCCCCTCAAATTTATTTTGAGACAGCATCTCACCAAGTTTGTTAGGGCCTTGCTAAATTGCTGAAGTTGGCTTTGAACTCCTGATCCTCTTGCCTCAGCCTCCTGAGCTGCTGGGATTACAGGCTTGTGCCACTGGGCCTGGCAAGGTTTATGTGACTTTATAAGATTTACTTTTTCCATAACAATTTTATGGTAGTGTTATAGAAATGCATTTTTTCTAGTTATCAATAACATAAAAAATGATCAATGTTAAATAGCAATCTCAGAAGATATCTAGTCCAATCTCCTCATTTTAAACATAAGTAACAGGTAAATCATAAATATTTTGGCTTCTTTTTCCTAATTTGTGAGTTATGGTTAATATTCTGACAATTGAGCAAATGTAAATCCTTTTTCTATATAAAATTGTGACATATATAAGTAATCTCATTTTCCTTTATGGAACTTATGTTTGTTTTAATTTCCTTTAACTTTGATCATTTATGAGAAACATTATGACACAGACTTATCTAATTAATCATAAGGACTTAATAGACATAAAGTTGTAAGACCTAGAAAGAATAAAAAGCATTTTGAAAGCAGAAAGCTAGTGTCTAAGTCGAATAAATCTCATTCATCAGTGTACTCTGGGGCATAAACTCAAGAAATAGGCAATTAATAGAAATACTCCAAAATTTGTAGGAAATCTGCTTGAAGGATACACGCATGGTTTGTTCACTCATATGTGTGTGTGTGTGTGGGTGTGTGTGTATGCATTTGATATATGTATCAAATTGGGCTTTGGCATAATACTTTAGTCATTGCATTCATAAGAAAGAGTATTGTATAATTTTGTATGATGCTGCTGCTGAAGATACTTCATTATATTACAATACTTTTATAAAAATTCTTAGAAGAAATTCTTCTTGAACACCAATAAGTAGCCATACTTGTTGATAAATTTCCTTTTATCTTATAACCATGAACATTGTTCAATATAGATGACTTTTTCATGTTGTCTATTAAAATTTTGGAATTGAATCTGTGACCATTAGCATAGCAATACATGTTGTCATACTCTTCAGTTTTCATCCAGTACTGGTCTCCAGGTGATTCAATAGGTATATTCCTAATTTTGTGGTGCTTCTAAGATTGTATTTTCATGTTCTGTCCACTCTAATAAATTTCTGATATACTTTTCAAATCAAAATGGATAAGAAAGAAAGGCAGGTAAACTGAGAACTAGAAAGATAAAGATTAAGTAGTAAGTAGGCAAGTAGAGACACGTGGCAAAAAGAACAGAAAGTAGACTGCAAAAGTGGGATTTAGAACGAATGTAGGTATGTTTATCTTTTTCTACCTACTTCTCAGCTTCAAAAATGGAACTATATATAATAAAAAATGTCAAATAAAAACATGTCAGATCGTTTTCAGGGAGTATAAAATCAAACTAGCAACCCCAAAGTCAAATTAGTACCAATAATAGAGAAAATTTGTTAAGAAATATATACCTGGATTTCTTCTTTGGATGTTTAATTTCTGCTCTTAAAAACTGTTAAGCTCTGGGGTAAGTTATCACAATGCCCCTCATGAATCCAGGAATTGTATATTGTCGTTATATGCTTGGAATTTATCCAATTCATCACAATAAGTAAATAATCATAAAATCCTGAGTGTAACAAAATACTGAGGACATTTATCATAAAAGTTTTATATTCTTTTGTTTTTGGACGTAACCTTTCCAAACTCATTCTATGATGCTAGTGTCACCCTGATACCTAAGCCAGATAAAGTCACATCAAGGAAAGAAAACTTAAGACCAATATCCCTGATGAACATAGATGCAAAAATTCTCAATAAAATTCTGGCAGATTGCATGCAGAAACATATTAAAAAGATAATGCACCATGATCAAGTGGGGTTCATCCCAGGGATGCAAGATTGGTTCAATGTATGGAAATCAATAAATGTAATTCATCAAATCAATAGACTTAAAAGATAAAAATCATATGATCATCTCAATAGATTCAGAAAAAGCATTTGATAAAATACAACATCCTTTCATGTTCAGAACACTACAAAAACTAGGGATAATAGGAACATACCTCAACATTGTAAAAGCAATTGATGGATGCTAAGCCCAAGGCCAACATTATTCTAAATGGAGAAAAATTGGAGACATTTCCTCTAAGAACTGGAACAAGACAGGAATGCCCTCTCTTACTACTCCTACTCAGCATAGACCTTGAAACTCTAGCCACAGCAATTAGAAGAAAAAAAATTAAAGGGGTACAAATAGGAAAAGAAGGACTCAAACTATCACTATTTGCTGATAACATGATTCTATACTTAGAGGATCCAAGATCCAAAAAAACTCTACCAGAAAACTTCTAAGCTGGATCCATCCTACATTCAAAAACACTTTTCAATACTTGCCAATGTGTTATAAATAGAACATAATTATATATGGATATAGGTGGACATTCTTTTTAAAAATCCACTCTTTATGTTTGGGAGGCTGAGGCAAGCGGATTGCAAGTTCAAAGCCAGCCTTAGCAAGTTATCAAGGTCCTAAGCAACTGAAAGAGACCCTGTCTATAAATAAAATACAAAAATAGGTGCTGGGGATGTGGCTCAGTGGTTAAGCACCCCTGGGTTCAACTCCTAGTACAAAAAAAAAATCCATTCTTTATTTATTAACTTGTAATATTTACCTTTGTGGCAAAATACTTAAAATCATTTCTACAGAATCTCAATACCTGTATTCTAATTAGAAGAAAAATGCCTAAAATCTTTTTAAGGATGAATCAAGGAAAAATAAACATGAAATGAAAAAATAGTACTACATTAACAGAATATTTTATTTGGGAATTAAATTATGACTTTGATTACAAAGACATAAAACTTACGTAGAAAGGTAAAAGGAGAATTTGGGTTCAGCAACTGTTCATATAATCATTGTCACTAAATATTTTTTGTAAAATATTTAAAAAGATGAGAGAGTAATGTTCAATCATTTAATTGAATAAATATTACAACAAAGGCATATTTAAGAATTTTGCAATCATATTTGCAGTTGGCTTTTTACAGCTCCATTTTATGTTTATGTATATGTATTTACTTTTGTTTTTTGTGGTACTGGGATGGAACCTATCACCTTGCACATGCTAGAAAAGTGCTCAACCACTGAATTACATTTTCAACCATTTTTAAAATTTTTTTGAGACAGGGTCTCACTAAATTTCTCAGGCTGGCTTGGAAATTGCAGTCCTCCTGCCTAGCTTCCTGAATACCTGGGACAGGCATGTGTGATCATGCTCACTTTTAGGCAGCTCCATTATACTATTAATAACTTAATATTCTGGAATGTGGTTATTATAAATTTGGGGAATCAAGGTATAATATATAGGCCACATGTGGTGACTCATCCTTGTAATCCCAGCTACCATCTCCATATAAAATTTAAAAAGGGGCTAGAGACATAGCATAGTGATAGAGCTCATTATGCATGAAACACTCGGTTCCATTTGTAGTACTGAAAAAAAAAAAAGATTTATAGAAGAGCCACATTCAATAAATACAAATTTATTATGTACAAACAAAATATTTTTCATCTAACCTTGACTAAAGATGAATAAGTATCTATAAATAATGAAGGCAAAGTAGTACCTCAATTCTTAAGGAAAAAAAAAAAAAAACACTGCCCTAAACTGACAATTCAGCTTTTAAGTAGCTATATAACAAAGGAATGATAAATTTAATTTGGAGTACATTGTTTTTTTAAAAAGGAATGCTCTGTACCATAAAGCTCTTTTGCATGTGACTAGGTCCATTTATCATTTGGAGATGGTATATATTTATGTGAATAAATAAAATTTTGCTGGTCTTTAAGAAAATATTCTTTTATGGCACTGTAGTATGAGAGTGTTTGACTTTAATTCAAAATTTTCCATTTACCCTACTTTTATTCAACACAGTACAAGATATCGTAGCCAGAGCAATCAGAAATGAGAAATCAATAGATATTCAAATTGAAAAGGAGAAAGTCAAATTGTCATTGTTTCCAGATGACATAATCTTAAATATAGTAAACGCTGAAGATTCCACACACAAAAAAGCATTAGAAAAACAATTTTTAAAATTCTTCAAAGTTGCAGAGTACAATATTAACATACAGATTCACTAGTGTTTCTGTATTCATCAATAGCAAGTTACCTGAAAAATAAATCAAGAAAGCAATCTGATTTAAAATTGCTACAAAATTTTGATATAAATAGTTAAGGATTGTTTCTATAGGCATTGTAGAGTTTTGGAAGAGTCATTATGCCTACTTAATAACTGATCACTCTAAGAAAGCACATGGTGATGAATTGGTAGATTCTCTGGTGACTTTGCTGTTTTATGAGATAAGTTTTTCAATAAACGTTAGAGTTAATCATGATTTTACCTGAAGCAGGAAAAAAAAGTGGAAAAACGTCTTCCAAAATTAAAAAGAAAATCTTTTATGTGAATATGTGAATGTTGACAATACTACCTATCATCTATTAATAAGAAATCAAAACATTTCATAAATAAAAATGAATACATTTTAATATACAACAAAATATTTTCATGTACGCTTTTATTAGGTGAAAATTATCTATTCCATATAAGAAAATAGTTGTTTCTCAAATCATACCATCTTAAAACAAAAAAGTAACACACAACTTAGATAAACATTAATAACAGCAGTTTTTGACAACATTAGTCCTTAAAAGGGGCAATAAAATATTTGGTGTCTATATAATCAAACTAAGTGACTAAATCATAAAAAACTATATCTTATAAAAGAATTCTTTATGATTCATGTATTACATATATCACTTTGTGTTTTAAAGGTTATTTTAGCTTATCAAATTTGAACACATAGTTTTTAAAACAAGAAATCAATTTTTTGCTTTTATTTATTGGGATCATTATAATCTGAATTCTATTAAAATCAAATGGCAAAGGGAATTGTAATGGATACCTGAGGAAGACTATGAAAGCATTCATCCTTAAGAACTAACAAAATTATTAGAAACAATTTAAAATACAGTCACCCCTTGGCATCCATGGGGGATTCATTGCAGGACCCCCAATGAATAGCAAATCTGTGAATGCTGGAGTCCCTAATATAAAAAGGTATATAGTATTTGCATATAACCTACACACTTACTTCTGTGTATTTTAAAGCATTTCTTGGTTATTTATAATACCTAATACAATGTAAATGGTACACCAATAATTGGTAGATTGTATTATTCAGGGGATAATAATAAGAAAAAAATTATATATTCACTACATATGCAACTTTTTCCCTGAATATTTTCAACCAACAGATGGATAAATCTGCAGATGTAAAACCCATGGATACAGAGGAATATTCAGATAATTATAAATGAGCCATTATGAAAAAAATACTTCAACAGTTTTTGGCATTGAGAATAACTTTTACAATGAAGACAGAATATATTTTATTGTTCTTTGAAATCTAACTGCTACTCTCCGGTTGGAGGAAGGTGTTGGGAAATTACAACAAAGCATAGAGGTAAAGCATGAATTATCTATGTCTGCAGTGGGAAGAAGGTATTTAGAGTGGTGGTATCCCTTTTGGGAATGTGTTGATAATATTTTTACATATGTTCTCTTAATCTCAACTATTTAACAAAGTTCATAATTTTTGTCATGGAGGCTTCAAAGATACAATGTAAGAAACGGAGAAATTTCCTCTGTAGCAGCTATTTCTCCAAAAAATTTTAATAAAACATGATATATTATAAAAGATTAATATATATGTTATAATTTACCTTTATAATAATATATAGTAGTTAATTGGATATGAAGGAAAAAATCAACAGGTTACATTTGTATGACTAATCGCTCTGAAGATGCTTGGTTGTATTAAAATATCATTATAGTGATTCATTCTTATAATTTCCTCAGAGAATCTAATTTTCTGTGGCCTGATTATTCTTTGGGAAATAACAACTTTTAAGTTATAAATAAATTTAACATTAATGATGCATTTTCTCAGAAATATGAAATTTTACTTCAAAAAATCTTTTTTATTTGAAGGATTATTTTATTATAACTTCCAGTATTAATTTGTTTCTGAATATTTTTATACTCAGAAGATTCATATGCAAAATTTGTTAGCACTTCCCTGTTTCTTCTTAGTAGAATTAAATATGTAACAAGTAACATTTATATGAAAGAATATATATTAGATTTTCATTGTATGTAGTTACAAATATTAAGTAGAATAATAGAGTGCATTGTATTATTCTTTTGTTTTTAAAGTTAAAAAGATCACCTGTTAGCACACAGCACACATTGATCAATTTGTCACAATCTGACACTTACTGATCATAAGTATGTTAACCTGACAGATACCATAAAATAATAATATTTTCAATTGGAATATCAGTATGTACAAGAATTCAAAGTATTGTATTTTTCAGAGATTACTTTAAATATGAAAGAATTTGTTTCTTTTATATCTAAAGTAATAAGTAACTGGACCCAGTATGCATGCTCATAATCCCAAGGATTCTGAGACTGAGGCAAGAGGATTACAAATTGGAGGACTAAAGCAAGAGGATTGCAATTTGGACTCTGTCTCCAAAAAAAAAAAAAAAAAAAAAGAATAGGGATTGGGTAGGGGCAGGTGTGTAGCTCAGTAGTAGAATACCACTGGGTTCTATTATCTATGATAAAAAACAATTTAAAACATTAAAAACAATCCAATAATAGTATTAACTTTTTGCTTTCGTAGTTAACAGTTGGTCTTTAACATAAAATTTTGAGACATGAATAATAAACAGTAACTAAAGATTGGCAAAGAATCCCCAAAATAATACTTGGGGCACTATATATTGAACACAATCGGGAAAGGAATGCTTTCCTAATAATCGAGAGGCAACCACTTACTTTTATAAAGTATTTCCCACAGTTTCTAATATCTGGAATGCAGCATAAGAAACACTCTAAAGATGCAAAACACCAAGCAAGCTACAAGTAATCAGAGACCTTAAAATGGTGATACAGATTGTGCTGTGGAAAATAAATCTTCCAAACACAATATGGTTCACAGTTAGCCTTAAGATATCTTATTAAAAAAAAAAAAAAAAGACTATTATTTACAGCAATTTTAAGTTCACAGGAAAATTGTAAGAGTGATTATATTATACTTAAACATTTCATCACTATGGGAAAGTTGTCCAGAGTCTGAATATTAATACAATAAAGTTGATTGAATCATGGTCAAAATTAGAAATGAAACACATACACCATGTTTTGTTTGTTTTTCTTTGGACATACTGAATGCACAGGAGGCAAGCAGGAATTTACTGTGTGCTAACTGATTTCTGTAACACAAGCATTTATCTAATGTGAAAAAAAAAAACTGCCATCAAATTAAAACTTCAGTTTAAGCCAGACATGTAATAAATAATGCCACAGGAATGTTATTTACACAACTTCTGTTACATATTTACTCAGTGCAATATGGTAATAAGTGGCAATGATAATACTCTTTTAAAAAGGTAAAAATTATAACAGCAATAATGCATATTGATTTTTATAGTTTTTTTCATAATTCAAAACTAAAGTCATTTATTGAAATGAGGTGCTTCTTATAATTATTAAACCTTAATCAATGTAGCTGTTGATCTGATGTGTAAGTTGTTCTATCCTTACTGTATTTTTCAGACCACTTGCGAGTTAGTTCCAGATAAAGACTTGGTTTATGAGGCCGATAATCCAGGTAAACTGTATTACTGGTTCTTTTGGGTACAGCTTTTTCAATTTGAGTTCCTTCATGCCACTCATTAAAAGAGGTGATAGAAATTAAACTGGGGTGTGTCTGAAGAGCAGCACTAAGCGCAACTTCATAATACTTCCCATTGATTCGGTTCCGAGTGTTTTGAGAGTTCCAAGGACGAATGCTGGTATCTATGTATCCTGGGCCCACACTTGGAATAAATATTAAATTGTATTTATCACAAAAGTATTTTAGGTTAGCCCAATTCTGATGTGATGAACCATAAGTAAATCCATTTGTGGCAAAATATGTGTAAATTCCATCAAAGCCACTTTTAAGAATGTCATATTTATGTTTTTCTTCTACGAGAAGTGCAATAAATAATCCATCATAAGGAGAATTGCGAACACTCTGAGACCCTGACGTGGTTAACAGATTGGCCCATTTTTCAGGTTTAGTGATATAGGAATCATAGACATAAAACATAGGAAGAGCATTTCCAGTCTTTGTCTTATATCTATAAAAGGCTGGGTGATTTCCATACCTAGAACACAAACATATTTAAAAGAAAATTAATATTCACGATTTGTTTGACATAGAAAAAACTGATAATGTATCAAAAATGAAGGTAATCAGTACAGTTTAAGTACACCATTGTTCTTCAGGGAGTTAGTCATAAAAATATAATTAAAATGCATTTTTATTTTTAAACATTAAAATACTGGACATATTATCAAACAAGATATTACATTACTAAACAATATATTAAGTACACTGAGGTTTACGAATGGTGACAAATGCCATAAAAAGCCCATTATTTTCTACAGGGAATCATAAACTGATTATTTTATATCAGTAATAAGCATTCCTTTGTTGTTGACAAGTGTCTTTTGTAAGAGTATGGCATCTGTCAAAGATTACTATTAGTAAAATCCTTTAAAAAATGAAACTATTTTAATAAATTCTTTCCTGTTAATGATACTAGATAGAAATAAAAAATAGGTAAGTGTCTATTGGTATAAGTAACATTATCTAAACCTTTTTTAAAAGATAAAACTATATTTATATGATTTTTAAAATATAAACTTAAAAATCAATGACAGAAATCACTTATAAATGTAAAACAATACAATCAGCAATCTTTATTCATGCAAAAGTAACTTGTAAAAAATGTCAAAAATGGTTGGGCATTGTGGGTCACACCTGTAAACCCAGTGGCTTGGGAGGCTGAGACAGGAGGATCACAAGTTCAAAGCCAGGTTTAACAAAAGCGAGGCACTAAGCAACTCAGTGAGACCCTATTTCTAAATAAAATACAAAATAGGGCTGGGGATGTGTCTCAGTGGTTGTCAAGCACCCCTGAGTTCATTCCCTGGCAACAACTAGAACAAAAAATCAGAAATGTTCCTCAAAAAGTTTGAGACATTTATTGTGAATATAGTCTAAATTAAGTTTATTAAAATTCAAAGTTCATACACCATTCAAATCTCAAGTATAATTTAAATGTGGCCTTCTTATAAAAACTATCACAGGATAATACAACAGTAATTATATACATCGAAGAAACTCACTTGTCTATAATGTACTTGACATTTTTGTACATGTTTTCATCATCTCGATTGTTATATGGTTCTATGTGAAAAGTAACCTAAAAGAAGAAAATAAAATCAATTACAGAAAAAAAAATTATCTAAGGTAAAAATAAAAGTGAATTATATTTTATATATTTTTAAAAGTGACTGATTCAATAACCTTATATTAAGGTCAATTTTTTGTACTTAGAAGAACCAGAGAATTCTTAGTAATAAGGGTTTCCTCTGCTAATCAATATGTGAAACTCTATATTTATTACTTCAGTTAACCTTCAGAGTTCCATAAAGTAGTTACTGTCTCCATTTTCTAAATGAGGGAATTTAAAGTTAATATAGGTTCAGTAATATTCACAATTTGTTTGACATAGAAAAAAACTGTTAATGTATCAAAAATGAAGGTAATCAGTAAAGTTTAAGTACACCATTGTTCTTCAGGGAGTTAGTCATAAAATATAATTAAAATGCATTTTTATTTTTAAACATTAAAATACTGGACATATTATCAAACAAGATATTACATTACTAAACAATATATTAAGTACACTGAGGTTTACGAATGGTGACAAATGCCATAAAAAGCCCATTATTTTCTACAGGGAATCATAAACTGATTTTTTTATATCAGTAATAAGAATTCCTTTGTTGTTGACAAGTGTCAAAGTGTAGGAATGTTATTTACACAATTTTTGCTACATATTTACTCCTCAGGGTCATCCAGTTTGTAGTAGGCAATATAGGTAATCTGAATTCAGAACTGAATTTAGTGTGCAAATATTTTATGAAACACGTCAAACACTGTACAATACTTTATTAAAATATCTTATAAAAATGTATAACATAGAAATATATCTTTACATTGTACATGAAATATATAGGCACACATTCAATATTAAGATACATATTTTTAAATGTTTTTCCTAGTGGATTATAGTTATTCATGAAAGTGGGGCTCATGATGGAATATAATTATCTCTACTTCAGTCCCAAGTACTTCCTCTTCCCTTTCCTACTCTCTTCCTGTTCCCATTCCTCTACTCTTTGGTCTGCCTTCTATTTCTTTATAGGTATTTTTTTTAAAAAAATTCGTGTTTGATAGATATACACAAAGGTGAAATTCACTATATTTGCATGTGTGTGTATGTATATGTATGTGTTTGTGTGTGTGTGTGTGTGTATATATGTATATATCATATTTTCACTAAACTCACTCCACTGTTCCTCCCTTTTCCCACTGCCCATCCCTTCTCTACTCTGTTGATCTGTATTTTTCCTTAGTTTGTCTACTTTCTGAATATTAGATAAAACATTTGACCCTTAATTTTCTGATTCTGGCTTATTTCACTTAGCATGATAGTCTCCAGTTCCATCCATTTACCAGCAAATGCCACTATTGTGGGCTGGTTCCCCAACTTGGCTATTGTGAATTGTGCTGCTATAAATACTGATATGCCTGTATCAATATAATTTATGCTGATTTCATTCTTCAGGATAATACCAAGGCATGGGATAAGTGGGTCATATGGAAGTTCCACTCCTACTATTCTCTTTTGAGGAAACTTCATGTTGCTTCTCACAGTGGTTGTAGTAATTTGCAGTTCCACTAACAATGTATAACTTTTTTCTCACATTCATGCCAGCATTCATTATTATATTCTTAATGACTTCCATTCTAACTGGAGTGAGACAACATCCCAATGTAGTTCTGATTTGCATTTCCCTATTAGGAATATTGAACATTTTATCATTGATTTGTTGATCATTTATATTGCTTCTTTTGAGAAGTTACTGTTTAGTTCTTTTGTCCATTTATTGATTGGGTTATTTTATTTTTTGGAGTTAAGTTTTTTGAGTCCTTCGTATATTCTGGGTATTATTCCTCTGACAGAGGAGAAACTGGGAAAGATATTCTCCCATTCTGTAGTCTCTCTTTTCATGCTCATTTCCCTTGCCATGAAGCAGCTTTTTAATTTGATGATGTCTCATTTACTAATTTTACTTCTAGAACTTTACTTCAGGGGTCTTGTTAAGGAAGTTAGTGCCAATATATTAAGTGTTGACCCTATGTTTTTTTCCAGCAATTGCAAAGTACCTGGTCTAATTTCTAGATCTTTGAACTGTTTTGAGTTGATTTTTATGCCGGGTGAGATAGGGATATAGTTTCATTCTTATATGTAAGAACATCCAACTTTCCAGCCATTTTTTAAAAAAATGTTATTTCCCAAACATATATCTTTGGCACCTCTGTTAAGTATCTCATGACTGTATCCTTGTAGACTTGACTGTCTTCTCTTGTAGTCCACTGGTATTCCTATCAGTTTTTATGCTGATACCATGCTATTTTTGTTACTATAGCTCTATAGTATAATTTGTGATTAGGTACTGTGATGTTTCCACCATCACTCTTCTTGCTCAGGATTACTTTGGCTATTCTAATTCTTATTCTTCTAAATTAATTTTTGGAATGCTTTTATCTAGTTCTGTGAAGAATGTTATTGTATTTTGATGGGCATTGTATCGAATCTGTGTATTGCTTTTGATAGTATAGCCATTTTGACAATATTAATTCTGTCAAGAACATGTAAGGTCATTCTATCTTCTAAGGTCTTCTTTAATTTCTTTCTTCGGTGTTCTACAGTTGTCATTGTAGAGTCTTTTACCTCTTTGGTTACATTTATTCCCAAGGATTTCTTTCTTTAGGTTATTGTGATTGGGGTAATTTTCCTGATTTCTCTCTCAGATTAATTATTGGAGATTTAAGCATTAGAATATATCAAATTGGCAGGAAATAAAACTCATGTCTCTATAATAATATTGAATGTAAATGATCTAAACTCTCTAGTCAAAAGATACATATGGGAAGAAAGCATTAAAAAATAAGACACAAACATATGTTGTTTATAAGAGACTTAATTTTCAGGCAAAGACATAAACAGGTTAAAGATGAAAAGATGAAAAAGGATACACCATGGAAATGTAGACCAAGCACAAGAAGGGGTAGCTACTCTTAGACAATGTAGATATCAAGTTAAAATTAGTTAGAAGAGACAAAGAAGGTCAATGCATACCAGATAAGAGAATCATTCAATAATGAGATATAATAATTGTAAATAATTATGGCTCAAGTATTTATGCACCTATGTACACAAAACAAACCCTTTTCAATATAAAGAAATAAAGAGACCACTATACAATAATACTGGGTGATTTCAACACACCCCCTCACAAGACATAAATTAAGATACCTCAGACTAAAAAATACTGTTAATCAAATGGACCTCACAAACATCCATAGAATATTTCATCTGTAACAACTGAATTACTTTTTTCTCCATGGCACATGGAATTTTCTCTAATCTAGATCATATTTTTGGACAGAAAACAGATCTTAATAAACAAACAACAAAAACACAGATATTAATCCTTGCATTCTATCAGATCATAATGAATGGAATTAGAAATCAATAAGAAGATAAAGAAGTAGAAATCATTTTAATACTTGTAGATTAAATAAAATGCTTTTGAAGGAGGAATGGGTTTTAGAAGAAATCTAAGGAGAAATGAAAAGATTCTTGGCAACGAATTAGATCAAAAAGAGAACATAACAAAATATCTCGGGCAGTACGAAGGCAATTCTAAGAGGAAATTTAAAGCATTCAATTCCTACATTTAAAAAAAAAAAAAAACCCAGAAAGCTCCAAAATAAATAATCTAATATTACACTTCAAATCCCTAGGAAAAGAAGAACAAACTAATTTCAAAATCAGTAGAATACAGGAAATAATTAAATAATTAAGATCAGAGATGAAATTGAGGGTAAAAAATAAATATAATAGATCAAGGAAATAGAGAATCATTTGAAATGATAAGCAAGATTGATATCTTTCTATAAATGTCCAATTAACCTGTACTATTATAACAAATTATTGACAAAGTAATATCTAATAGTGATATAGAACAATAACTTTCATAGTGCTTATGCTATTTATATCTTAAGTCTCTATAATAATAGTAGAAAGCAGTAATTAAAATGCTTTTGGCTGGGGATGTGGCTCAAGCGGTAATGCGCTAGTCTGGCATGCGCGGGGTGCTAGGTTCAGTCCTCAGCACCACATAAAATAAAGATGTTGTGTCCACCGAAAACTGAAAAATAAATATTAAAAAACTCTCTCTCTCTCTCTCTCTTAAAAAAAATACTTTTAAATGTACTGTGAAGAGATTTAAATTTTCTACCCCCAAACGATTATACATTAATCTAGAAAACCTGATTATGACTAATAAAACTATCTTGTAGGCCACTTCAAATTGTAAGGTAAACAATACAGATGATGACTTCCCATAAATTACAATCAATTTAATATTAATTAATAAAAGAAAAAATATAACAATTTTCACTTTTATTCCTAATTTTACTTATTTATCAACAGGAATTAAAAATTTTATCATTTCTCACTAAAAAAAAACTGGTTCACTGATATATTATTCTTCATGGTGTAGGATAGGGAGGATATTGTGAGTAGAAACAATCCTACTCTGATTTTTATATTCTTTTCAAAATCAGCTTACTGAATTACAATTACAAGTGCTAAAGCCCCTGTTCTAGCAAATATTTAGGGAAGATCCAGCTCTTTTGGAGACTAGATCTAATAACAGAATGGAGCACAATCCCTTTATTTAAATGGGGAGGAAGGCCAATGGGATTAAGAGTGAAGAACTTCCTGAGGAAAACAGGAAAAACATGGCAAAGACAACTTGGTTGGGGCTTAACAGGTTGAGCTCACCTCTACTGCCAGACAGCTGCATTTGAACCTAAGGCTGTCTGAGCTAATGGACATGGTGTCAGCATAATCTTAGCAGTCTCAAATTGAGGGAATTTCACACAAGAGTTCTCAGAAAAGCAACGCACCTGCCTTGAGATGGCTCAAACAAACTCATAATTCATTCACAGCCCCCAACACATTTTAAAAACCACCTGAAAGTATAAAAACAGTTTCTTGAGCTCTCATTTCCTAGGACTATTTCAGGGACTGATCAGAAGAGTGGCCCTTGAATTTGTTTTGTAGAAGTGACATCAATAATTTATCCAGTCTCAGAGATGGTATCAGAACCTGCAGATTTCAGATAGCAATGAAAACTCACTAAATGGCACTGAGAGACACAGCAGGTGACAACTTTCCTAGTCAGCTTATTTGAGAGATGCTATCCTAAGTTTCAGGACTTTAAATTTAAGAGGAAGCAGCTTTATGAAAAAGTATACAATACAATGTGTGCCTATTTAGCTATTTCTGTCTCCCTAGAATTCCACTTCTGTTCCCTAATAACTACTGAATTTTTAAATTGCAAAAAGAAAATTAAAACAAAACTAAATTTTCATATATTTATTTTGAAAAAAAAATTGACTGTGATTCAAATAATCTTTTACACAATTCAATGACAAGTTTTGGACAAACCAGTCTATGCTCAATTAGGGTATATGAACTCTAAGAAGTTAGAGACCAGGTTAAAAAAACCTCAACAAATTTAGTAATGTGAAAACTCAAAGTGAAGGGTCCCTTGTTAAAAGCCACTCCACTGCACATTTTCATTAAGATTTGCAAACACACTGAACTGAACAAGAATAAACTTGAAGAAATATGAGCAACCTGAAGAAAAGTAAGAAGTATCAGACATGAAATATTACTGCCCAAATACAAAGAACAGAGTAGATGATATTAAAAAAAAAGAAAGAAAAAGGAGGAAAAAATGGTATGATGAGCACAAGAGCAAGAATAAGCATTAGTTTTATATTGCTTTTAAGTGCTTCTTAAATTACATTATTAGGTTACCACATGACATGACTTGTGCCTTTTTTGTATTGTTTCATTGAATTCTTTCTCCATACTGAGGCAAATGTCATACTCTTTAATTCCTGCCATTTTATAATACATTTTGTTATCTGGAAGACAATTTTCCTTCATTTACCATTCTTTTAAAGTCTTACTTGAATCAAAGATATTTATAAACTTGTATAATTTCTCATCAAATTCATGTTTATTCATTTATGCAGATTCTATATTTCCCTCAATAAAGTACTGAAGATTTTTTTGTATATCTACTGATTTTATCTTCAATGTAATTTTTTCAATTTTCTTCCATAATTTAGGAATCCTATTGAATTGTACACTTTTTGGCACCAGCCACCTTACTGAAATCATTATTATTTAAAATATTTTTTTTAAGATTTGTTCTTTTTAGATACACATGATAGTAGAGTATATTTTGACTTATTATACATACATGGAGTAAAACTTATTCTAATTAGGATCCCATTCTTGTGATTATATATGATGTGGAGTTTCACTGGTAGTGTATTAATATACAAACAGAAAAATTATGTTTGATTCTGTCTTTCCTAGTCCCATCCTCCTCCCTTCCCTTCATTCCCCTTTTTCTAATCCAATGAACTTCTATTCTACCCTCTTCCCTGTTATTGTGTGTTAGCATCTGCATTTCAGAAAGAATATTCAGGCTTTGTCTTTTGGGGATTGGCTTATTTCATGAAGCATGATAGTCTCCGGTTCCATTCAATTACCAGAAAATGCCATAATTTCATTCTTCTTTGTGGATGAATAATATAATATTCCTGTGTGTGTGTGTATTTTATATATATATATATGGGGTTACATGAAATTCATATAATATATATATATATATATATATATATATATATATATCTCCTTATCTTTACCCATTCATCTGTTGAAGGACACCTAGGTCAGTTAAAGTATTTCTAATAGTGTCTAGGTAATTTTCATGATGCTACTCTTTTCCCATAGGTAAAATTATTGATATCAGTTATTAAAGATATCCTTTGCCAAGTTAAAGAATTTTGCTTATTGAGAATTTTATAGACCATTATTATCAAGGAGTTATTGCCTTGAATTTACAGTATCCATTAAGATGATCCTGTTTTATCTTCTTTAAATAGTCAATGAAATTTTATTTAATAACACTTATAGATTGCTTATTTTGTGTCAGATACTAACCTCAGAGATTTTACATGTATTACCTTATGAATTCTTCTTACCACTCAATAAGGTAGGTTCTATAACTATTTCTATTTAGGAGATGAAGGAACTAAGACACAAGAGTTGTATATAAATCTAAAGCCAGGTTTGAATACAGATTTGAAATTGGATTTCATATTCTTGGAACCATTCTTAGATCACGCTAATATATTAAACACTTTCACCCAAATTTTCTTTAGGAATTTTTATTAGATCAATCTAGAAGTCTCTTTTTTGTACTATTTTTGTTGAGTTCTGAAAAAGGATTGTGTAAACTTTATACAATAAATTAGAAAGTTTTCTGAGATTGCATCCCAAAGGTAGCCCACATTGACCCTCATCTCCTGGTATTTACAACCTTCGTAATCCTTCCCATATTATGACAGAACTGGTTTATAAATATACAAACAAATAGTAAAGGGCAAAAGTGATAATACATCATTTCCAAACTTAGATCAATGACAACAACAACAAAGAGTGTAACTTCTATATTGTACCCTCTTTCTGTCAAATCATTCAACGTATTCTGGAGAATCCAGATGCCATGTCTTAAAGTGACTCTAGTAGTCTTGTGAAGAGGTGTACGAAGAGGAAAACTTAAAACCCCTCGTGTACTTCAGCTGGAAGGAACTGACTGCTGTCAACTACTATAAGAGAAAGTTTATAAGTGGATGCTCCAGTCTCCACTGATAATAACACCAACCAACAACTGGCCTGTAACCTTGAGAGATCCTGAACTGAACAACCTAGTTAACACACTTTCCGATTCTTCACCCTTAGAAAATGTGAGAGATAATAAATGTGTATTGTTTTAAGCTACCAAGTTCTGGGCAATTTTTTATGCATAAATAGTACACTTTACAATATCAATACTTCAATATCAAAAGAATCAATAACCAATAAGAAAATCTAGTGCTTTGGGGAAGGCATTTATTTAACTAACTTTTACATTATTTACTAGGAAAATTAATTTAGAATTTTTTAAACCTCTTTCTTGTACAAAATTTAAAAATCCAGAAAAAAAAAAAAAAAAGAAGACAAAACCTTGGGCATTTTCCAAAAACATCAATTTCTTCCGAATTTCAAAAATTCCAATATATAATTTAAAACTTTCTTTTATACCTATAAGTATATTACCTTCTAATTTTTGATATTATGTTTTCTCCATTTTTAAAAATTCATTTTTCAACTTACAAGTGGTTCACCTATTCCCTCTCTCCCCAACATGGAAACAATTATAATGAATCTATGTAGGATACTGATTTTAAAGATTTGGATCTTATTTAATTAGTATTATTATTTTAAGAAGGTCTCCTTATGTTGCCCAGGCTGGCCTTGAACTTCCAATCCTTGTATTTCATCCTGATGAATAGCTAAAATTATAGGAGTGTGCCATAATTCCGTTTTAATTAATTTTTCATATCATCATTATTGTTCTATCTTCTATTTAATTTAATTAGCCATGTCCCATTGATATTGATTATGAAATAATCTTTATTATCTTTTTTATAACATCTTCAATGAAAGTTTGATTTTTTGTTTACAGCAGGTACTATTTAAATTTTATACAATTTTGTATTTTTAAAATAGTTTTACTTTAATCAACTTTAAGTTATTTTGAAAGTGGTTAGAAAATATAGATTCTAGGACTATAATTTTGTGAATATTATAATTAATGTTGCTACCTATACACAAATTAATTATACTTGAATTTTAAAATAATGCTTACTTTCTTGTTATTCAGTAAAAAAATTTCCTCTTGTAATTTCTATTTAAATCTCTTTAATCATCACTCATTTTTGTTTCCATAACTAATTAATTTCTAAAATAAGTAATATCCTACCTTGTGAAAAACTTTCCCTCATTTGGATATACCTTAATATTTGAGTAGAATACATTTACACCAACAGCTGTCTTCCATCTTTCACCTGTTCTAAATGTATACAGGATTGTGTGTTTATGCATATTAAACAGACCTTAAGAAAAAATCAGATTTAGGAAAATATTTGAGCAGTAATTTATTTTATAACTACTTTATAAAGATGTAAAGTCATATGATTAATAATACTTTTTTTAGCTTTTTGACATCTATACCTTTACATATAAATCATCTACAATTTCTGCATTATCTTTAAAAAGAACCTTTCTGTCCTCTTTCTGCTGAAATAACCAAAGATTTACATAAAACATGACTAGAAAATTAGCAAGAGATCTTTAAATTATTATAATTTGTACAATGATTGAAACTTAAATAGAAATTTTTTTATGAAGCAGTAATATTTTAAAAAATTCTCAATCATTACTTTCATGCATATTAAGTTCTTAATTAAATTATCACTCCAAAAATTGCTTTACTATCTTCTTGTACAAAAGATAATTTACGTATATCTTGAAAATAAATTAAATACCTTCAGATTATATTTATGAGCTTTATCCAAAATAGTTGGTACCAAGTTATCAGTAGCTTCTCCATTCTCATCACTTGAATCAGGTGGGTACCAAGATAGAGCTAGTACACCTAATAGAAAAAAAGGAGGAGGAGAAAAAAAAAAAAAAAACAGGAAACAAGATGATTGCAAGTAGTCTAAAAAAGGCAGAATAAGTTTCTAATAGTTAACAGTATGAAAGGATAGTTAACAATAAAAAAGAAACATATTCAAAAGAGCTCATTACTTTCTTTAGGCCACATAATATGTTAGTTTGTTTAGCCAATATTTATGAACTCTTTATCAACAAATTCTTTTTAATATCAATGTTTTTAATTAATACACTTTTGTTTTCAGAATAAGTTTAAGGTTTACAGGAAAATAAAACAAAAAGTACAAAGTGCTCACCTGCTACCAGCCTCCAATATCCCCTCCCCAGTTTTCCTACTTAGCATCTTACATTATTGTGATACATTTGTAATAACTAATAAACTAATACTGACACGTCATTTTTAACAAAACACCATAGTTTATATTAGGATTCACTGTTTGTACAATTCTACACATCTTGACAAATGTATAATGTCACATGCTCACCATTATAGTATCAGACAAATTAATTTTACTATAAATCTCCTGTACTCCGCCTATTTATTCCTCCTCCATCTTCCTTTCACTCAGGGCAATAATTGAACTTTTAACACTGTCTATAATTTTGCCTTTTCTACAATGTCATATAGTTGAAATCATAAAATATGTAGCTTTCCCCAAATGGCTTCATTCACTTAGCAATTTGCATTTTAGTTTTCTTCATGTCTTTTCATGGCTTGATAGCTAATTTCCTTTTACTACTGCATAATATCCATCAAATGGATGCTTATCCATTTACCTATTGAAGGGCATCTTGGTTGCTTCCAATTCTGGGCAATTATGAATACAGCTTCTATAAACATTCACATGCTAGGTTTTGTGTTTATATTATCTGTTAACAGCAGATTTTAAAAAAAGAAAAATAATTATAATTTCTCCCTGTAGTACCTGATTCATTTTGCACTGATAAATTACAAACTGTTAGAAATATCAGTTTGCACAGAAATCACTAAGTATAGAGGGAATATTTAAGATCAACTTATCCAAAGCTTCACATATAAAGTAATGTGAGGCTATTAGAAAGATGACACTGATTATTTAATCAATCAATAGACTTTTTAATACAGGGAGTCAAAAGTAATAGTAGTAAAAGAGAAGTTTGTGGAAATTAGGAAATGAATGTTTGGAAAATATGAGAAAGCTAAATTTAAAGATTTGAATTACAGTATAAGTACTATGTAAAAAAGAAGTTCCATTAGAGGAACAGAATAGTATTTTCTTCAAAGTGGACCAAAAAAAAAAAAAAAAGTCTATGTCTTCTGTCCTTTCTGAAACTACAAATAGCAAGGAAATGAAAGTCAGAAAAGGGAAACTAAACCATATGGTATTGCAGGAAAGCTCTGACTAGCCAAAGAGGGAATCACAATCTAGAAAAGGATGTTTGTGAGAAAAATGTAGGGAAAAACTGTTCAAATATTTGAGCTGCCTACTAGCCCCATTAGTAATACCATCAATAAAGAGTGACAGTAAAAAACTTCCAACATGTGGCCTATTAAAAAAAATTTACAAAAGATAAAAAATGAAAAAGAACATGAAAAAAATAATAAAGATCACACAATAGAAAGATTATGCCACAAAGCATGTTAAAATTATGAGCAAAGCATTCTTCCATAAAATTAAAAATTAAACAAGGTTCCTGTTTCTAATGACAGTGGAATAATTTCTAAAAATGGTGTAAAAGTTAACCAATACTCCCATGAAAACAACCAAAATTACTAGGTAAAACATGAGTAACAATAATTTCTTAAAGCTGAGAAACTGAAGGAAGAACTACCTAGGCAAACTGAAGGGTGAATGGAAAGCCAGGGAGGTAAATTAGCAAGGAGGCCAGTTTGTCCCAAGCACAGATAACAGAAGCAAACTGGTTCTCAAAGTCAGGGGAATTACATTTCAGGTTCACAATGCTTATGTAGTTCTATATCTTTAAACTCAAATTAAGATGAGTCATGACTTGGTATTCTCAATAATTGCCAGGCAAAAACAGAGTTTCAAATTACTGTGAAAAGAATTTTTTTAAAGAATAAAAAATAGTAATGCATTAACAAATAATAAAGAGCACAAGGAAATAAAGCATCAAATATAAGAATCAACAAAAACCAAAAGTCAATAGAAATTAACATGAAAAACTTAAGATATCAGCATTACAGATATTTAAAACAACTATCTTCATAGTTTAAAAGATAAAAATTCAGAGCTTCCAATCACTCCTGCAAGGTAGGCGGGCCTGCGACCCACCGGCAGAACAGGCGCAGCGGCCTGCTGAGAGGCAGAGCCGCCCCCTCCCCCTGCGCCGGCAAGGTAGACGGAACTGTGACCACCAACAGGACAGGCCAGACCTGCAACCGACAGACAGAACAGGCCCAGTGGCCTGAGGAAGGGTAGAGCCGCCCACCCCCGCGCCTGCAAGGTAGGCGAACCTGCGACCCACCGGCAGAACAGCCCCAGAGGCCTGCAGAGAGGCAGTGCCACTGCCTGCGCCTGCAAAGTAGGCAGAACTGCGACCACCGACAGAACAAGCCTAGTGGCCCGCAGAGGGACAGAGCCGCCGCCCGTGCCTGCAAGGTAGGCGGAACTGCTACCGACCGGCAGAGCAGGCCCAGCAGCCTGCCGGCGTGGTAGGCACATTGCCCCAATTGGAGGAGGGGCAGAGCCGCCGCCCGTGCCTGCGAGGGAGACTTTGCAACTATACAAAACCAATATAAATATATAGGGGGAAAATTCAATAGCACAACAGTTTCACCAAGTAGAAAGGAACGCGAACAGTATGAAGAGACAAGGAAAGAAAGGACCACAAGCAATGCAGGTCAACTCAACGTTAGAAGAGGTAATAGCTGC